>NW_026108823.1:1424488-1780610 GCF_024516045.1 Bombus affinis
AAAATAACATACTACAAGGAATGTCAGTAATTTGGTATTTCTCTATGCCAATTTCCTTAAAATTTGTATAAAATTTAAATGTATCTTTTGTTACTAATCTAAAAATTATTACTGTTTCCAATAATATAAGAAATAATACCTTAAAAATCGCTCAATAAATACGCAAAATACTTTGAAGGTAACCGAGCCAAAAAAAATAAATAAATAAATAAAAAACAAATAAATAAATTTAATAGTAAACACGTAGGTGAAACACTTGCTGAAATTTGCATCACTCGACACGAGCGAACCGTTCGGAAGGAAAACGCGTTCAGCCCCCAAGGCGGTGGAATTGGGATCACTTAATTAACTCCGTTTGAATCTATCTTGAATTAATTCTCGTTTAACGACCTGTGCGTATTCAACATCATAACATTTCCGACCATATCGTTCCCAGAAGATGAAACAGCACGGTAAAACAGATGTGAATACCTATCACGAGCGAAACAGAAATGCGAAGATCCTTTGGAATAATAATAAATTGCATAATCCTAATAATAAAATTGCATGCATAGGAACCATGGATGGAACACAAGACAAAGGTGTAGATGGTATTATAAGCTTTGAAACGAGCGTATAGGACGAGAGAAATTGATCAAAAAATTGAGTTGAGCCCATTGAAGTTAGGAATAACATACTTTGATGTTTTGTTTAAAGGAGAGATATTGAACTGTGCAAAAATTGTATAGGTTCTCTGAAGGTAAATAAGATTTTGTTGCTGAGTAAATAAACGAGATTTCAAGTTTCTCTTGAATATTGGAAATTTAAAGGTTTTGATGGTATTTTATCGTTATATTACTTCCAAATTTTAAAGGACCAAATCACATGGCTGATATTTTTAAAGTCTTTCTATATCTTTGAGGAAGTAAGATAAGGTTGATAGATAGTCGTTGTTGGTACTTAACCGAGTATGGTCATATAGTCGATTAAATGAAATTTCTATTCTTTCAGATATATATCGTCAAATATATATGTCGGATTAGGGTCAGGATTATGGAGAGGGGCGTTTGATGAATTCTCATTACAATTAGCCATTGCCGTGATACAATAAAGAGTTTACTAGCACAGGCTTATCAACAAGATTAGGCACTCGTAGCACTAGTGATAATGATCTTAGGTTCGAAACGAATCCGCGGTCACGGGATGATAAACGTATGTTCTCGCACAGTTCAAGTCTAACTCTTTGTTAACTAGATGTGAGGTATTCACTGGTTGTAAGGTGGTACTGTCACTCGTCGATGAGATCGTACGAAAGAAAGAATCTCCGTCTCGATGATGCCGTCGAGGAAAACTATAATGGGTGTGTCTAAGGACATGAGATCCCCGGATTCGTCAACGAAAGCTTTCGTTCCAAAGGTGAGGGAAATTAGCGCTGTTGCTAATTTGTCGATTTCCATATCGGCGTTTTGAAAGAGATGCTGGCCGCCCTTGAGGGGAGGTTGTTGACGGGGGGCATCGTTCGTGGAAGATAGGTTTCTCCTATCTTCCCGTAGTTGCAACAAAGTCTATTTGAAGGACTTCGCTTGACTAAATCTTAAGATCTATAACGGGTCCTCACGTTAGCTAAACATACACTACAAAGGCATGCCGACATCCGGCGATCATCTTACCCGGAGGACAAAATTTGCGTGTGGCGGGCCGCGGGATAGAAACTATTGAAGTATTTACTGCCACGTGTCGCTACGACTATTTCTTTTAAGGAGAGGTATAGAGTTACTCTGTGCCTTTGTTAGATAAAACGTTCATCCCTTTGACCGCGGCTACGTTCGGCGATTGATTGTCGCCTCGAGCACAAGCTCATGATCATAAATCTCGAATAATCGGAGCGGCATTTGTTTAATCTAAGTTACAACGTTACGGTATTCCCGCGAATCCAAGGAGGGGTTCCGGTGTTCTTTCATCTCCGACATGTATTATATATCAATGTTAATTGTTATCTGTGTTGGCGTAGTGAATAAACACATTGATGTTCGGTGTTTCAATTATCAGAATTATAATCGATGTTAAATGTATAGAGTGTCAAAAAATTATTTGTTGTAGCTGTGGAAGATGGAGATCTGTTAGAGAAAATGGATCATGAAATTGATCTTGAGTATAATTTTCAGAGAAAATTTTTTATTGCATCATAAAGTACTTATCACGAGAAACGAAAGTATCAGAAAACCCCTGGATCGTAAATGATTCGTTCTTTTGAAAAAAGCTGTTTAAAATTTCTTGTACTAATCCTTATACTAATTGTGTATACTAATTGTATTTAGTATATTATGTTATAAATAATGGTTAATATAAGTACCAAAATAAATAGACAACAATTAATTAGATAACATCGTAATCCAGAATGATAAGCGAACAAAACGCAGTACTCAGACAGCAAACCCAACAAATCACAGTCATGCTACAACTAATTACAAACGTGCTAAGCAAAAAATAAAAAACGGACACTCTAAAAATAGCAGCCTGGAACTCAAACGGCCTACAACAACGGGCCCTCGAAATTAAAACATTCATATACAGTAACAATATAGACAAACTACTTGTCTCAGAAACACACTTCACTACAAAAAGCTACTTGAAAATACCATACTACACCATATATGATACCAAACACCCCTCAGGAAAAGCTCACGGAGGGACAGCAGTGATAGTCAGAAACGATATCAAACATTATCTACACAGCCCAGTTAACAAAGAATATTTACAAGGAACTACTGTTACAGTTCAAACTAGCAGCAACTACTTCCAGTTGTCAGCAGTATATGTGCCTCCGCGACACAAAATAACATCACAAATGTGGGAAGAATACTTCCAGGACCTAGGGGACAAGTACATCGCAGCGGGAGACTACAACTCAAAGCACACGCTATGGGGGTCAAGAAACATTATACCTCGAGGCAGAACACTGGAAAAATACATTAGAAATAATAACCTCAATATATTATCCACAGAAACACCGACACATTGGCCGACTGACCTGAACAAAAAACCAGATCTTCTGGACTTTGCAGTTACAAGGGGACTAAACACAAATAAACTAAAAATAACACCCAACCTCGAGCTCAGCTCCGACCATACACTCATAATAATTGAATACAGAAACAAACCAATACACTATAGCAAACCAGAAACACTATGCAATAAAACCAGCAAATGGCAAACTTTCAAAGAAATAATAGAACGCAAAATAAACTGCAACATCCCGTTGAAAACTCCGGGACACATAGAACAGGCAGTAGCAACATTGACAGCAACTGTTCAAGAAGCAGCAAGGACAACCACTACACCCGAATCAACCAGCAGACAAACAATAACAATCCCGCAAGAAATACTCGACAAAATCAGAGAAAAAAGAAAAGCAAAAGCAAAATGGCAAAAATACAGAACTCGAGAAAACAAAAAACACTTAAACAAACTTGCAAAGGAAATAAAAAACAAAATAAAGGAGCACAACGATAACGAATTCGCAAAGTTCATAGGGATACTCTCCACACACGAGAGCACCAACTATTCACTATGGAAAGCCACGAAATAAATAAGGAAGCAGATAATACCCGTCCCAGCAATCAGAAAAGCAGATAACACATGGGTAAGAAGCAACGAAGAACAAGCTGAAGAATTCTCCAACCACCTCTGCAACACATTCACACCACACATTATCAACAACAGCAACCTCAAAAGTCATACGGAGGAGGATCCACAAACCACTATTACCACAACCGGCAAAGAATACACCATACCTAAAACATCAGCACAAGAAATTAGAAACATAATTGATAAAACAAAAAACAATAAAGCGCCAGGAATCGGACTAATTGTTACGCCGCGCAACACATCTGCACTCCATCCCGCGCGGCGTGACAGCCAACGGTCGACGTGCCGTCCTTCGAACCCTCTATAGGCCTAAGGACCCACCATAAAATCGAAATCCTAACTGCATTGTTCGCACACATGGTTTAAGTCAATCTGTTTGCCAGAAAGGACTTTCTAATTCCAGAAGTGTTTTCAGCTGGTTTTTTAGAAGGGTCCTTGGGTTTATTACGTGCTCTTAAGAATTGCGGAGAAAGCAGGTAGTGGCCTAACGAAAAAAGCGGAGATCTCCCTAACGGAAAATCCGAGTCTCCCCATAAACAATGTCGCCTAGGACCCAAGTTAGTAGAAGGCTTCTTCCTCCTATCTTCCTTCCCAACATTGCTCATAACCAATCAGCATCGCGGATCATTGCCCTCACTTTCCTAACTGAAAATGTAAGCAACGAATCCGCGTTCTTCGTTCAAAGGGCACACCCATACCGAGCTTTCCTTCGCATTCACATTAGAATAAAACTTCAGAGTTTGATCGTCTCTCACGGTGCCTAGAGTTCCTGCATTTCCTATAACTCTCACCGTTCCTACCTCTCCTGAGTTTGATCGTCTCTCACGGTGCTTAGAGTTCCTATAATCCGTATAGCTCTCACCGTTCCTGCATCTCTCAGAGTTCCTTCATCATTTCTCACGGTGCCGAGAGTTCCTGCATTCCCTATAACTCTCACCGTTCCTATATCTCTCAGAGTTTCCTACAACTCTCAAGGTGCCTACACGGCCTAGAGTCTCCTAAGGCTCTCACATTATCCAGAACTCCGACAGTTCCTATAACTCTCAAGGGCCTAGAGCGCCTAAAGCTCTCCTTTTCTCATCCAAGACTAACCCTTCTCTCGTTATCTGTATCTTAATCAACGGCGTTATTACTTTGTGTGATTGTATAAAGTGTTGGAAATATACATTATTATAACTCAGTGACTACCAATGTTATACCGCATCAACCACCCCGATTATCCTAACCGAAATACGGGGATCGAACTATTCGTGGTGTCGATTATTCTAATCGTAACGGGAATTTACGACTCCCGTTGACGCGTATTCTAACGACCGCGTCTCCCCGCGATAGCTCGAAAATACACTAATCAATGGTAAAATCTTGAAAAACCTTCCGCCAAAAGCAATAAGACTAATGACAATAATATTCAATGCAGTTCTAAGAATTCAATGCTTCCCCAAACCATGGAAATTAGCACAGATCAAAATGTTACATAAATGAGGCAAAGACCCGCACCAAACTGCATCTTACAGACCAATATCACTGCTTCCAGTATTTTCCAAAATACTGGTAAAAATAATATATTGCCGGATAAAAACAATAATAGAGACAAAAAAACTAATACCGGATCACCAATTTGGTTTCAGAAACAAACACTCCACGATAGAGCAAATGCACAGGCTTATAAACGAAATAATAGTAGCACTAGAAAACAAGGAATACTGCACAGCCCTCTTTATAGACGTAGAGAAAGCATTCGATAAAATTAACCATGAAAGTCTACTACAAACAATTAGGAAACAATTCCCGGAGCAAATACACCAATTAATAAAATCTTACCTAAGCAGCAGAACCTTCGTAATAAAAATCAAGGACACACATTCTCAAGTTAAAGACATCAAGGCCGGGGTACCACAAGGAAGCCTCCTAGGCCCAATACAATACACATTATACACGGCGAACATACCAACAACTACCAACAGCACAGTATTGACATTCGCGGAAGACACAGCTATACTAGTCAGGCATAATAACCCAGAAACGGCAGTCAAAATACTACAAGAACATATCATAAAAATAGAAAATTACAAGAAAAACAAATTACAAGAAAAACAAATAAAAGCAAACCCCAATAAATGCAACCATATTACATTCACGCTACGAAAAAAGATACCACCAAACATCTTATTGAACGGCACGCATATAACGCAAACAAAGCATGTCAAATACCTAGGACTCCACTTAGATACACAACCCACATGGAAACTACACATCAAATCAATAGTAGAAAAAATACAGAAAACAAGGAGACAAATGCATTGGCTAACAAGCCGAAAATCCAAATTAAGCATAGAAAATAAATTAAAAATATATAAAACGATCATAAAACCAATCTGGACGTACGGAATACCATTATGGGGGACGGCAGCAATGAGCCATATAAACAAAATAGAGGTAATACAGGCTAAAATCCTCAGAACAATAGTAAATGGACCTTGGTACGTCAGAAACGAAGATATACGGAGGGACCTGGGAATCCCAACGGTCAAGGAAGAAATTAGCAGATACTCCGAGAAATACAAATCAAGAATAGCAACACACCCAAACCGGTTAGCTGCGGAAACATACAAAACCATAAACATGGACAGAAGACTAAAAAGGAAGCACCCAGCAGACCTTATAAAGGACATAACCTAACAAACACGAGGATGGTACCACGCTGGGGGTAGCCACCAACATGCTAAATTAACTGTTAAAAAATTCCACCAAATGTCCAAATTGGACAAATTGTGAATTTCAATAAATAAATAAAAAAAACATCGTAATAACATAATATAATATAATGGGGATCATCATGATGGCGGCAAGCAGAACGGACACGTGCACGTCGCTCCGTAGGCATAACCGAAATATCTGGGTAAATTAAAGAACTCGGGCGGAAAAGTGCACGGAAGTGAAGTTTCTAGTGCTCCGGAATGAGTGGGAGTACAAGAAATAGGGGAGCTCGCTGGTATAAAAGCGAGAGAAACGATTGAAAGTGCTGTGTGTGAAAAGTGAGGTTAGGGGCAGAGCGGAGGCCATCTTGGGTCGCGAGACCGAAGCGCCACCGTGCGGGCTACCTGGGTAACCAAGGAGTGGTGGAGAGCGCCCCCGTGGAGGACCAGTCTAAACTCCCCGCGTCGAACAGTGATAGGGACACTGCGAGTTTTAGTATCCGGTCATCAGTCATACGACTGGCGACTTTACGACGACATCGGCAAGTTATTTAGGACACGAATCGCATACACGCGGAAGGATACAGTGGGAGCATACGACGACCGGCTACGTCGAAGGACATCCATTTCAAACATACATATATATATATATATATATATATATATATATATATATATGTATATGTATATTAAAGATACAAATACAATATGGACAAGTACTATAAGGTAAGTAAACTTACGGCTCAGGGGGTTTCGGAGCTTCCAGGCCCCGTCGGGGATTCGAGTAGCGTCCCAGGCTCGACCCGACGATCACCCAACGACTGGACGAACGGCGAGGGGAAGGTCGATCCCAGGGCCTCCCCTCGTTCGGTAAACACGACCGGGGACCAAGAAACACCCGCAGTTGTCACAGAGGAAAAGATGTGCAAGAGAAGCACAAGAAGATACCTCGAATTTGATGAAGACATCGCGGGGATCATCGAGGATGTCGAGATGCCAATGCAGGCACTCAAGGATAAGACACCACCCACCGAAAAGGCGACCCGATTCGCCAAGGAAAAAATCCCGAAAGGTGACAAGATCACCAGATATATGAGAAAGTCCCCAGTGGAAGGGAGCGCGTGCAAGACAACGAGAAGCCTGGCCAGGAGCCAGCCGATGGCAACGAGGGACGAAACGGCCAGCACCTCGGAGCTAGACACACCGGCGGAAATGTCGGACAGCGGCAGCGAAGCGGCGGCACCAAGGGAATGTCTCAGGAGGAAGGCCATGGCGAACAGAGCAACGGCCGAGACCAAAAGCAATGACGAGGACAGTATCGTCATCAAAATGAGCGAATGGAAGGCGATGACGGAAATCATCACAGAAGTCTTCCGCGAAATCCAATGCATAGGTAGCAGACTCTACCTCATGAGCAAAAAGGATACCGACATCAAGAAAAGGAGGGACGCAATCAGTAAAAAAGCGATCAAGCTCCACTCGATGTTGGACGAGATGAGGCTCAAGAGGAACGCTAGGACAGTCACGGCCACCAGGATGACCAGCCCTCCGGGGAGGAGTGAGGAGATGGAAGGAAAGAGGAAGGAGAGATCGCCCGTCGAGGGGAAGGGCGACACCAAGAGAAAGAGACCAACGACCGT
Source organism: Bombus affinis (assembly GCF_024516045.1). Lineage (NCBI taxonomy): Eukaryota > Metazoa > Arthropoda > Insecta > Hymenoptera > Apidae > Bombus > Bombus affinis. The sequence continues at coordinate 1,432,452 of NW_026108823.1, forward strand.
GGAGGCCTCCTACGCAGGAGCCTCTGCCGGCAACAGCTCGGCAAAAGCGACTACGGACTGCACGAACAGCGATGTAAAGGATGACTGGATCCCTGTCCGCGGAAGGAGAGGAAAAAGAACGGACACCCCGACGGTTGTCAGTAAGGCGAACGCAGGAAGGGCGGCATTGGACAAGCCAAAGAGGCCGGAGGGACCGAAGAGGATACGTAACAGACCCGAAGCCATCTTCGTCAAAGTAGGGCAAGACAAGGAGTGGATCCAGGTCTACAAAGACTTGATGGGGGCAAGGGAGACCCTAAAAGAGAGCTGTGGAATTAGGAGGACCAGAATAGGTGACTTTCTGATCGAGCTGAAAGCAGGTAGCAACGCCAAAAAGACCGCGGCGGATATGAACACGGCGCTAAGAGGCAAGGTGAAAGCGCTACCAATGCGCGACAAGACCTCCGTAGAGATCAGGGATATAGACCCGCTCGTAGGCAAGGAAGAACTAGCCAGGGAGATAGGAATGCAACTGGGCATAAGCGACATCACTGAGGTCGAAGTAAAGACCCTAAAAATGGCGCCGTGGGGCACCCAATCGGCAATAGTGACGATGCCGAAAGCCTATCTGGCCAAAGAGGGGGCGAGCCTCGATAAAGGCACTACCCAATGTGGTAAAGTGCTACAGATGTCACATGTTCGGTCATATCGCGAACAAATGCACGGCGATAAGCCCTGGAAAGGAGATTTGCAGGAAGTGCGGAGCCAAAGACCACACGATAGCTGCCTACGCCAACGCATCCTGCTGCTCCATCTGCAGCAAGGAGAAAGGAGTGAAATTTGACCACGTAACCGGATCCCTGGCTTGTCCAGAATATAGAAGGCGCTTGAAAGCGAATAAATGAGGATACTGCAGATAAACCTCAACAGATGCAAGCTGGCACAGGACATGATGCACCAATGCGCGATCGAACTTAGGCCGGATATAATAATAATTTCCGAGCCGAACAGGCAGCTACCGCACTGGTTTAATGACACCAAAGGAGACGCCTCGATATGGGTCACACTCCTCAATGGCAAACTGCCTGATGAAACAACAGAGGTCAAGAGCGACGGGATAGTGGGCGTCCGCGTCGGCGACGTCTTCTGCTTCAGCGGATACTGTTCGCCCAACATAAATAAGCTAGCATACTCCGAATACATAGACACGCTGTCGACTATGACGAAGAGCGCTGCTAGAGGACACGACAAGGTCGTCGTGGCCGGAGACTTCAACGCAAAGTCAACCTGTTGGGGAGGATCGACCACAGACAAGAGAGGGAGAGTCTTAATGGAGGCACTAAGCGGCCACCGGGTGTTTCCATTGAGGCTCAAGGAAAAGTACACTTTCTTCATGAACGGGAAGACGAGCTTCCCCGACATAATAAGCGTATCCAATAAGGTCAGCGAGATACACGCCGGAAGCGCGGTCTTGGACAAATACTCGGCCTCGGACCATCTGTACGGGCTCCACAGGTTTAAGGCGAGGAAGACCCGAATCGTATCGAAGTTCTACAGGTACGTGACCAAGGACATGTCGCCGGAGGAGTTCCTGAGCAGATTCGACGACACACTGAAGAAGGAGGACCTCAACGCGGCTATCGGAGAGGATGGGGCCGAGCCCTTGCAAAAGAGCATCGAAGGTACGTGCGAAGGGATGCTAAGGAAGCCGAACTGTGCGGCGAGCCGCAAGTACGCGAACTACTGGTGGAACCCGATGATCGCGGAACTGAGAGCGCAGGCGCACAAAGCGCTCAGGAAGGTGACGAGAGAAAGGAAGAAGAATGCCGGCAACACCGAGCCCCTCGTCAACGCCTGCAAGGAGATCCGAAGGCAATTAAAAAAGGAGATCGCCCGCAGCAAAAAAAACAGCCTGGGCAGAATACTGCAAGATACTGGAGAGCGACCCTATCGCACGGTCATGAAGAAATGTAAAAGCAAGGGACCAACCAACGACATGCCGATCGACATGGTGAAGGCAGTCCTACAGAGGCTATTCACCTTGGGACACGGACCCCCCCCATTATGAGGACCGCGAGGAGGTAGAGACCGAAGAAGATGGAGATATTAGCCTCAGCGTCGCCATCGACGAAGGCGATGTCGTCGATGCCGCCGGAAGAATGAACACCAAGAAGGCTGCAGGAGTCGATGGCGTGCCGGGCGAGATCGCGAAGCTGGTAGCGAGTCGCAGGAGCGAGCTCGTGACAAGGGCGTTCAACGGCATCACTGAATCAGGAAGGTTCCCAGTCTGCTGGAAGACGGCCAGAGTAATACTGCTAAGGAAACCGGGTAAGGATCCCAGTCTCCCTAACGCGTACCGGCCGATAAGCATACTCCCAACCATGAGCAAGATCTGGGAAAAATGCTTTAAGAAGATCATCGAGAGATGCATCGGAATGGACCCGTTCCATCGGAGGCAATATGGCTTCAGAAAGAAGAGGAGTACGGTAGACGCCATCACGCAGGTGATGAAGTTTGCCAACATCTGCAAACAGAAGAAGGTAGTATGCGTGATGATCACCCTAGATATTAGCAATGCCTTCAATTCGCTCAGCTGGAAGAGCATATACGAGGAATTTGACAAGAGGAAGCTGCCATGGAAGGTCTAAAGGCTAATCGGCAGTTACCTATCCGGAAGGAGGATCATCGTGAGCAACCAGCACGGCACGGTGGAGCACGAGGTGGCGGCGGGAGTCCCGCAGGGATCCATCCTCGGACCATTCCTGTGGAACTTGGTATACGACCGGTTGCTCGAGAGACTCGACAACATGCCAATGGTCAGAACAACCGCCTTCGCGGATGATCTGGCCATCATATGCTCCGTCGGGAGGAACGAAGAGGCCTCCGCCAAGGTCAACACGATGCTAAGGATCGCCAACGATTGGTGCACGAGTGTCGGGCTCACCCTGGCGAGACAAAAGACGGAGTTCATGTTCATCACAAGCTTGCGAGTGCCGAGAGTGGTGAAACTCAGGTTGGGCTCTTCGGACATCGAAACGGTCGATCGCATCAGGTATCTCGGAGTCGTCATTGACTCCAGTCGGAGGTTCGGTGCGCATATCGAGATGGTGTGTAACAGAGCCGACAAGTTAATAGGAGCCCTTAGGGGAATTCTACCCAACATCAACGGGCCGCCCAGCTTGGCTCGTAGGCTCTACTACAATGTGTGGGAGTCCATCGTAACTTGCGGAGCACCGGTGTGGGCTAGAGCAGCGAATACCGATAAGAACAGGAAAAAGCTGAAACGAGCACAACGAACGGCCCTGTGCATAACAACGACGGCATACCGCACCGTCTCCCACGCGGCACTTTGCGTGTTGACCGGGAATCTCCCGATTTACATAAAGATAAAGATGCTCGGAGAGACCTACGAGAGGAACAAGATCCATGGGTCCAGGATTGGCACGGATGACGGCTGCAAGCTGAAGGAGGAACTGGAGGCGATTCGCAAGAAGGCTCAAGAGGACTGGCAGAAGGAGTGGAACAACTACAAAAAAGAAAATATCACAAAGAAGCTAATACCGAGTGCGCTGCTATTTACCAAAAAGAAGATGGACATCGATCACCACACCATGCAGCTGCTAACCGGGCATGGGAGCTTCGGTGTCTATAGGAAAAGGATTGGCAGGGACAGCGACAGCAACTGTCTCGACTGTGGAGACCCGAACGACGATGCAGAGCACGCCCTCTTCGCGTGCCCGAAGTGGACAGACAGAAGGATCGAGCTGGAGAACGCTCTGGGCGGGAAGATAGACGTGGGCAATCTGATCGCCACGGTGACCGCCAAGGACGAGAGCTGGAATAAATTCAGGCAATTCTGCAAGGCCGTCATGTGTCACAGGAGGGTGACAGCGAGGGCCTGGGAAGAGGCAAGGAGGAGAACGAGCGAAACAACAACTACGCGAAGCAATGAGGGCAAGAACATGAAGCAACGAAAAACCGCAGGAGGAGACCAGCCCAGTATTCTGAACTGGCTGAGAGGACGACATGAGCAGTAACTGCCCGAAGAAGTAGATACCACGGGGCACGAAAGGACAACCCTGATGACTGCCGACAGGTTTTACCGGGGTTGTCTGCCCCCCAAGCGGAGGAAGAAGGAGGAGGGGTTTTTAGTGGGTATGGCAACGACATCCGACCGACTCACACATAACCCAGTGATGCGGGTCACTGGGCATGCGTAATAGCATTTTCCCCTCCCCACGCAAAAAAAAAAAAATTATGTGATCTGTGCAACCGCTATCTAATAGCCACATTACTTCATTATTACTTATCTCGTTCGCCTCGCCGCTGTGTGCTGCGTGCGCCGTTGCTATCCATGTGCCTGATCTTGAGTTACCATGCTCGCTCGTGCCGGTTGTTGATTGACGATGGAAATTTCCACGTCCCCTGCTCGTATTTCCTTTGTTTCCTCTTCCTCTGCTGCGACCACGTGTTGACCCACGCCAAAAACTGTTACTGCTTCCCGCTTCGACGCCATTTTGACACTCTCTCGCAAAATGTCCTACTCTTCCACATCTGAAGCATCCTTCCTTTTTTTGTAGAAAAGGCGTTGGTTTGCATTTCTCCCCGATTGGACTTATTCTTCTTCTCCGCTATTTCAATTTTATTTTTTACATACGCTACCGTTTGATTTTCTGCTTTCAATACATCTACTATATCCGCTATGTAGGTGTATTCTTCGGATAACGTATTCAGCATGTAATTTAGTTTTTCACTCTCACTCACTTGTGCACCCGCACCTTTTAATTCGTTTATTAATTTTTCGAAATCGCTAAAAAACGATGCTGAATCAGTGTAGTTCTCAAGTCTTATCTTTTCCAATCTCCATCTGCATACGATCTGTAGTGCCGTCGACTCTTTCAAGTACATTTCATCAAACTTTTTTACTATCTCATACGCCGTTTTTTCTTCTCTAATATATTCCAATTGTCTATTTGTGACGGCACTATAAATTATATTTATTGCCTTCAAATCCTTTTTGTCCCAGTCTTCATTGTCTGTTTCTGTCTTCACCCTAGTTGTGACAATCTCGCATTCTTTATATCGGAGAAACATCGTTATTCTTTGCTTCCACATACCGTAATTGACCGGTTCTTGTCTTTTGTCTCAACCAAGACCCGGACGTCCTCTGACGCTTACACACACATTCACATGTACAGTGTAAATGTATCATATTCCCAACAATTATGTTTCTAATTTCTTGTGCTGATGTTTTAGGTATGGTGTATTCCTTGTCGGTTGTGGTAATAGTGGTTTGTGGATCCTCCTCCGTATGACTTCTGAGGTTGCTGTTGTTGATAATGTGTGGTGTGAATGTGTTGCAGAGGTGGTTAGAGAATTCTTCAGCTTGTTCTTCGTTGCTTCTTACCCATGTGTTATCTGCTTTTCTGATTGCTGGGACGGGTATTATTTGCTTCCTTATTTATTTCGTGGCTTTCCATAGTGAATAGTTGGTGTTCTCGTGTGTGGAGAGTATCCCTATGAACTTTGCGAATTCGTTATCGTTGTGCTCCTTTATTTTGTTTTTTATTTCCTTTGCAAGTTTGTTTAAGTGTTTTTTGTTTTCTCGAGTTCTGTATTTTTGCCATTTTGCTTTTGCTTTTCTTTTTTCTCTGATTTTGTCGAGTATTTCTTGCGGGATTGTTATTGTTTGTCTGCTGGTTGATTCGGGTGTAGTGGTTGTCCTTGCTGCTTCTTGAACAGTTGCTGTCAATGTTGCTACTGCCTGTTCTATGTGTTCCGGAGTTTTCAACGGGATGTTGCAGTTTATTTTGCGTTCTATTATTTCTTTGAAAGTTTGCCATTTGGTGGTTTTATTGCATAGTGTTTCTGGTTTGCTATAATGTATTGGTTTGTTTCTGTATTCAATTATTATGGGTGTATGATCGGAGCTGAGCTCGAGGTTGGGTGCTATTTTTAGTTTATTTGTGTTTAGTCCCCTTGTAACTGCAAAGTCCAGAAGTCCAGAGTTGTAGTCTCCCGCTGCGATGTACTTGTCCCCTAGGTCCTGGAAGTATTCTTCCCACATTTGTGATGTTATTTTGTGTCGCGGAGGCACATATACTGCTGACAACTGGAAGTAGTTGCTACTAGTTTGAACTGTAACGGTAGTTGCTTGTAAATATTCTTTGTTAACTTGGCTGTGTAGATAATGTTTGATATCGTTTCTGACTGTTACTGCTGTCCCTCCGTGAACTTTCCCTGAGGGGTGTTTGGTATCATATATGGTGTAGTATGGTATTTTCATGTAGCTTTTTGTAGTGAAGTGTGTTTCTGAGACAAGTAGTATGTCTATATTGTTACTGTATATGAATGTTTTAATTTCGAGGACCCGTTGTTGTAGGCCGTTTGAGTTCCAGGCTGCTATTTTTAGAGTGTCCGTTTTTTATTTTTTGCTTAGCACGTTTGTAATTAGTTGTAGCATGACTGTGATTTGTTGGGTTTGCTGTCTGAGTACTGCGTTTTGTTCGCTTATCATTCTGGTTAGCATTTCGGTGTTCTTTATGGATTGTTTGAGCAGTTCTTTGATTTCTGCAGTGTCATTGTTACTATTGCTGTGGTATCGGTTGTTTGTATGTGTCGATTGGCTGGTTACTTGAGCATAGCTTAGACCACCAATGGTGTTGGTACTGATGGGTTTGGTGTTTGTTGCTTGCTCTGTATTTGGTATTATTTCAGGATTTGTGCTGTCCTGTTGGGCTTGTGTGTTAGTGATTGTCCTGCTTCGTAGGGGCGGGAACAGTTTACGTTGTAATTGTTTTCTTACTTCACATCCTTTATAGCTGGCTGGGTAGTTTCCGTTACAGTTATAGCATTTAACTTCTTCTATTTTTCCAGAATATGGGCAGTGTATAGTTAAGTGGTTTTTTGCGCACGTGACGCAAGTTGGGCTTCTGTTGCAATAATTTTTAGTGTGTCCGTATTGTTGACACCGCATGCATTGAGGTATATCTTTTTTGTGTCGTGGTGGTTCCACTGTTACTATTGTGTTTAGTATTTGTTTGATATCATATATTTCCTTGTTGTTGTTTCTGGGTTCCAGTTCTATTGAGAATAGTGGTAATGGTTGCTTTGTGTCGAATCTTGTTATATTGTTTATTGTTCTTGTTTGATGACCAATTTTTGCTAACTCATCGCTTAGTTTATATATGTTCGTTTTAGGATGCAATCCTCTTATGACAATTTTATAGCTCCTTTCAGTTTTTAGCTGATACGTGTGGTAAATAGCATTTTTTTTCTTTTAATGCTTTTATAACTTTCCTAAATGTTTCTGGGGTGTTTGTTTGAATTTTTACTTGTTCCAGTTTTGTTTGCTTTATTGTGTAGTTGTTTTTCTCGTCTAGATTATTTAGTAGATCGATGAGCGGGTCTATTATTTGGGCCTCAACAAAAATTGGTGGTGGTTTTGTAATATGATTTGTTTGGATTGTGGTTTTATTTATGGTGTCAGCGTCTGTTTCTTCTGTTAGTGAGCTGAAGGAGTTGCTTAATGGTAATTCTTGCAGCCATCGCTGCTTTTCTGTAGCTGGGTTTTCTATGGCACTTATGTCTGGAGTTGTTTTGCGTTTTCTGCTAGCCTTCGCTAGCTTCCAGCTTTCGTCCTGTTGAGGTTATTCGGTATATAAAGAGAGAAAAACGCGTGGATAAAGTGTAAGATACAAAGTATATATTTGACTTAATGATGAAATACAGGAATACAATTTGAGCTGGTCCAGATCCGCACGCTAGCAGTGTTACTTTATGACTGAAAACCCCGAAGCCAACGTCGCCTGTCTAGAGTTTATGGTCTGCCTCCCTGCTATTCTTTTGTCTATGTGCTGTCGATGGCTTCAGCGCTTGAGAAAGTTAAAAAGACCAGATGTGGAGTTTTCCTAGAAGTGGTGACTACTTCAACACCCTCCCTAAAACTCTACATCCCAACAAACAATTATATCTGTATATTTTCTAACTCTCGTCGTAAATATCTGAACCTTGATTTTGTCAATGTCTTCACAAATACATTTGCCAGCTGCCTTTCTCTTTTCCATTCAAATTAATTTATTACTAAAAAAACTACGAGAAGACTAAACAGATCATGTAGAGTTTTTTTTTTTATATATATATATTAGAAGTGATAGTCACTTCGACACCCTCCCTAAAAACTCTACATCTCTATAAACAATTACCTCTTAACATCCTTTTTATTTTTCAAACCTAACTTTTGTCTTAAATATTCAAATCTTGGTTTTGGCAACGCTTTTGTACATATATCTGCCAGTTGCTCTTCGCTTGTTACATATGTTACATCAATTTCGCCTCTATTGTATAAATCTCGCAAGAAGTGGTATCTTACATCAATATGCTTACTTCTTTGATGGAATTCAGGATTCTTAATTAATTTTACGGCACTAGTATTGTCTACACATAGCATATACTTAAATATCTCTATTTTGCATTCGAGAAATATTTTCTTTAGCCACATAATTTCTTTCTTTTCGGATCTCATCGCTTCGTTAAAATCCACTGGTAATTTTTTCGCTACGTACGTTACTGGGTTACCAGAAAAATCGGTTCGCTTGATCTTATCTCTATCTCTCAATTGTCTCACATTCTCGCTAGTTATAAAAGGTTGTTTTTCAGTTTCACTCTCTGCACTTTCATACGTACATACTCTATCGCTCTGTGCACGCACATCTTCGAGCTCGACAATTTTCGGTAAACTTAAATTAACGAATTTTTCAGTTTCTAATTCGGGCTTAAATATTACGTCACGGCTTAATATTACATTTCTTACGGTCGGCACGTACACTCGATACCCTCGTCCGTCATCTAGATAGCCTACCAAATATCCTTTGTTAGCCTTTCTGTCCAATTTCCTTCTCTTTTCCGCAGGTATGTGTGCAAAGCATTCAGTACCGAAAACTCTAAACTTTTCTACATCTGGCGATTTCCCGTACCACAGTTCATATGGTGTTTTCTTGTCTTGTCTTGTCGGCCGGTCTTATTTATGACATGCACTGCGGTGTTCATGGCTTCGGCCCATAAAAACAGCGGTAGATTAGATTTCGAATATAACATCGACCTTCCTGCTTCTACTATTGTTCTATTTTCTCTTTCTGCGACGCCATTTTGTTCAGGAGTGTATGGGACGTTAATCGTATGCTTAATTCCCTGACTTCTTAAAAATTCTTTAACTTCTTTATTTTTGAATTCTTTCCCTCCATCACTATGAATTTCTTTGATCTTATCATTGAATTGATTTTCAACTTCTATGCAAAAAGTTTTTAACTTTTCGACTACTTCTGACTTATGTCGTAAGAAGTAAATCTTTGTGAATTTGGAAAAATCATCTTTAAACGCAAGAAAATACAATTTTTTGCCTAATGACTCCACTTCCATGGGTCCACATACATCCGTATAAATAATTTCGCGAGGTTTAGTCGCACGCTTGGTTTTCTGGTGAAAACTCGATCTATGGTGTTTCCCGTACACGCAACCTTCACAGAAAAAGTTACTATCCTCTACAACTTTTATATTCGAATTCTTTAAAAATTCCTTAACGTGTCTGATGTTTTGATGACATAGCCGTTCGTGCCATAACTGCAGTGTGTCCGCGTTTGACTCCGCTCTATTGCTAAGATTACAAACTGACGGTATGATAACTCGCATGTCGACCTTATATAAATTTCCAATAACAGAACCCCTTGCTATTATTTTCTGATTTTGTAAAAACATGCAGTTTTTCCCTTCCCTTATAATACAGAGATCTATACCTCTTCTTGCAACAGATCTAATGGAAAATAGATTTCTTTTCATACCTGATACATACAAGACATCGTTCATTGTACATGCTACCCATTTGCCGTCCACGAAAGTCTCTACCTTGATTTTTCCTTTGCCGTACGCATCCATGAACGTACCATCGCCGATTTCTATCTTTACCGTGTTATCGAATTTTTCGAAGACGCTGAACCATTCTTGTCGTCCTGTCATGTGATTCGTAGCTCCTGAGTCGATTATCCAAGCATCATGGTTTGCCACTTGTATCGTTGAGGTGCTTCCTAATAGACCAATTCCGCTGTGATCTCGATTTTCAATTCTGGGTTCCTGGTTGTCTCTGCTGTTGTTTCATTTCTTATTTTTGAAGCAATTTTTGCTGGTGTGGCCTTTCCTTTTGCATGTAAAGCATCTAAAGCAATCCTTACTTAGATGACCAACTTTTCCACAGTTGAAACAGCTTGGACCTTGTTTCTCGTATTCACGTTTGCTTGACTGCTTCTGCTGTTCCCTTTTATAATTGCTATCTTTTGTTACCAGCGCCACCGATGTTTCCTGATCGTCTTTCTTCCATCTGATTTCTTCCGTCATCAGCCTGGTACTAAGCCTGTCTAAGGTCTTCTTTTCTTCTTCCACTGAATCCCACGCACTGTGAAAATGGTCAAATTTGTTCGGTAACACCGATAAAATGCGTGTTATCAGCATTTTCTCGCCAATTTCACTCCCAAGAGTTTCACCTTCGCCGCTATCAATTCCAACTTTGATAAGTTGTAAGATACATTTTCAGATTCTTCCCATTTAAAATTGAAGAACTGCTTCTGGACCATACTTAGATTCTCATCCGACTTCATGTCATATACTGTATTCAACTTTTTTCACATTTCATGTGCTGTTGTGCAACATAAAAGAAGATCCAACGGTTTCCTTCTTACTGAGGTCACAATTAATTTTCTCGCTAGCCGATCTGCCTTCAAAAATCTTTTACGGGCGATTTCTTTCTCCGCACTGTTACCTGGATGACACAGATTTCCTTCACACACGTTGATCAGGTCGTCATCTCCCTCCAAAAGTGTACGCATGACAAAACGCCACTGGAGCCAGTTTTCTTCGCCACGTAACATCTCGATCTTCGCACTTGCTGATTCCATTTTAGCTCTATCACTTACTTTACTAAGCACAATACTTTGACAATTTATTCACTTCGCGTTGCTATCTTACACTTTACAGCCCTGGGCCTATAACCTGCTGAGGTTATTCAGTATATAAAGAGAGAAAAACGCGTGGATGAAGTGTAAGATACAAAATATAAATTGACTTGATAATGGAATACAGGAATACAATTTGAGCTGGTCCAGATCCGCACGCTAGCAGTGTTACTTTATAACACAGTTCCGCCTGGGCAGGCGACCTAAACGGACGTGTGAAACAGTGCTCCAGTGAAAGTGCGGCAAGAGGGAAGAGAAAGGGACAAAGCAAACGCCCATCTACAAAACGTGGAATCATGCAGATTCCACCAATAAAAATAGTTAATTCAGGTGAAACATATTTCATAAATAGAGCTACAGACACTACATATGTAGAGAAAAAAGACGATATTATGGAAGCAACACAATCCGACGGGGAGCAAAACATACCAATACACCAGGAAGAAAGCTGGACGGTGGCAACCTCCAGCAAAAAACGGAAGGTAACCCCGCTCGCAAGCGCGAGGAAAATTGATACATTTGAAAAAAAAACAGTGGCTACAAGATATCAAGCTGCATAATCCATTCAGCGCACTGCCAGAAGAGGCAGCAACGGACCCAACGGAAAGTCCGACAAACCGCATTCCCAAACCACCACCGATATACATAGATGCGAAAATAATCGACCCCCTCATCGAACTCCTAAACAACACTGCAGGGAAAGACAACTATGTCATCAAACAGATAAAAATAGACCAGGTGAAAGTGCAAACCAACACCCCAGAAATATTCAGAAAAATTACAAGATCACTAAAGGGAAAAAACGCAGCATATCACACTTTCCAACTCAAAACTGACAGAAGCTACAAAGCAGTAATCAGGGGACTACACCGAAAAACAAATACCGGAAAAATAAGTGAAGAACTGGCAAAAATCGGACACCAGGTAAGGACAATTAATAACATCAACAAATACGATACCAAACAACCATTACCGCCATTCCTAGTTGAACTAGAACCTAGAAACAACAACAAAGAAGTATACGATATAGAAAAATTACTAAACACAATAGAAAAAGTGGAGCCACCTAGACGTAAAAAAGAAATCCCACAATGCATAAGGTGCCAACAATACGGACACACTAAAAACTATTGCAATAGAACCCCGGCATGCGTTAAATGCGCAAAAAATCATCTTACGATACACTGCCCATCAACGGAAAAAATAGAGGAGGTTAAATGCTACAACTGCAACGGAAAACACCCAGCCAGTTATAAAGGTTGCGAAGCTAGGAAACAATTACAACGCAAACTGTTCCCGCCCCTACGAAGCAGGACAATCACCAACACACAAGCCCAACAGGACAGCACAAAACCCGAAATAATACCAAATACAGAGCAAGCAACAAACACCAAACCCATCAGCACCAACACCATTGGTGGTCTAAGCTACGCTCAAGTAACCAGCCAACCGACACATACAGACAACCAATACCACGGCAATAATAACAATGACACTGAAGAAATCAAAGAACTGCTCAAACAATCCATAAAGAACACCGAAATGCTAACCAGAATGATAAGCGAACAAAACGCAGTACTCAGACAGCAAACCCAACAAATCACAGTCATGCTACAACTAATTACATACGTGCTAAGCAAAAAATAAAAACGGATACTCTAAAAATAGCAGCCTGGATCTCAAACGGCCTACAACAACGGGCCCTCGAAATTAAAACATTCATATACAATAACAACATAGACATACTACTTGTCTCAGAAACACACTTCACTACAAAAAGCTACTTGAAAATACCATACTACACCATATATGATACCAAACACCCCTCAGGAAAAGCTCACGGAGGGACAGCAGTGATAGTCAGAAACGATATCAAACATTATCTACACAACCAAGTTAACAAAGGATATTTACAAGCAACCACCGTTACAGTTCAAACTAGTAGCAACTACTTCCAGTTGTCAGCAGTATATGTGCCTCCGCGACACAAAATAACATCACAAATGTGGGAAGAATACTTCCAGGACCTAGGGGACAAGTACATCGCAGCGGGAGACTACAACTCAAAGCACATGCTATGAGGGTCAAGAAACCTTACACCTCGAGGCAGAACACTGGAAAAATACATTAGAAATAATAACCTCAATGTTACGCCACGAGGCTTACCACGGGCTGTATTTTCTAACCGTCGCTCGCGGCCCTATAATGTCGCAGTCGGATCGTCTTATCTGACCCCAGGATCATATACAATGTATCGACGAGCGCATAGCTATCGCCAAGCAGCGAGTTCTCGAAACGTCGAATTTTGTCCGTTACGTTTTCCACGCAAGAATAGACATACGTGATCATAGGCGCGAACGGTGGCGTGACCTAAGTATAGTGGGGGTCGTCTTAAAGATGAGACAAAGAAATCATCTAAAGTCGATCAGTTCCTTGTGACGCGTCGAACGTTACACATTGAATCGAATCTAACACATAACGTCTGTCTCAAGCTGTTGCTTGTGCGATAGGTCTCGTTATAAGCAAACCGCTAAACAAACCTTGACTGTTATCTTTTTCGTTTATAATTGTTGATCTTTGACTGAACTTGTTGTTTCGTTATTTTTATTAAACTTTTATCAACCAACCCAGTATAGTTGTTCGTATACACTCAAACCTAACCACCTCTATTCTCGTAATAGAAATAGGGGATCAATCAGTTCGTGGCATCGATTGTTTAATCGTAACGAGAATTTACGACTCTCGTTGACGCGTTATCTAGCGATCGCGTCTCTCTGCGAACGGTTGAAACACACTATGTTTCATGAATTTATTTGCTAACGGTATTGAAACAAATAACAAGCAGAGGACGAACTATCCGTGAACTGTTTTGCCAACGAGTACGCTTCCAATATTTTCTGTTTGAGAAAGCACACTTGTTGCTGTTGCAACTCCAAATATTTTTACAGCCGACGCTTTTGCCATGAATCATCGGCTAACATATAAAATAGAGAAAAGCCATAGTTGATTGTAATGGAAATTTAGAAAACCTCAAACTCGATATAGAAGGGAAAAATAAAGGAAAGGAAGGGAGAGATAATTGGAAGCTTGGGGCCAGGTTTAATTCACTGAAACCGGGCTGCTTGTGTCATCACGAAACAGAATTGCCAGTACGTCATTTCTGTGCTCCCGTCCTCGTAAAAACGGTTTCACACGTTAAGAAAAAACGAATAGGCGGTGAAGAGAGAAAAAAGCAGACAGAGAGCGCTTTTAAAAAGCTGACGAAGCGTGTGTCACGTAAAATAAAAGGAAATTTAAAAGAAAGAAGAAAACTTTATTTTTCCTTCGTTTATACACTTATAAGACACTTCTGAGCTCTAGCCGTGACCGTACGAGACTGAGTCTCTTACAATCTTTTTACTTTCGGTGACATCTGCTCCCTCATTATCCCCACTACCCTGTAGGCGTACGTGACCGTTGCTACGCTTCTAGAACATTTGGTGGAAGGACCGTTAGTCCATAAATGAATCCTCAGGTACTCCGGCAATATACATTGTCGCCAAGGTCGCCATGTGTTTCCCTCATCGGTCCATCGGGTTCGAAGTATGCCAACCGGGACACCATCCTGCCCGCGGTGTGTGTGTGTGTGTCCTGGTCTCTGATGTGATTTACGTTACACGTGCGTTGCCACAACGAGACACGCGGTGCTATTTGTCGTTTTAAATTGCGCCGCAACTTGTTTTTGAGATCTTTGCTAGAGACATGTGAAAACACGTTGGAAGTATATTTCTTGTTTTTGTGGAATTTAGCTGGAAAATGAAAAATAACGTAAAACATGTACTTACGACTTACAGGGTAATTGAATGTATACACTGTAATAACCAGCGATTTAAGGCTTTAAAAGATCGAAAGAAAAGAAAAGAAGAAAGATAATATGTTGTGGCAGTCTAACTCGATCTAAGGAAATAGAGAGGGAGGGGGGGTGGGGGCAAAGCTTGTTAATCTGGAAAGAATACAAGCATCAATTTCAAGCACTTACAGGGAATCAAGCGGGCTTGTTATGGTCGTAAGGTGGACAATTATCCCGTGTTAGGTTCAATCAGCTTAGTCCTACACAAAATTGATCCAATCATGCGAAAACAAATGTATTCTGATTTTTGTCGCAGATATTTCTGGTCTACGCACCCCAGTGCCAGCACAACTGATATTGAAACGCCTGATTTTCCCATATTCTACAGCGACAACATTACCTGATTTTTTACAACCATGAAGGACTCGAAAATACTTGCAATCTTCATCTGTTTGCAAATTATTTTCGTCACTTTCGTCCCGTCAGGGGCTGGTAAGTTGATACTGATTAATTATACCATCGAAATTCTATATAATGGCTACAAAAAATATTTGCATCATCACCCTCATTTCCTAACGAAGCGCGTTTTTTTACCAAGTTTTATATTTCATTTCATAGTATCAAATCTCTGTAGTTACACGAAATTATTAAATGATAGGAAACTTGATATACACGAATTTAATTAATTAATAAGTTACCGTTAATTAATAAGTACACCGTTAACGCTTGCATGCTGGTCGTTAAAGCACATGCTGCGCGAATATTGTACACAGCGATTCATTTAACTCGCCTTGAATTAGTTTTAGAAAGACAAACATGGACCGGGATAATTTTTGTCACGAGCCGTTTAATTTATTCGTTCATTAGAACGAATTAATTTACACCTGCTGAGATCGCGATTGATGTGACAAATTCGAAATCTTGTTCCATATAAATATTTTTAAACAACCACGTCGTAAGCTTTGTATATTTTTTAATCGCAACGAAACTGTTCAGAGAAATGCTGAAATTATTAATTAGAAAAGGAGATTTCTACGCATCGTTGTAAAACTGTCAGGGAAAATATTCGTGAAACAGTTACGTTGTTACAAGTTCTACAAGAAGAAATATTGAAAATCACGTTCCACTTATTCAGTTGCACGTGTAAAAGGTATCTTGCGTTCGCGCAAAAAATCTCTGAAGGATACATGCTTTATAATAATTGGAGTGTCGAAGTTGTTACGCGGATCGGCGTACACGTACCTTTTAATGAAACTAGGTTACCCATTCGTTATTCGTTCCTAATTTTCAGCTTCACGATTTTTACGCAATAAAATTTTATACACCTGTTCGGTTTATAAATGATTCAATTCAAATTTAACAGAATTAAAGTTGAAATAATCATTTGTACTTCATTAAAAGGTTCTTTCAGCATCTCGTTTTAATATATTTATTGGTAATATTTTGTTGATCGTTATATTTAAATGGAGTTTTTCAAAGGAGAGACATTTTAAGGTAGGAAATGGACATACATTTATAATAAGAATTCAGAAGAAAGAATATTTCATACAGAAATAAATATTCCGTATGTATAAATAACTACGCTATGAATTTTATATGTATCGGATATTCCTTCTGGTTAATGTATCTGATGTTTTTTCACGCGAGATAGCGTATATTTGCATCTATATGTCTCTTCGTTTCTCAGTAGTAAAACTTAGCATTCCTGCGGCTGATAAGTAGTTACGCACTGACAACGAGAAACATAAAATGAGTAAGAAGCATGAGACATTCTATAAGAAAAATAAAGTTGTTTTTATCTTTCATTGCATATTCGTCAGAATATTGTTAATAAATATTTAAGTTAAGATTTCAGTTGCAATAAATACATAGGATACATAGGATACATTTATTTATATATGTATCTATGAACGCATTTGACATAAAATTTTGATAACGACTAAAATTATATATTCTGATATTAAATTAATTTAATGAGAATAAAAAACTAATTTTTTTAAACAAGATTTTGTATAAAGTTATATTTATTAGGAAAAGTTCGTTCATCCCTTTATAATATGATAGGATTAGACTCATTGCTGTGCAAATCATTTCATGGAATAGTATATGTGTGCGTGTATGTTCTAAGTTTTTATTATAAAAATGCTAAATGTACTAGGAGACGTTTTTAAAAATTCATAGATTTTTCTTCATCAAACATATCAATCGTTATATTGAAAAGTTAATTATCTTTTATTTGTTTCGAGCTGCACATTGATTGAGACATTCCTGTTGGTTATAATTGCGAATTTAACGCAACGAAGTTGTTTGAATCCCTTGCAAGCATGTAAATATATCGTCGAATTAATTGGTCAATTACTTGAGGTTGGAATTGAAAGAAAGGAAAGGTGGAGGAGAAGTCTTGCGTTTGAATGCGGGACACTTTTAAAGCCCACAGTTCGCTGAAATTGCCAGAGAATTCAATTAAATGGCAAATTAAACCATTGAACTGAATCTGTTTCCAATCGCGAGCTTAGAAATTCTATCCTTTGAATTTTTATATCAGTCAACTTTCTTTTTGTACGTACGGTAACGAATATAATTCATGAATTAATGAAGTATGTAATTGGATGAAAGTTCTTCTTCCTGGATTCAGTTTAGACTAAGAAAAATTATATAATAACGAAATTATCAACTTAAAATTGATAGAGTGTGATAGTTTATTTTTTTTTTTTTTTTTTTTTTTTTTGCGTGAGGAGGGGAAAATGCTGTTACGCATACCCAGTGATCCGCATCACTGGGTTATGTGGGACTCGGGCGGATGTTGTTGCCATACCCACTAAAAACCCCTCCTCCTTTTTCCTTTGCTTCGAGGACAGACAACCCCGGTAAAACCTGTCGGCAGTCATCAGGGTTGTCCTTTCATGCCCCGTTGTATCTTCTTCTTCAGGCAGTTATTCTGTATATTCTGTATTGCTCTCGTCATCTTCTCAGCTAGTTCAGAATACTGGGCTGATCTCCTTCTGTGGTTCTTTGTTGTCTTGTATCTCTGCCTTCACTGCTCCGCGTAGTTGTTGTTGCTCTCGTTCTCCTCCTTGCTTCCTTCAAGGCCTTCGCTGTCACCCTCCTGTGAGGCATGACGGTCTTGCGAAATTACCTGAATTTATCTCAGCTCTCGTTCTTGGCGGTCACCGTGGCGATCAGATTGTCCACGTCTATGTTCTCGCCAAGAGCGTTCTCCAGCTCAATCCTTCTGTACGTTCACTTCGGGCACGTGAAGAGGGCGTGCTCTGCATCGTCGTTAGGGTCTTCACAGTCGAGACAGTTGCTGTCGCTGCTCTTGCCAATCCTCTTCCTATAGACCCCAAAACTCCTGTAGAGGTGGCCGTGTGTTCGTTATATATTTATTGGACGTGCGTGATAGTTGTAGTAGTTGGGCCTGGTCCGCTGTAATTGTCACTGGGGGCTGTAGATGTCGCTGCCGTCGTCCGACACTAGTTAGTGCCGAGTGGTGGTACTTGGCTTGTCGAGTGCCGCCACAGTACCCCTTACCAGTGATAGCGTTAGAATCTTAGTGTAATAAACCGTCCAATTGTCCAATTGTTGTCCAATTCGTGCGGATGTTGCTCGAAGTCTTCAATGTGGCGGTGGATACCTGTCAGTACGGTGCGGGCGTTCCGCGTACGGTCGTAGGCCTCTGTTCCATTTTTTAGTATGACGTGCTAGTGGTAATGCC
This sequence comes from Bombus affinis, assembly GCF_024516045.1. NCBI lineage: Eukaryota > Metazoa > Arthropoda > Insecta > Hymenoptera > Apidae > Bombus > Bombus affinis. The sequence continues at coordinate 1,450,975 of NW_026108823.1, forward strand.
CATGAACTTTTGCGACGGCCACATCACTCCTGGCTTGGTCGGTCATCGTTTCGTACCCAGTCACCTGCATGCGTGAGTCGGCGGTGAGGGGTCGAGTTTTTGTTGAAGGAAGGGCCGTTCCGTGTTCGTCGTAGCGGTAGGGTCCAGCTTGCCACAGGTCTAGATTCGCGATGATGGAAGTTCTCAGTAATGCTATCACGGTCAGACCTCAGTTTTGCTGTCGATCACGTCGGGGTCACCAATGTAGAGGTGGCCGTGTGTGCGTGATATATTTATTGGACGTGCGTGATAGTTGTAGTAGTTGGGCCTGGTCCGCTGTAATTGTCACTGGGAGCTGTAGATGTCGCTGCCGTCGTCCGACTCTAGTTAGTGTCGCGTGCCGCCACACTCCCATGCCCGGTTAACAGCTGCATGGTGTGATGATCGATGTCCATCTTCTTTTTGGTAAATATCAGGGCACTCGGTATTAATTTCCTTGCGCCTCCAGTTCCTCCTTCAGCTCGTTGCCGTCATCCGCGCCGATCCTGGTCTTATGGATCTTGTTCCACTCGTAAGTCTCTCCGAGCTTCTTTATCTTTATGTAGATCGGGAGATTCCCGGTCAACACGCAAAGTGCCGCGTCGGAGACGGTACAGTATGCCGTCGTTGTTATGCACAGGGCCGTTCGTTGTGCCCGTTTCTGCTTCTTCCTGTTCTTATCGGTATTCGCTAAGCTAATTCTTCTTTCTGAACCCATACTGCCTCCGATGGAACGGGTCCGTTCCGATGCATCTCTCGATGATCTTCTTAAAGCATTTTTCCCAGATCTTGCTCATGGTTGGGAGTATGCTTATCGGCCGATACGCGTTAGGGAGACTGGGATCCTTTCCCGGCTACCTTAGCAGTATTACTCTGGCCGTCTTCCAGCAGTCTGTTTCCAGCTTGCTTCCAGCTCCTGCTTCCAGCAGTCCAGGAGTCTTCCATCGACTCCTGCAGCCATCTTGGTGTTCATTCTTCCGGCGCCATCGTCCACATCGCCTTCGCCGATGACGACGCTGAAGCTGATGTCTTCTTCTTCTTCGGTCTCTGCCTCTTCGCGGCCCTCATAATGGGAGGATCCGTGTCCCATGGTGAATAGCCTCTGTAGGACTGCTTTCACCATGTCGATCGGCATGTCGTTGGTTGGTTTCTTGCTTTTGCATCTCTTCATGACTGTGCGATAGAGTTTGCCTTCTTGCTTTTCTGTATGGATGGAAACGCGTTCGAAAAGTAGAACGGAGTAATTAGCGATGCACGATCCCAGGCTGGTGAATATTTTTCCATCGGGAGAAGTCAGGTCGAGCGATACAAGATTTATATGCTCGTTCTGCCAGTTATTTCAAGGTCTGTGACGCGATAGAAAATGAACATAAATGAATAATAAATGTATTACAGCCATAAAGATTGCTTGATGTACGCCACCGTTTTTCCCCTATTTCTCCGATACAATTTTCCTTTTTTTTTTTCTTTGCCAAACACTTTACTAATCGGTACGTATTCGAATTATCCTCAATTATTCTCGGTTGTTTCCGTTTCCTTTGGATTTACATAAGTAACCGTTTGATGTACGTGCAGAGTGAGATAATAACTATTAACAGCTATAAAATAAGAAGCGAAAATACGTTGAAACTCGACATCTAGATTCGCGAGACTTTGCAGAGCTTCGAAACTCTCGTGTTTCAAACCTAATAAAAAGTTGTAGAGGGAGAATTACATTGCGAGATTTGTTAAGGAAAATCGTATCGTTGTAATAGGATTATTTCAGCGAGGGAAATTCCGTGTTGCGTGTAACGCGTTGCAAAGCCATGAGCTTTCTTTCGGGTTAATATACATAATCGCCTTATCGAACTTTCCATCTAAACCGTTGCGCTCACACGTGAATTTTGCATTTCAATCTTCTTACTTGCAGTCCAATCCAGTTTAGTGTGACTAAGCTAAATGTTTCAGCCCTTCCAGGTAGAGTATGTATTATAGAGAGACGTACAACTCTATGAAGGGGAGATCAATAAATTGGGTTATCTTTAAATCACTGACAATTATTTCATCGACACGATTTCACCGACAGCGAATCCACCGGCAATGTCTATCAAAGTTTATTTACCGATACACCGAGTGAAATCACCCACAATCATTTCACCAATATTCTCCTTTGTCGATAATTATCATGCTTGCCACTACATGTTATCGTTGATTATATGTCTTTATTTACACATTCGTTTACGCGCATAACGAGATAAACGAAGAAACGAAAATGATATGTTGTTATGATGTATTGTTAAATTACTAATTAACACGAGTTATATATCTACCTACATGAGAGCTTCTAAATATCAATTATATTTCATGAAAGCACACAAGCTATTTTGCTATACACAAATAGAATTATAAGGAGATGTTACGTTCTAATGATTTAACGAAATCTATTCCTCTGTACATTTGACATTTCTGTATTATTACTTGTGTACTTTCTGCTCTTGTTTACGTCATCGGAAGTAAAAATACGTTAAGCGAATCAGCTAATCTATTTGAGCGATTCAATGGCTCGGTCTTCTCTTATGCGACTACCAAGCAGAAGATAAGTTCTTGGTTATATTACATTTTATAACATCCAAATTAACTTTTTTTTCTTTTTCTTTTTCTTTCTCTTTTTCTTTTTTTCCCTTTTTCTATTTCTTTTTTTTTCCTTTCTTTTTTTCTTTTCTTTCCCTTTTTCTTTTTCTTTTTTTTCCTTTCTTTTTTTCTTTTTTTTCCCTTTTTCTTTTTTTTTCCTTTCTCTTTTTCTTTTTTTCCTTTTTCTTTTTTTTTACGTGGAGGACACCAAGCCACTTTGGGGGGGGGGGGGAAGTGGCGTGGTAGTGAACATCCAAATTAACTGGGGCACTAATTAGCTAAAGCTTCTAGTCAAACCAGGTATCGGTCTTTGTACGCAAAGACATTCATTACAATCGTTTATAGTTTGAAGAAACACCGTTACAAATTCGTGATATAAGAGAAAGCGATTCAAAACTCGGATTCATTTGTTGGAACGACGCCGTGGGCAAAAGTACATAATGGAAAACTTTCTTCCAAGACCAATTGATAGCGCTGACGTAATTAAAATGTGACGATATTGCCAGCGACGTTTCTCCAAATAGACGACTAACTTATTTACGAATTGCCGCAACACGATTGCCGCTGGTAATACGGTTAGTAATCACTTTATTGAATTTTCGCTTGACGTGACATCGTCGAGTTCCTAGAGAGATTCTTCTCCCTTGTAAAACTATGTTTCTGCAACGACTGTATTTGTTGAATTACCGTTCGTGAACAAGTCCTTCTCTTTATTACGTGTAATAGATTCTTCTTTTTAAGTTTTAAATTACATTGGTAATTTTCTATAATTTATTACTCGAATATGGTAATTTGTTCTTAAAAAGTTTGCTTTTTCTACAATTATTTTACTACAAAACCCATCAAAAACATGATGTATGTATATATACCCTCAAATATTATCGGTTTATTCTCAAGCTATAGTTCAATTTCGGAAATTGCCAATTAAAATCATAAAAAAAAACACAGAAAGTTCGTTAAAATATGCGATTTTCCAATCAAGATATAGAATTTATTCGAGTAATATAGATTACAGTAGCGATGGTGACGGCAACGATGAATGGACTGATTCTTCGTGCGAAAATAAATTGGAAGCGCAGAACGATGCATTGTTTCAGGGAATATCGATTTTCAAGCATGGTTTTAAAGTACGTGTGCGCGTGTCTAGGTTTGTTAATTAATGCCGCTCCCAGGTTTTCAATATATAAATGTGACACCTACATATCTTTAAGCTTAAAACAATTGGACTAACAATTTCATTAAATTTAAATCAATATTTATCTTTTTAAACGCAACAATATTTTTAATGACAACTTCACATGTAAATCAAGTGCATACATATTCGATCGTTCTTGAAAACCTGATTCTCTGCGAAGAGAAAAAATCCTTGAATAAAGATTTGATCTACGTTTTATATGCTACGTTTTACATCCACCTCTTTTCAGATATACCCCTCTATTTAAAATCATAGATCGTCACACTCTATAGGTATTTCCCTGAAAAGTTAATGTCGTTTTGTATAAAAGCCAATTCAAAGGGGAAGGAAATTCTGCGAAAAATTCTTTCAGATTTCCCTATGTTTGAGCTCGAATCAAAGCAATCTTGTATAGTAGGATAGGATGATAGGATGATTCTGTATTATTCCTTGTGTACTTTCTGTTCCTGTTATTTACAATAGGATGATTATGCGTTTAACTTCTCATAGAATCTCTCTGATTCCGTATGATATCATCAGTGTTTTTGAAATATGTTATTGATGTCGTAACGTCAACCGTTTCCAGTGCAAATTCAATTTTGAATCGCAATTTCCATGTTTGCATGGCAAAAGCGTAAAATCGATAACGCACGCAAACATATCTTCTTTGCTAATGGCGTACTATAAATATAAATATTTGAATAAATATTGCGAATTTCATATTGCTAAAAGATTTATACTATTTGTTCGTAAATAATCGTCGGATCTATATTTAAGTTGAAACTGCTGCATTAGATCTCTTTTCTTACTTAAAATTATTTGGATTGGTAATTTGGATGTAACTTGTAATTTATTCTTCCTTTATAAATAGTGTACAGAAGATACCAATTCAAAGAAATGGAAGGAAAGTCTAAAAGCAAAGAAAATCTACAGGAAGATAAAACGTTCGAGCCTTGCCAGGCTATATAGGATGTTAAGTAATTTCATTTTGACAATGGTCCAACATCATACTATGCATAAATTTAATATTAATATAAGCAGGTTTCATGCCATGTATTACATGTAACGTATAAGCACAAGCCCTGGTTTTAAATGCCTTATAGTAACACCGAAAAGATTATTCAGTTGGATGTCTGACTCAACATCAATATTTTACTTAGAAGATAATAGGTCGAGAGCATGTTGGTGGGTGGAATGGGAGATGAATGAAGGCTTACTTCTGTAAAATACGTAAAATGGTAGTCGGAATGAATTTTGGCGCTTGGGGACAGAAAAAGAGCTGACTGATACTGTCATACACCTGAATTTATAAAATTTTGAAAATCGATGTAACCTTTGAACTTTATCGTATTCTGTTTCATAGCACAAATTATTGTTCCCGAAATGTACGTTTAGTGTTATAATATATTTGACCAATGGTTCTCAAATACTAGTTTTGCTAAAGCAATGGTGGAATTGGAGCAATTCTTTCTTCTTTTATTCTTTGAATGACCTGGATTTTCGAGTAGTCTAGTGACGCTTGATCCGTACAATTAATCGATTTCTTTTTATTACACAAGTGCAAGAGATTCCGCGTTGGACGCCGATGTTGCGAGTTCGAATGCCTGGATGAGGTTGGCACTGAGTATTGGTCCGGATCTGATGTGGTTATCGTCGATGGTTCACCTAAACTTGAAAAACATAGTGTATTGTGGACGCTGAGCTTAGTGATGGCAATTGTAATATTTTAATTTCTTTTATTCTATATTTTCGACTTCTTTTTTCGAGTAGAATCATCAATTTTCCGCTTGTACTATCAATTACCAACCAGCCTGTATGACAAAATTCTATTTTAAACACCAAACTCGCCACGAGTGGCTATTTTGTTTACGAAATTAAACGAATTTAATAAATGAAATGGCAAGGAAGGAACTACAAGTGACCGTCAAACTATTTTTATGCTTGAAAAGTAATTCGCAAAGTAATATAAAATAATACTACTGATTTGTGTCAGAATTTTTCAGAATTTTTTCTTAATCTCTTGTTTTTTCCCTTCAAATTTATTATTTATTATTTATTCGGTGCTTTTTCCCTTCAAATTTATTATTTATTATTTATTCGGTGTCACGAAAACCGATTAAATATTAAATATCTTAAATATAGATTGAAATGAAAGCTTGTCAGTTCTCGTTCAGTTGTCACTTCAAAGTTGTTAGTTCAAAGGTTCTCGTACATCATAAAGCAAGGGATCAAATCTTTAACTTATTACAAATTAAATCTTTTATTGTAATTGCGAAACTTATGAAAGTACCAAGGGAAACAAGTAGGGAACATGAACTGCTCAACGAACCAAAGAACGGCTCAGTGACAAAATTAATAAAGTAAGGATCACAAATATTACAACATTACACTCTTACATCACATAATATTTCTCTGTACAAAAGATATATATAACGAATCGACTTTTCACAACGATAAGAATCAACAGAACCAATTAAGACCAGGCGAAACTCTCATAAGACAACAATATCAGAGGGATCAAATCAGCGATTTTAATCTATGTTACAAATTATAGTTATCAAGAATAATTGCTCCTTTCACGAAAATTATGCTGATGACACACTCACAATGCATTTTATATTTGGTAGTCGGATGTGCTCGTGGCCATCAGGAGTATAAAGACGACGTTTTTAGAAAATGACAGCGCTGTCGGGTTTTAAAAGCTTTTATTTTTTTATTCATCATTACGAAGATTGTGATGGAAGAACGTAATGGGGTAAAATCTGACGATTCCTTAATGAAGAATGCATAAGAGATTCTATAGAAAACGGTGATCGTTTCGTTGGGTAGTTCATTCGAATTTTGATCAGGATTATTGAGATAGAAGGGTCGAGAGCTTGGTGGAATATCAACTTTGACGCTTCAACGCTTCATCTCTTTTCAAGCTCACCAGTCACGAATCATGGTTCACTGAATATATCTTTTTGGAAAATCTTTTTTGGATTTTCGTACGAGAAACATGGTATGTTTGACAAGGGATTTTCTTTTGAGGTAATTTAGAGTGACAAAAAGGTCTTTCTGTTAGGTAGCTTGTCGATAAAAATGTTTTATTAATAACGTAAATGGAACGAGTAGTTACGAATTTAAATAGAATATGACCAAATGGAATATATATCTTCTCTTCGACTTTCATAAGCTGAAAGCCCCGTATCTAAATTTTATCTTAATTATTTGAAGCAAAAAGTATGTTTTCTGAAACTTTCGTTTCTCGTGATGAGTACTTTATGATGCAATAAAAAATTTTGTCTGAAAATTATACTCAAGATCAATTTCATGATCCGTTTTCTCTATCAGATCTCCATCTTCCACAGCTATAACAAATAATTTTTTGACACTCTATACATTTAACATCGATTATAATTCTGATAATTGAAACACCGAACATCAATGTGTTTATTCACTACGCCAACACAGATAACAATTAACATTGATATATAATATATATTTGACGATATATATCTGAAAGAATAGAAATTTCATTTAATCGACTATATGACCATACTCGGTTAAGTACCAACAACGACTATCTATCAACCTTATCTTACTTCCTCAAAGATATAGAAAGACTTTAAAAATTTCAGCCATGTGATTTGGTCCTTTAAAATTTAGAAGTAACATAACGATAAAATACCATCAAAACCTTTAAATTTCCAATATTCAAGAGAAACTTGAAATCTCGTTTATTTACTCAGCAACAAAATCTTATTTACCTTCAGAGAACCTATACAATTTTTGCACAGCTCAATATCTCTCCTTTAAACAAAACATCAAAGTATGTTGTTCCTAACTTCAAAGGGCTCAACTCAATTTTTTGATCAATTTCTCTCGTCCTATACGCTCGTTTCAAAGCTTATAATACCATCTACACCTTTGCCTTATGTTCCATCCATGGTTCCTATGCATGCAATTTTATTATTATCGTTCCAAAGGACCTTCGCATTTCTGTTTCGCTCGTGATAGGTATTCACATCTGTTTTACCGTGCTGTTTCATCTTCTGGGAACGATATGGTCGGAAATGATATGATGTTGAATACGCACAGGTCGTTAAACGAGAATTAATTCAAGATAGATTCAAACGGAGTTAATTAAGTGATCCCAATTCCACCGCCTTGGGGGCTGAACGCGTTTTCCTTCCGAACGGTTCGCTCGTGTCGAGTGATGCAAATTTCAGCAAGTGTTTCACCTACGTGTTTACTATTAAATTTATTTCTTATCTATCTATATCTTATCTTATGAGAGTTTCGCCTGGTCTTAATTGGTTCTGTTGATTCTTATCGTTGTGAAAAGTCGATTCGCTATATATCTTTTGTATAGAGAACTATTATGTGATGTAAGAGTGTAATGTTGTAATATTTGCGATCCTTACTGTATTAATTTTGTCACTGAGCCGTTCTTTGGTTCGTTGAGCAGTTCATGTTCCCTACTTGTTTCCCTTGGTACTTTCATAATTTTCGTAATTACAATAAAAGATTTAATTTGTAATAAGTTAAAGATTTGATCCCTTGCTTTATGATGTACCAGAACCTTTGAACTAACAACTTTGAAGTGACAACTGAACGAGAACTGACAAGCTTTCATTTCAATCTATCTTTAAGATATTTAATATTTAATCGGTTTTCGTGACACCGAATAAATAATAAATAAAAAATTTGAAAGGAAAAAAACAAGAGATTAAGAAAAAATTCTGAAAGAGACACAAATCAGTAGTATTATTTTATATTACTTTGCGAATTACTTTTCAAGCAGAAAAATAGTTTGACGGTCACTTGTAGTTCCTTCCTTGCCATTTCATTTATTAAATTCGTTTAATTTCGTAAACAAAATAGCCACTCGTGGCGAGTTTGGAGTTTAAAATAGAATTTTGTCATACAGGCTGGTTGGTAATTGATAGTACAGGCGGAAAATTGGTGATTCTACTCGACAAAAGAAGTCGAAAATATAGAATAAAAAAAATTAAAATATTACAATTGCCATCACTAAGCTCAGCGTCCACAATACACTATGTTTTTCAAGTTTAGGTGAATCATCGACGATAACCACATTAGATTCGGACCAATACTCAGTGCCAACCTCATCCAGGCATTCGAACTCGCAACATCGGCGTCCAACGCGGAATCTCTTGCACTTGTGTAATAAAAAGAAATCGATTAATTGTACGGATCAAGCGTCACTAGACTACTCGAAAATCCAGGTCATTCAAAGAATGAAAGAAGAAAGAATTGCTCCAATTCCACCATTGCTTTTGCAAAACTAGTATTTGAGAACCGTTGGTCAAATATATTATAACACTAAACGTACATTTCGGGAAGAATAATTTGTGCTATGAAACAGAATACGATAAAGTTCAAAGGTTACATCGATTTTCAAAATTTTATAAATTCAGGTGTATGACAGTATCAGTCAGCTCTTTTTCTGTCCCCAAGCGCCAAAATTCATTCCGACTACCATTTTACGTATTTTACAGAAGTAAGCCTTCATTCATCTCCCATTCCACCCACCAACATGCTCTCGACCTATTATCTTCTAAGTAAAATATTGATGTTGAGTCAGACATCCAACTGAATAATCTTTTCGGTGTTACTATAAGGCATTTAAAACCAGGGCTTGTGCTTATACGTTAGATGTAATACTTGGCATGAAACCTGCTGATATTAATATTAAATTTATGCATAGTAGGATGTAGGACCATTGTCAAAATGAAATTATTTAGCATCTTATATAGCCTGGCAAGGCTCGAACGTTTTATCTTCCTGTAGATTTTCTTTGCTTTTAGACTTTCCTTCCATTTCTCTGAATTGGTATCTTCTGTACACTATTTATAAAGGAAGAACAAATTACATGTTACATCCAAGTTACCAATCCAAATAATTTTAAGTAAGAAAAGAGATCTAATGCAACAGTTTCAACTTAAATATAGATCCGACGATTATTTACGAACGAATAGTATAAATCTTTTAGCAATATGAAATTCGCAATATTTATTCAAATATTTATATTTATAGTACGCCATTAGCAAAGAAGACATGTTTTCGTGCGTTAAATTTAAAGGTTTTGATGGTATTTTATCGTTATATTACTTCTAAATTTTAAAGGACCAAATCACATGGCTGAAATTTTTAAAGTCTTTCAATATCTTTGAGGAAGTAAGATAAGGTTGATAGATAGTCGTTGTTGGTACTTAACCGAGTATGGTCATATAGTCGATTAAATGAAATTTCTATTCTTTCAGATATATATCGTCAAATATATATTATATATCAATGTTAATTGTTATCTGTGTTGGCGTAGTGAATAAACACATTAATGTTCGGTGTTTCAATTATCAGAATTATAATCGATGTTAAATGTATAGAGTGTCAAAAAATTATTTGTTATAGCTGTGAAAGATGGAGATCTGTTAGAGAAAATGGATCATGAAATTGATCTTGAGTATAATTTTCAGACAAAATTTTTTATTGCATCATAAAGTACTCATCACGAGAAACGAAAGTTTCAGAAAACCCCTGGATCGTAAATGATTCGTTCTTTTGAAAAAAGCTGTTTAAAATTTCTTATACTAATCCCTATACTAATTGTGTATACTAATTGTATTTAGTATATTATGTTATAAATAATGGTTAATATAAGTATCAAAATAAATAGACAACAATTAATTAGATAACATCGTAATAACATAATATAATATAATGGGCGTAATCATATACAGTAAAACTTAGAAAATATGCTCTGGATGAATTCGGTGAAAATTATCCTTTGTTCCGTGGTATATATAGGCAAAAACGAATGGTAGACCGCAGCATAATAGTTTCCAACAACATTCTCAATATTAAGGATATCAACATCTTAGATTTAATCTAAGCCGCTGGAATACGCCAGATATTTCATATCTGACTTAAACATGTACAGTGACGAGCGAAAAAAGTAAACACATAAATGTAAAAGACTAATTTCTCAAGTGATCGGTAAAGATTAGGTAACAGTAACTACAAGTTATTATTAACGAAATGTAATAGTTAATTTTCATTAACATTAATAATGTACAAAACATTTTACAAAAATGGATATCTCAAACCATGTTTACAGTTTTGCACATTAATTATACTCGTCGAATCAAGGTTTCAACATAGGTATTTCGTCCACTAGTACTACTTCACGTTTATTATATCCAATAGAATTAACTACTATTTAGGTAAATTATTTTGTGGAATGGTCAAATAATGCTCTTTTCTCATTATACCTTCGACATTCGCTTTTTACATAAAATCAACGGGCTGTGTTTACACTTTTGCTTGTCACGGCGTATCAAGGAAGATTGAAATATAAAGTAATTCGCACAAAAAAGTAGATATTAGTATTGATGTTATTGTATTCCATATTTGACCTTAAAATATGAATAAAATCAGTCTAAGTATTAATGAAATTTCAAACATTTTTTCTAAAACAACGGAACTTTCCTTTCTAATGAGCACTATATGATGCAATAGAAAAACAATTTGACACTGAAAATTGTGGTCAAGATCAATTTTGCGTTACACTTATTTAACCAATTTTCATCAAATCGAAGGTGTAGAATGGCTTGAAAAAAATACCGCGATAAATACTTTTTTGACACTTTGTACAAAGGTGTATATCAATGTGTATATCGATACACATACTCTGTATGTGCATATCCGTGGTATATATATCCGTTTTTCGAAGCAAAATGTCATCTACCTGATCAAAAGAGCAAAGCAAAAACACTACATAGAGGGTTTGTTACTGTTAACACTCTCTATTTCCGTGCGTAAAGTATCCAACCAGATATCCAGGAACAGCTTTCAGGGAACGAGATTGAATATTTGATCGAATATATTTAATATGGCAATGTTACGTATAACAATATACGTATGGAATTTTAAAAGTCACGAGGGTTGCAGCGGACTCAATTTTAATGTACATTAAACATTTTGCTCATTGATGACCTTACCTTAATTTTTTTCTCCTTCCTCGCTTTCTTCTCCTATGCGAGTGACACAGCAAGATTGATAGTAACAAGCGATTTCATTAAAACACAATCTCCTTTTCCATTTGATGAACACGATACGAGACGAGGGAATGATTTAGGAACACGACTTTCGAGCGGTTTCAACAACTATTAAGTTTCATTTATAGCAACGAACACTGCCAAAGACGTAATCAATAAGATTCGCGTAGGTGCCGTAGATGACGTAGATGAAAAAACGTAGATCAAACGTAAATGACGAAATTATACATTAATTTATTTTAACGCGTTAAAATTACGCTAATGACAGTTGCTCCATTCAATTTGTTCACATATTTGAGCCCTATATGGAACAAAGTGAACGGAGCATCTGCAAGCGTGTTAACCGGACAACGACGAATTTTCACATCTACTCCTCGAAGCTTCACATATATCAATGACCACTGCCGTAGTCATGGACAAACGTAGATGACGAAGTTATGTATTGATTCACTTTAACACGTTAAGATTACGCTAGTGACACTTGCGCAGTACTATTTGTTCATATATTTAAGCCCTATATGCAACAAAGTGAACGTAGCATCTGCAAGCGTGTTAATTGGACAACCACGAATTTTCACATATATTGCACGAAGATTCGTATATAACAATGATCACTGCCATAATCATGGTCAAACGTAGATGACGAGATTATGCATTAATTCACTTTAAAAATTACGCTAGTGACAGTTGCGCCGTTCTATTTGTTCATATATTTAAGCCCTATATGCAACAAAGTGAACGTAGCATCTGCAAGCGTGTTAGTTGGACAACGACGAATTTCGTTTCGCAAACACGGACACGTGAAACATTTTGAAGTTACGTGGACGCGAGAGTAATTCGTTCCCTTAAATTGCTCAATTTCCATTTCTTTCGCCATGTATATTCGAGTATTGCATTTGAATGGCAGAGCAGTGGGAAGTAACGGCGCACGTCGTTGATATATCGACAGGAACATGAATTCTTTTTTCATAGGATGAATACTTTTTTCATCGAATTATTAAACCGAATCAAGTTTTCAAATCCAATCATTTAATTTCATCGTTTTACATCGAACGTTTCAATCTTTTTTCTTTTAAATACTTTACCTATATTTCATCTCGTTGAATATTCCATATTTTTAATGCTACTACCACTTATTGGTAATTTCAAATATGTAATTATCGTTCTGAAGTTAGAAATTCGAAATAACATTCGTCAGTATATGATTCTACGTTTTATATAGAGTAATAAAAATGATACAATGAGTTTCGGTAAATAACCAATAAAAATTTTTGTTCCTTTTTCTTTTTCTTTTTTTTTTTGGTTTTATGTATCCAAGGTCGAGAATAAACTATGTGCACGTTTCCTCTCGTTTCTTGTATTTTTATGAGGAATTCAGTCTTTTTACGCCACAAGAGTCTCAACGTTTTCGTTTTCACGCCTACGTTACGCTCGTTAAACACGTTCCAACAAGACCATGAATAAGGATAACAGCTTTAATGTTTTCACATGTGTTTATTTATTATTTTAGACCTTAAATATTTTATTTATAAAATCTTTATTTAAACAAGTTACCATTGTCGCTACAATAAATCAATGAATGAAATCAGTTTAAATTTAAAATATCATTTCATAATTTCTCGTCACTTGTATCTAAAAACAACAAAAAAACGGTGTATCCACATCGGATAAATTAATACGCCCCGACGCAAAATAAAACCAAGACGCACAGCTCTGTGGAATGCCAACGGTCTAGCGCAACGCAAACTTGAACTAGAACTCTTCCTAAAACACCAGCAAATCGACATAATGCTCATAACTGAAACCCACTTCACCGACAAAAACTACCTGAACATAAACGGATACAAGTTCTACCATACCCAACACCCCAGCGGAAAGGCCCACGGCGGCACCGGAATCATAATCAAATCAAACATTAAGCACTACGAACTTCCACCATTCCAGAAAGACTACCTCCAAGCAACAAACGTAGCAATAGAAGACTGTCATGGTACAATCACCACTTCAGCTGTATACTGCCCTCCCAGACACTCCATCGCCAAAGAAGACCTTGACGACTTCCTGGACACCCTGGGCAATAGATTCATAGCTGGAGGAGACAACAACGCCAAACACACCCAATGGGGCAGCAGACTGGTTACAGTAGGAGGCAAAAACCTCCTCAACAGCATAATAACCAACAACCTCAACTACCTTACCACATACGAACCCACACACTGGCCCACCGACACAAAGAAAATACCCGATCTCCTTGATTTCCTCACTAAAAAAAAATATCTCGTCAAGACACGTCCAAATCAATTCCTCGGCTGATCTCTCCTCTGATCATTCCCCCGTGATAGTAACAGTCAGTTCAACTATCATCGAGAATACACGTAATGGCTCCATACATAACCAACACACCAACTGGCAGCTCTTTAGAGAAGTCTTTACACACACAACTTCAGCCTCAACTTCACTAAAAACCAATGAAGAAATCGAAGCAGCCACGGAATACCAAAACACGAGCATAATAAACGCTATCCGCTTCTCCACACCGGCAAAAACGTCCATCAGCAATCACGAATACCCCCAGTACATATTAAAAAAAATAGCAGAAAAACGTAGACTAAGAAGCATATGGCAGACCCATAGAACACCGGAGGACAAACGCAAACTAAACAACGCAACTAGAAAACTATCCTAAACTATAAAAAACTACAATAATGACCGTTTTCACAAATATCTCGCCAGCTTGTCCCCCACAGCCGACTCCAACTACTCACTATGGAAGGCCTCCAGGAAACTCACGCGCCTCCCACAAATAATACCTCCAATCCGCCGTCCGCAGGGTGGATGGGCGCGTAGCCCTATAGAAAAAGCCAACCTATTTGCCAAACACTTGACTGAAGTATTCCAACTCCATTCCTCCATAGCTGCAGCGGACGTTACCGAATATCTGCACACTCCCTTCCAAATGTCCCCTCCTATTGAACCCTTCACTTCTTCAGAGATCATAGAAGCAATCAGTCGCCTAAACCCCAAGAAAGCAGCAGGTCACGACCTAATAGGAAATAAAACAATCAAGGAACTTCCGATAAAAGGGATTGCACTCATCGCATCAATCTTTAACGCTATCCTCCGCCTTCAACACTTTCCCAAGGCTTGGAAAATCTCACTGATCACCCTCATCCCTAAACCCGGTAAACCAATATATGAAACCAGCTCCTATCGCCCAATCAGTCTTTTACCTACCCTGTCTAAACTATTCGAGAGGATGCTCACGAATCGTCTCCTTCCACTCCTAGAAGAATTGAAAACACTCCCAGACCACCAATTCGGCTTCCGAAAACAACACTCAACAGTAGAGCAAATCCACCGCATAACCCACATGATCAGCCAAACCCTTGAAAAGAAAAAATACTGCTCAGCGGTATTCCTAGACATCCAACAGGCATTCGACAAAGTATGGCATAAAGGGCTACTCTACAAGCTCAAAAAGATCCAACCCCATCCATACTACTCCATCTTAAAATCCTACCTAACCAACAGACAATTCATAGTTAAATGTCTAGGCGCCACTTCCGCAACATTCCCAATAGAATCCGGCATACCCCAAGGTAGTGTCCTCGGACCCCTACTGTTCTCCATCAACACTGCCGACTTACCTATATCAAACGAGGTAACAATAGCAACATTTGCCGACGACACAGCACTATTAGCTACCCACGCAGACCCGGCAATTGCCTCATCCACTCTCCAGCGAAGTATCGACACCATGGAAAAGTGGTTCCAAAAATGGGGTTTCAAAATAAACGAAAAAAAATCCTCTCATGTAACCTTCACGCTCCGAAAACAAACCTGCCCCCAGGTCACCATTAACAACACAATAATCCCAAGCAAGGACTCCGTAAGATACCTGGTCATGACCCTGGACAGGAGGCTAACTTGGAAAAAACATATCTCAGAAAAAACAAAGCAACTAAAGGAAAAATTAAGAAAATTCTATTGGTTCACGGGCCGACGCTCCAAACTAAACATACAGAACAAAATAATCCTCTACAAGGCCGCAATAAAACCTGTCTGGACCTACGAAATCCAACTATGGGGAACAGCAAGTAATTCCAACATTGAAATACTCCAACGCTTCCAATCGAAAACGCTAAGATCCCTATCAAATGCACCCTGGTATGTTACCAACGAAACAATCCACCGTGACCTCAAGATACCTACAGTCAAAGATGAAATACACAAGTCCAGAAGCAGATATAACACAAGAGTCAACAACCACCACAACCCACTAGTCACCCAACTACTGGACACGACGGACCGATCTACATTTATCATATTTTATATAAAATTAGAAGGGACCTTTAAAAAATTGCATGCAACAACACACTTACAGGTACTCTTGAATTAGTTTTTCTACATGTCCGATTATGTCTTTATATGTATATGTCAATTCAAATTTATTTTCTTAAATGTCCCTTAATGAAAAACTAACACTTCATATTAACTTTGAACTTTTGAGTTCTTAGAATATTCTGATTTAGTCACTGGCTGTACCATAAATTCATTTACAGATATTATATTTCCACCAAGAGCTAGTTTTATTATGAGCCTTCCTGCATCATCATCGAATCCTTCTATTTGACCATAATTATTACTTTGTTTTCCAGCTATAATTTTCACAAATGTTCCTTTCTCGATTTTAACTTCTTCCTCTTCTTTTTTGGAATCTGTATTTTTCTTCTGCAATGCTACTTTGTCTGCTCCAAGACCCATACCTTTTGGTCGTAATTCTGGTATGACAGCTGCTACTAATCTGTAATAGTTAGAATAAACGATTGTGAAATAAAAAATGATGTTCTCTGTTTACTTTCCAATAAGTGATGTATTAAATACATATAATTAATTTAATCCAGAGTAAAATTCATACTTTTCATTTCAACCAATTCCCTTTCCTGGTTGCCATCCCATTCCCCTTAACATTGCTACACCAAAAGCATCAATAGGAATTTTTTCATAATCTTCTAACGTAGACTGAAAAATACAAAACGATATTTATAATATGCAAATGTAATACATCTGTGCATTGCACATCAATATGTTGATAACGTACCTGTTCTTTGCCTCTTAATGATTCATCTTCTACTAAAGGT
This sequence comes from Bombus affinis, assembly GCF_024516045.1. Lineage (NCBI taxonomy): Eukaryota > Metazoa > Arthropoda > Insecta > Hymenoptera > Apidae > Bombus > Bombus affinis. Next base: position 1,467,981 of record NW_026108823.1, read on the forward strand.
TAAGTTAAATCATTTGTTTTAGTTTCATATTTATTCTTTGACTTAAGTTCCTCAATGATTTCTTTTGTCGCTTGCTCTTCTAAAGTAACAACTTTATTTTCACTATCTTCAACTGGCTCTTTCTTTATTGATATTATTGGCGATGTTTTTCCATTAGATAGCTTTGATTTTGCCTCGTTAACACTAGCGTCTCCTACCTTTTCCTTATCTGCCTTCGGAAGGAAAATGTCTGCATCTATTTTATTAAGAATTCTATCATGCCAGGTTTTTGAACCTAGTAATGGAATAATTAGAGGTTCATCTTTTTTTTCTTCCTCACTGAAATAAAAAAATTGTTTTCAAATATATATATTCCGCTATTGGTGATTTTTATAGGTTAGGTTGTGGTTATATGTTTCTTGATTATAAATTTTACTTTTTGAACTCACCCTATTACTTTAATACCTTTCTCATCAAGGCATTCAATGCAATCAACTTTCTTTTTTTCTTGTGGAATAGCATTTTTTAACACAGGTTTCTTAATAGATTTCGCAAAACCGAAGGAAATCTTCTTTCCTTCTTCTGCCATTTATTTGTTATTTTAACACTGACTTATAGATCAATACACATGTATATACTAGACATAAAGATTGATGTCACTTGAATCTATGTACATGAATCTAATATCTTATTATACTTTATTAATCTACTCAAAATTACTTGCACATTACTAAAATTTCATTCCGACAATGTATCAAGCGCCTGAATAAGTGACATTAAAGTAAACATATATCAAAGAGGAAACAAGAAGAACTGACGCCTATGGTTTTCTATGTTACAAAGCTAGTGCTGCACCATACGGCCAAATGCCGAAGGTGGCTTATGCTAGTATATACCTGCCTATACGTTTCAATGAGAAAATCGATATTATGTGTTCATGTGAAAATTCACATTTCCCTAGGAGCTGTATTTTGATAGATTTAAGCTTCTAATGGAGCATTTTAAACGTATAGAGTATACTATGAAGTAGATAGTAGTGCGGATCATTTTATATTCATAAAAAATTTGAATGTATAGAAATGTACAAAATGCTCATGATATGCAAAAATATGCAAAATATTCAAAGTAAACCAATCATCAAAAAGTTTAGAAGGTGAAACAAATTTCTTTAATAACACCTAGATTAATTTTTATTTGTTAACAATCCCATATATAACCATAGCTTTTTCCCGGCGCATATACGCGCCCATACATACGTCAATAAGATAAGAGGAAATAAAAGACAGATTATCGATAAAATACACTAACACATATGTAATACGTGGATATATTACCACTCAGATTACACATATTATATATTATAAGGGAATATGTATACCACGTATATATGTAGAACGAATATTTCAAACTTGTTTATAGCCCGTGCGCACACATAAATGCATGCACACGAACAATTTTTCGAACGATAATTATATTAATAATTTATAACCATTTATATTTTTATATTTTTATATTTTTATATTTTTATATTTTCATATGATAAGCATTTATATTTTTTAAAATATGTTCTTATGGCATACATATTTATTCCACGCTTCATATCTATCCACATCCGTAACTGTAGGTGACATTGTTTTTTAACAATTTTGCTATTATTTCATAATTCTTTAATTCATATTTCAAAGTCGTAACAGATGTTTCTATTTTTTTTTTTTTTTCAAGTTTTTCCCATATTGGACTTATTTCTAGCAGCCATGCTTGCTTACAAAGCAATTTTATATCCACGCAAGAATATTTTTCAGTAGATTTTATTATGTGGTTTACAATATCCATATTCTCTAATAACTGGTTGCTAAGGTATAATTTGAACATACCAAGTCGAGTAACTTCATTTGGTAATGATTCGTATATTTTCTTTTCATGGCATCTGCGTAAAGCTGCATCAATGTCCCTAATAATATATTTACAATAAATATTATTGTTCTGTTATATTAATAATAACAAAGGAATATTCCGCACAACACAATAATTAAGATTAAGATAATGAATAATTATGATATTAAGATATTTTCTACTTAGAAAACATTGAAATAGCGTGATATACATAGCAAGGGCAATTAGTTACAGCCAAAAGAACTACATTAGAATTTTCGTTAGATACTAATCCATCCAATCTAGAAAGAAGTTCTGATCTGAATCTCTTTGCAGGTTCAGACAATGTACAGTTTACTCCTTTATTTGTGCCTATCCAGTCAATCTCATCGATAAAAATAATTGTAGGCGAAAAATTATAGGCAAGTTCAAATAAAACCTGTTCAGTTTAACAAATGTATTTATTATTTATTAAATATTATATTCAAAATTCCTTAAATTCATTGTTTCATCACGAACGTAATATCATTTCGTTTTCCAAACAACTATTCTAGTTATATATGATTATTATTATATATGATAGATATATTCCAGAATCTCTTCTTCATAGACAAAGGAAATCAACTTACACGGATATACTTCTCGGAATCACCTCTCCATTTGCTCACCAATGAGCTGGCCGTTATGTTAAAAAAGGTGCATTGGCATTCTGTTGCGACTGCCTTCGCCAACATCGTCTTCCTTATTTCGTAATTGCTTGTATAGCAGAATACCTTTCCAGGGAGAAAATGGGCCTTTAAAAAAGATAAGGTACTTGAGGAGATACACAATGGCCTCCTTAATAGCAGATTTACATTCCTCTAGGCCTACGATGTTGTCCCAATATACATTTAATTTTGTTAGTATGATTTCCTGCGACAATACAAAGATGAAATGGCGCATAATCTCCATATTAATTTCCGTAAATGTTATGTAATTCGTTATTTAAAGCTTTACTGAAATCAGTATTTGCAATACGTATATTAATCGAAAATAACTTACGCATGAAATGTCTTCAATAATCTTCCATAATTCCAGATTGTCTATATAAAGCTTCTGAGCCTATTTTGATATCTTTGATTGCGTGGATTGTTCCATTAAGATGTTAAATAGCTCTCCTCTTCTGATGAAGATTCATCGCTTTCATTGGCGAAAATTGATGTCACTGTCATTGCGAGATTAATATCATCCGTAGCATCACCCCTCATCTTCTGTTGTGCATTCCTCCCTTTCACAGACCCAGATACAGACTCACTTCTCGTTTGTTTGCTAACAGATTTGACACGTTTTACTACTTCTTCAAAGATTGAATGATATCGTAATCGATACGTTGAATACGTTGAGAACGTTGAATAGTGTTAAATAATTTAAATTCTTACACTTTGTTCGCATTTGTCATTTCCCTCGTCTTTATTTCCTTTTCAGTTATTTTCTTGCACAATATAGGATATTTTTGGAATTTCATCTTGTAATAATTTTCATATTCTGTAAGAATAATTTCAAAGTCGACGTTGTCGCAGACTCGATATTTCCGAGGTAGACGAGATTCCCGGATTAATACATCGCTAATGTCTACATATCTAAAAAATATAATTTTTAATTCATTGAACAAATTTTATGCTATGAGTACACACTATACGATAATCATCAATTAACTGTTTTATTTCTAGGTAAGACAGACAAAAAGAATGTACTGTCTATTTATTATTATATAAATCCTCGGCGATAATTTTTTGCCTTCTGCTTTTTAATTTCTAATTTTTAAAGTTTGAATTTAAATATGTTTTCATTTATAACTAGTTAATCTACGTTATCGATTGAGTTACTCTATAACTACTGAGTTACCGATGTCGATTTTCAAATTTTGGTTCCTTCCCCTCTTTCCGCACTAATTTCTATTTCGATTGGTCGCCGATATTATTCGAAAAAATTGCAACTAAGAAGATATCTAAATATATACACATAATATAAATATATAAACATAATTTTGTTATCTACTATCTTGATACGTGCAAAGATAAATCTTAATGATATATAATACAGCGTAAATGGTTATAAATAATTAATTATTGACAATAATTATAAGAATTATCGAAAGAAAAAATCATAGATACTATGTGCGAGTGTAAAATATCACAAAAAATGAACAACAATTGTGAAAAACGCAATATGGCAAATCAATGACAAAACACACTCATGACTGTCATGGAAGTTCCAAAGTCTAAAATCTAGAATATTCCTTACCTCTTTTCGCAAATTATGAGATATCTTATTTGTGGTACCTTGCAGCGATAAATCACCGTTCATTGTAATAGTTTTAAATGTGATAATGATATCCTTGTATTGACTATCGTTTTTCGATAGTTACGAGAATTTTCGTTTATTACTTTGAGACAATCCGTCACTTCCTTTCTCTTATAAAGTTTCCCTTCAACTCCGTTGAAAACTGAGCATCAAACAGGAGACGAACGATTTGTTGTCATGGCAATGTTAGTTCACACGTAAGCAGGGTGCGAATATAATGATGGAATAGTCGAATCCTGTCTACTGTATAGTAAGATGGATGCGACATGGAAATAGAAAGAGAAGGCTGTATATAAGCATTTTCTGTCCTTGTTTAATCAGGCATGCACACTAGTGGACACTGACGGCGCTCGTTTACCGTTGTTACACATTTCCGGTACAAGTACGCGGGCATTAGAGAAGGACGGAACGGTCTCTCTCTTTACCCCTATATCGCGTTTTTAGTTCGCTCACGCGCTCTGTACTTATATCTATTACATTTCCACCATAAGCAGCGGCCGTGCAGTGACTTACAAAAGTTTCGAACTCGCGGACGTTTAATCACGTTCCCTACTCCGAAGGGGTAAGTACAAAGTTGCTCGTCTCAGTACTCTTGTTAGAAGTTTTATCATCTTTTTCATTTCGTGGCTACAAGTTTTTCCAGGAAATTCTTATCGTTTTACAAGGGCTGTGGGACACAGTGACGTCAGCTATCGATCATATACGCGAATTTGTTGTAAATTAATTAGGAGAATATCTGGAGTTGTTTATCGTTGCCAGCTGTAAAATATTAGAATTTTTCATTCATAATTGTCATATTTTCGACTCTTCCGTTGCCAAGACCATCTTGAAAGATTTTTGGTATGTTCCATCACCCTTGTTAAAAGTGTGCCCATTGGTTAGCTATATTGATTTTAAAAACCAATACGTATATCAAGTTTATTATCTAACAGAAACAAAGAAATTCGTTTTATTAACGAATTTCTTTTATTAATTATTCTTTAATTATTAACGAATTTTCGATGTTTCTTCTCAATTTCCTTTAGCATCGAACGAAGAACATTATTTGATCAAACGTTTCATCGTTCAGATTATATTTCGTTTAAAAAGATTGAAATTGATATCGAGATAAAATCAAAAAGTATCCGTTGTTCTCGAACATTCTAGTATTCCTTCGCCGCCCGGGAGAAAGACAGGTATGAAGAAAGAGGATATTTTTTTTATTAACTTTTTAATATTGATATTTCGACAAATATTGACGTGTGCAGTGAGAAAATCGAGTGAAATTTTCAATAATATCGTTTTAATAATTTGTGAAACGAATTAGTTTGGTTTTTTCCATTTTTATTAGTTTCCGTCAGTGCTGATTGACGCGCCACTCCAGTTTCCATTTCCGTTTCTCGAAATTTCCTACGTCCTTGGTCTTTGGGACTCTTTGCCCAGGTAACTGCATTGCTTCTGGGTACGTCTCACCGTTCGGGTCTCTCGAGCTTTCGGTGTCAGTTGTTACCGTTGAAGGAAGAGAAGCTGGTGACGGATATTATCGAATAAATCGTTTATTCTGGAAAAGTTCGAGTAAGTTCGTTCTGTTTGAATAAATCAAGACATAGATCAATTTTTATCGTATCATCGTGATTCGCCATGTCGTACGTTTGGTTTCGGGATACCATATGTTTTTAATTTGGTACTTTTAATTTGAAATTTTACGTCTATGATCGTGACAGGAAGATACTTTCAGTGAATTATAAATATTTCAAATTATAAATTATAAATATTTGTTATAAATTACAATCATACTACGGGGAAAAGTGAAACATATGTTTTCTTGTGGAACATGTGATAGTAAATTATTCGAAGCATAATAATGCTTAATTAAACATCTATACGGTAACATTTACGGACGAATATTCGGGTAATATTATCGCGTCGCTCTAATCTGGCATTTAATGCTTTGATTGCGGTCTTTGAAATGGCATCGCAGATGCTGGTATAATATCACACGAAAAAGGAAGGACCAGTGGTTAATGTTGCAAGTGCACCAGTGCGTTGCAGCCATCGGGCGTGGCTTTGACGCCGGTGCCGCGGAGAGGCGCAGAACGTGTTCGATCGATCCGCGAACGCAGCCCGTGCTCATACTGCGACAGAGTTCGTTTCAGTTAGTCTCAGTCGCTGTTTGGCCGTCGACAGCGTATAGTCGCGCCGGCCGACGATTATTTTTTCTTTTTTTGTTTCTCGATAATTCTCTCGCAACACTCGTTCTATACGTACACCATCAGTTTATCGCGTGATCATTGTTACCGCTTCCCCTACCTTGTCACGTCCTTCAAAGAAGATTTTCCTTCAGTTTTTTGTTGTTTGGGGAAAATTCATCGCTCGAACACATGGATTTATCGACACGACGGTTTATCGAGGCATCAGCGTGATGTACTTTTCAAGTTTCATATTTTCTCTATGATACTTTCTAAGGAGAATTTAGAATTCGAACGATATCAATTTCCAGGAAATATAGGTCTTTATGAGACCATAGGTTAGGTTAGGACCATAGGATAGGTTTGAATTTAATTAACTCTCTTATAATTGGTATTTCAATTTTTTAATTCCTTAAATTTAGCTTTCTTTATGCTGTTAGATGATGTAACGCGGGCATTTTATGATATATCGAATATATTCGTATATATTTTACTTTATACATTCGATAAATTTCCTTGGTTGGCCGGCCTGCAACCCACATACGGCACTTAATAAAAATTTGTTTCGTTAGAGGTCGGTGTTTGTTCGTCTTCGTCATAAAAATGTCATGACGTCATATCATATCACAAGGGTTCTTCTGAAAGCTAGATATTCGATAACAAGATTAATGGTTTTCGGTAGCTTGTAATGTCAAGCTTTGAACTGGCGGGATCGCTTTGCTGTCAAATCGCCATTCAGCAGCGACCATATTCTTTAACTACGTTCAAGACCTATATCACGCTACAGAAACCATCAAAGGAGGATAATTGCAAGTTAGTTGCCTCTTAGAAACGAGACAGTTGGTTGTTACTTGTTATCCGTAGTTGGTAGTTGTTCTCCTTAGTCGCCACATATTATAGAGACGACATTCATAGTCACCAGTTGCCTTCGCTAATAGTTTCTTGTTGTCTGTAGTTAGTTCTCGTCATCGCTATGTATTCCATCAATCACGTAAAATTTAACATATAGGATTTTATTCTTTTTTATTCTTTCTGTAGGAAGATTCTTTAAGTAATATGAATTTAAGTAACTATTTTATGATACAATAAAGTGGAAAAACGATTATTTTACGTAACGTAATTTTTTAAAGAACTTCGAATTTAAAGGATTCAGATAGATATCTTAAACGTAATTAAACCCTCCATATCGTAACAAATTGAAAGAAATTGCGCAAGAAAGTTAATACACTTAATGCATAAAACATATATTTAAAATCCAAATGTAGGCGTTGACGCGTGCGTGCTACATGTTCGAAACGTTCGTTACATCCGCGATAAAATTTGTAACGACGAAGAAGCTTAACATATGGTGTGCTTCAAGACGACAGTAAAAAGTGTTGTCGTATTTTTCGAAATTTCTTCCATTCTTAATAAAAATATATTGTATAAATATAGTAGGATTTTTCAAATTTAAATAGTTATAATGATTTGAAACTTTACAATCGTACGGTTCTGTTTTATCCTTTGAATATACCTGTCATTTTCATATCTCCTTTTAACTAAACTAAATATTTGGAAATCCTATAATTTGTACACTTCTATTTGTGAATAAGATCGATGAAATTAAAGCGTAACTATGCTTTCAATAATGGCTTCGATGTATTGCTCACCATTATGGCGGATTAACGTCTCTAAGTGATCGACCTTAATCACTAAATGGCAGCCGCGATTCAGTGGTAGAGCCTTACACATGACGGACATTGCAAGCGCTTGTAAGACGTCTATCGTGAAACGTTTCCAATAGCATCGATTACGACGATGGTGAAATCCGAATAGAAATATATATCGCGTATCGCTTCAGCCTGACATGTCTTAAAATAGAATCACAATTTTTCGTTCTTAAAAAAAAAAAAAAAGAAAAGAAAAAAAAGTCTATAAAAATTATATGCAAATAAAATAGATAAATGGATAAATGGTTGTACAAATTTATAAAACAGATATTACAAATATACGTAAATAAATTATATATTTATAAATTGTTTGTTTAAATATCTGTTTGTTTAAATAAATAAAAGGGATATTTACGACTTACAATGAACGTAGTCCTGTTTTTAGTTTTAAACAAAGCAAAAACGGATAACAACTTTTTAAAATGTAAAACTCAACGCAACAGTGGTTTTTTTAATTAATCAATAACGTTCAAAGTTAATTAATTTAGAGTGGTTTGTACATTTTGTATGCTCGCCGTATTTTAACGTTTGATGTGTAACGTTTGATGTAGTACTTGATGCCCGAAAAATCGAAAAATAATTAACTTTGATCGTTTCGTCGAATTTACAAGTGTGTATATTCGTGTGAAATCCTATGTGCTTGTGTATGCTGATGTGAAAGGCGGTAATATATTTTTCTTTTTTCGATTATTGTTGTCAACTTTTGTGTGGAATAAATCAATTCCGTGAATAGAAGTGCAATCAATACAGCTTACTATGAAATGATAGCACAACAACAGTACATATCGCCATTGACGTCAGCTTCACAAAATTTCTCGAGTATCGAGGTCGTCCATTTGGGTTAAGAATTTATTTCCAAAATGCCACAAGCACGAATATCTTATGGAAATCCACTGTATTTCCATTGTAATTTTTAATAATCAGATTCCATATTGTATGCTACGATTCGAGGAAAATCCGCAGCTAATTATTATCTTTGCTGCCTTTAAATACCATAAATAGTCGTCCGTAAATTTTAAAAGATTTTCTGTGCCATACTTATATTGTGTATTTTAGTCTTAAGGTGCGGGTCGTGTTCAATTAATCGAAAGTGATGAAACTGTAATGGGTCACGATAGTCAAATATTAAAAATGGTCTCGTTGGCTACATTTAAAATCTTTACGAGATATATATGCATAGTACGTTGCTACTAGCAACGGGTAGCGATGAGCAATAGAGAACAGTACCTTCCTTATCTCGTCGTGATTATGTACATACCAGTAATGCACAGTACTCGTACTGAATATCTTACAACATCTACATAGATTTTCAGATTTGTTTCGAATATTACCAGCATAACCATGATAGTAGAATTCTGTTACAGTATTAATTCTATAGTGCCGTTATGCATAATACAGCCCTAAAATGTTTCTACAAATATACGAATATTTTCGTCAGCTACTATATTCCAACCATGGCTTATTATGAAAGGAAATATATAACGAAATTACTTGTTTTTTTAGACTAAATTAGTTTAATTTGAATAATTTTAGTAATTGTGTAGGATCGAACAACAACTTATCATTAGCTTCACTCGAGACTTGATTGCACGTAGCAACGTAATTGCGTTGGAACTGAGGATAGAAAACAATGTCAACCGTTAGACGCGTCTGGCGAATGTGTAACGCGTGAATAATAGATGGCGGCAATCACGTGAACCCTACTTATAGCTGTTTCGGCTTATATCGTAGCATTCAACCTAGGGTATAACGATAGGGATCATTAGAAGTTCAAAGGCCGGCTGATCAGCCTCATTTTGTTCCATTTTTTAGTCAAGCGATGAATCGACAAATTGTACAAATTTCGATGGTTATCACAGTTCTCTGGGAATTTTGAAGCGCGGTTCATCGAATTTATTCGGATTGACTACAGACTCTTTTACGAGCAGCTTGAAACTCGATCTAGTTTCGAGAAAATGAAAAATTCGTTTTATCTCTTTGCTTCCCTGTTCCTTCCTTCCTCTTTTTTTTTGCTTTTTACATTGCGTTAAGACCGGCTAAATAATATTGATTGCCATGGACGTTGGCTGGTTCAAAATCACTGACATCGACGATAACAAAAGTAAGTTTGATGATCATTTATCTGAGCCGGTGTTATTCGACTTGAGCTCTGCACATTTGTTAATATTATTCTAGTAGGGATGAGATACTACAAATTTTAAATAACTTCGATTAAAATTATATTATAAAAATTATATTACATTAACGTTTAGAAGTCAATAAAGTGGAAAGAATTACGCGAGATAATGTAAATATAAATTACATTACAAGGAAACAATACGGCTAGGTAATTTGAAACATTCTGGCTAAAATTGCTTTCTTTCAAAGTTAGGACGTACAGTATTTACAAAGCAGATTAAGTATCAAATGGGGTACTTAAGAAAATTCATGTTATCATTCTTTAGTAAACATTTTCAGGTTATAGCCTTCTGCAAAAGCTGCTTTTCGTTACGTTAACGTATTCATTATTAATATTAATCATATTGTTCTTATCTCCTAGGGGCATAACAATCCATTTTTATATTGTGTTAAAGCTAAATTTCTATTATATTTTCGCAAAATTTTCTTTCGTTTTATAGAGAAATGATAGATACACAGCACTTTTTGTTTTATGTTATTTTATATTAAATTGGAGAAAGGTGGATCGCACATAATTGAATAAAATAATATAATGCAAAAAATATCGTACATCTATCATTTCTTTATAAACCGAAAGAAACTTTTGGAACAACCTAATATTTCTCTCCAACGACACTTCTACGATGTTAAAATATTTGATAAAAATATTTGATAAAAATATTAAGAAATTCTAATATTGATTTAAACGTATCGATTTATTTACTTTTCGCTGTCAGAAATTGTTAATTATGATTTCCACTTAAAAGCGTATTTCATATTATGAGGATAAATGATCAAATTCATCTCTAATATACACGTTAGAGAGTCATTTATAGCTGCAATCCTGTTTACCGCTCATATTCCTGGAACTCGATAATTCACTAGGCGATTGCTTTAACCGTGCAGAATACATCCATAAATAATTAATCGCTATTAATATTCCATCGACTTTTGAAAATCCCTGACGTGATCTATTTCACGTGATGAGAATACGTGTAAAGTGAGGTTATTGCTTGATTATCTTTAGTCGAATAAATCGAGTGATTCAAATTATAATGCGGAAGAAAGTCAAAACTATGTATATTATTTTTTTCAATTTTTATGTATCATTTGACGGAAGGAAATTTCGTAAGTAAGGTTCACCTTCTTTAATGTCAATGATTTTGAGATATGTTATTAAGCTCCAAATTCTAAGCAATCTTCTATATATATATATATGTCGGAGATGAAAGAACGCCGGAGCTCCTCCTTGGATTCGCGGGAATACCGCAACTCTGTAACTTGGATCAAACAAATGCCGCTCCGATTGTTCGAGATTTATGATCATGAGCTTGGGCTCGAGGCGACAATCAGTCGCCGAACGTAGCCGCGGTCAAAGGGATGAACGTTTTATCTAACAAAGGCACAGAGTAACTCTATACCTCTCCTTAAAAGAAATAGTCGTAGCGATACGTGGCAGTAAATACTTCAATAGTTTCTATCCCGCGGCCCGCCACACGCAGATTTTGTCCTCCGGGTAAGATGATCGCCGGGTGTCGGCATGCCTTTGTGGCGTATGTTTAGTTAACGTGAGGACCCGCTATAGATCTTAAGATTTAGTCAAGCGAAGTCCTTCAAATAGACTTTGTTGCAACTACGGGAAGATAGGAGAAACCTATCTTCCACGAACGATGCCCCCCGTCAACAACCACCCCTCAAGGGCGGCCGGCATCTCTTTCAAAACGCCGATATGGAGATCGACCAATTAGCAACAGCGCTAATTTCCCTCTCCTTTGGAACGAAAGTTTTCTTTGACGAATCCGAGGATCTCATATCCTTAGACCCACCCAATATAGTTTTCCTCGACGACATCGTCGAGACGGAGAGTCATTCTTTCGTACGATCTCATCGACGAATGACAGTGCCACCTTACAACCAGAGAATACCTCACATCTTGTTAACAAAGAGTTAGACTTGAACTGTGCGAGAACATACGTTTACCATCCCGTGACCGCGGATTCGTTTCGAACCTAAGGTCATTATCACTAGTGCTACGAGTGCCTAATCTTGTTGATAAGCCTGTGCTAGTAAACTCTTTATTGTATCACGGCAACGGCTAATTGTAATGAGAACTCATCAAACGCCCCTCTCCATAATCCTGACCCTAATCCGACATATATATATATATTACAATAATTAGTTTCCGCCTAAACTGCTAGAACCACGTAGCACGCACTCTACTCTCGTTTATTAAACATTCAGGCCATCTGATCGCATGCGACGAGTTTTATGTTAATCCCGACCAATTACAATATCTTTCTCTCGTTTACAAGGGACGACGAGACTGGCAGTTGCGTGCTTTCCAAAGCAAAAGCCGCGATATCTGCATGATAACCTAACCTCAACCGATTTTGTTGTACTATTCTTAAGTGGACTTCGTTTGTACCACTTTCGTAACAAAAATAGAATATCTAGAACACAGCATTCCGTTATGCGATATTGTCAATTTCTAACGTCTGAAACATCAGAGATAATTTTTTCCCTACAGTTGTAAATTTGTGTGAAAAATTACGAACGTAACGGTGTTTGGCGCATGTACAGTTCCCCCTCCCCCTCCCCCTCCAACCTTCATTTGCGTAGACATGCTAGAAAGATCCACTTTTCCACGGTGAAACTGTGTGTATTGTAATTTCATTTTGACAATGGTCCAACATCCTACTATGCATAAATTTAATATCAATATAAGCAGGTTTCATGCCAAGTATTACATCTAACGTATAAGCACAAACCCTGGTTTTAAATACCTTATAGTAACACCGAAAAGATTATTCAGTTGGATGTCTGGCTCAACATCAATATTTTACTTAGAAGATAATACGTCGAGAGCATGTTGGTGGATGGAATGGGAGATGAATGAAGGCTTACTTCTGTAAAATACGTAAAATGGTAGTCGGAATGAATTTTGGCGCTTGGGGACAGATAAAGAACTGACTGATACTGTCATACACCTGAATTTATAAAATTTTGAAAATCGATGTAACCTTTGAAGTTTATCGTATTCTGTTTCGTAGCACAAATTATTGTTCCCGAAATGTACGTTTAGTGTTATAATATATTTGACCAATGGTTCTCAAATACTAGTTTTGCTAAAGCAATGGTGGAATTGGAGCAATTCTTTCTTCTTTTATTCTTTGAATGACCTGGATTTTCGAGTAGTCTAGTGACGCTTGATCCGTACAATTAATCGATTTCTTTTTATTACACAAGTGCAAGAGATTCCGCGTTGGACGCCGATGTTGCGAGTTCGAATGCCTGGATGAGGTTGGCACTGAGTATTGGTCCGGATCTGATGTGGTTATCGTCGATGGTTCACCTAAACTTGAAAAACATAGTGTATTGTGGACGCTGAGCTTAGTGATGGCAATTGTAATATTTTAATTTCTCAATAAAGATTCCGATGGCGCCGTTGACAAAATTCGTACCTTATAAACGTCGACGATTAGCTTCAGCCACCGGGAAAAGAAGTGGTGTACAATGTAGTGTGTTAACGAAGAATCATTTGTAACTGAATAATTATACCTCGAGAAGATTATACCTGAGTAATTATATTTATTCTTATTTTCTTCCCCTTTATTTCATTTGAATAGATTTTTGTATTCAAAGAGCGAGGTATGATTATTTCAGACGGGTTAATTTGTTTTTATATATGTCAAAAGAATGAAAGGAGATGACGATGAATCGGTGACAGGTAGAAAATTGTAATCTGTTGTATTTCCATGGTACTGTATACTTGATTATATTTTGTTCAATATTATTCATATTCTATCATGTAATTTGGGAATATACATACATATACATATATGAAAATATAGTGGTATACTTATCCCCTAATCTTTGTGATTTCTATGAAAATTTTATGATTCATTGTCACTTGTATGAAGGATGGAAATATAAAAAATTGATAAAATTATTAATAATATTTACAAAGAAAAAGTGAGCTGTTGGATATACAGGGTGGTTGGTAACTGGTAAAAAAAAGAAGTCGAAAATATACAAATTTTTCATTTGAGGCTTTGTTTTCGAGAAAATCGACTTTGAATTTTCGCTCGGTACGCGTGCACTTTATCACGTTTCGTTATAACGGATTTTATTGTAGATTGTGTTTCGATTGACGTTATGTTGATAAACCGTTCCAATATGTTGCACGCGTTGCACGCATACCGATCAAAAATTCAAAGTCGATTTTCTCGAAAATAAAGTCTCAGACGAAAAATGTTTATTCTATATTTTCGACTTCTTTTTTCGAGTAGAATCACCAATTTTCCGCTTGTACTATCAATTACCAACCAGCCTGTATGACAAAATTCTATTTTAAACACCAAATTCGCCACGATTGGCTATTTTGTTTACGAAATTAAACGAATTTAATAAATGAAATGGCAAGGGAGGAACTACAAGTGACCGTCAAACTATTTTTATGCTTGAAAAGTAATTCGCAAAGTAATATAAAATAATACTACTGATTTGTGTCTCTTTCAGAATTTTTTCTTAATCTCTTGTTTTTTTCCCTTCAAATTTATTATTTATTATTTATTCGGTGTCACGAGAACCGATTAAATATTAAATATCTTAAATATAGATTGAAATGAAAGCTTGTCAGTTCTCGTTCAATTGTCACTTCAAAGTTGTTAGTTCAAAGGTTCTCGTATATCATAAAGCAAGGGACCAAATCTTTAACTTATTACAAATTAAACCTTTTATTGTAATTACGAAAATTATGAAAGTACCAAGCGAAACAAGTAGGGAACATGAACTGCTCAACGAACCAAAGAACGGCTCAGTGACAAAATTAATAAAGTAAGGATCACAAATATTACAACATTACACTCTTACATCACATAATATTTCTCTATACAAAAGATATATAGCGAATCGACTTTTCACAATGATAACAATCAACAGAACCAATTAAGACCAGGCGAAACTCTCATAAAATAAGATATAGATAGATAAGAAATAAATTTAATAGTAAACACGTAGGTGAAACACTTGCTGAAATTTGCATCACTCGACACGAACGAACCGTTCGGAAGGAAAACGCGTTCAGCCCCCAAGGCTGTGGAATTGGGATCACTTAATTAACTCCGTTTGAATCTATCTTGAATTAATTCTCGTTTAACGACCTGTGCGTATTCAACATCATATCATTTCCGACCATATCGTTCCCAGAAGATGAAACAGCACGGTAAAACAGATGTGAATACCTATCACGAGCGAAACAGAAATGCGAAGATCCTTTGGAACGATAATAATAAAATTGCATGCATAGGAACCATGGATGGAACACAAGGCAAAGGTGTAGATGGTATTATAAGCTTTGAAACGAGCGTATAGGACGAGAGAAATTGATCATAAAATTGAGTTGAGCCCTTTGAAGTTAGGAACAACATACTTTGATGTTTTGTTTAAAGGAGAGATATTGAGCTGTGCAAAAATTGTATAGGTTCTCTGAAGGTAAATAAGATTTTGTTGCTGAGTAAATAAACGAGATTTCAAGTTTCTCTTGAATATTGGAAATTTAAAGGTTTTGATGGTATTTTATCGTTATATTACTTCCAAATTTTAAAGGACCAAATCACATGGCTGATATTTTTAAAGTCTTTCTATATCTTTGAGGAAGTAAGATAAGGTTGATAGATAGTCGTTGTTGGTACTTAACCGAGTATGGTCATATAGTCGATTAAATGAAATTTCTATTCTTTCAGATATATATCGTCGAATATATATGTCGGATTAGGGTCAGGATTATGGAGAGGGGCGTTTGATGAATTCTCATTACAATTAGCCATTGCCGTGATACAATAAAGAGTTTACTAGCACAGGCTTATCAACAAGATTAGGCACTCGTAGCACTAGTGATAATGATCTTAGGTTCGAAACGAATCCGCGGTCACGGGATGATAAACGTATGTTCTCGCACAGTTCAAGTCTAACTCTTTGTTAACTAGATGTGAGGTATTCACTGGTTGTAAGGTGGTACTGTCACTCGTCGATCAGATCGTGCGAAAGAAAGAATCTCCGTCTCGATGATGCCGTCGAGGAAAACTATAATGGGTGTGTCTAAGGACATGAGATCCCCGGATTCGTCAACGAAAGCTTTCGTTCCAAAGGAGAGGGAAATTAGCGCTGTTGCTAATTTGTCGATTTCCATATCGGCGTTTTGAAAGAGATGCTGACCGCCCTTGAGGGGTGGTTGTTGACGGGGGGCATCGTTCGTGGAAGGTAGGTTTCTCCTATCTTCCCGTAGTTGCAACAAAGTCTATTTGAAGGACTTCGCTTGACTAAATCTTAAGATCTATAACGGGTTCTCACGTTAGCTAAACATACACTACAAAGGCATGCCGACATCCGGCGATCATCTTACCCGGAGGACACAATCTGCGTGTGACGGGCCGCGGGATAGAAACTATTGAAGTATTTACTGCCACGTGTCGCTACGACTATTTCTTTTAAGGAGAGGTATAGAGTTACTCTGCGCCTTTGTTAGATAAAACGTTCATCCCTTTGACCGCGGCTACTTTCGGCGATTGATTGTCGCCTCGAGCACAAGCTCATGATCATAAATCTCGAATAATCGGAGCGGCATTTGTTTAATCTAAGTTGCAACGTTACGGTATTCCCGCGAATCCAAGGAGGGGTTCCGGTGTTCTTTCATCTCCGACATATATTATATATCAATGTTAATTGTTATCTGTGTTGGCGTAGTGAATAAACACATTGATGTTCGGTGTTTCAATTATCAGAATTATAATCGATGTTAAATGTATAGAGTGTCAAAAAATTATTTGTTGTAGCTGTGGAAGATGGAGATCTGTTAGAGAAAATGGATCATGAAATTGATCTTGAGTATAATTTTCAGAGAAAATTTTTTATTGCATCATAAAGTACTTATCACGAGAAACGAAAGTTTCAGAAAACCCCTGGATCGTAAATGATTCGTTCTTTTGAAAAAAGCTGTTTAAAATTTCTTGTACTAATCCTTATACTAATTGTGTATACTAATTGTATTTAGTATATTATGTTATAAATAATGGTTAATATAAGTATCAAAATAAATAGACAACAATTAATTAGATAACATCGTAATCCAGAATGATAAGCGAACAAAACGCAGTACTCAGACAGCAAACCCAACAAATCACAGTCATGCTACAACTAATTACAAACGTGCTAAGCAAAAAATAAAAAACGGACACTCTAAAAATAGCAGCCTGGAACTCAAACGGCCTACAACAACGGGCCCTCGAAATTAAAACATTCATATACAGTAACAATATAGACATACTACTTGTCTCAGAAACACACTTCACTACAAAAAGCTACTTGAAAATACCATACTACACCATATATGATACCAAACACCCCTCAGGAAAAGCTCACGGAGGGACAGCAGTGATAGTCAGAAACGATATCAAACATTATCTACACAACCAAGTTAACAAAGGATATTTACAAGCAACCACCGTTACAGTTCAAACTAGTAGCAACTACTTCCAGTTGTCAGCAGTATATGTGCCTCCGCGACACAAAATAACATCACAAATGTGGGAAGAATACTTCCAGGACCTAGGGGACAAGTACATCGCAGCGGGAGACTACAACTCAAAGCACATGCTATGAGGGTCAAGAAACCTTACACCTCGAGGCAGAACACTGGAAAAATACATTAGAAATAATAACCTCAATGTTACGCCACGAGGCTTACCACGGGCTGTATTTTCTAACCGTCGCTCGCGGCCCTATAATGTCGCAGTCGGATCGTCTTATCTGACCCCAGGATCATATACAATGTATCGACGAGCGCATAGCTATCGCCAAGCAGCGAGTTCTCGAAACGTCGAATTTTGTCCGTTACGTTTTCCACGCAAGAATAGACATACGTGATCATAGGCGCGAACGGTGGCGTGACCTAAGTATAGTGGGGGTCGTCTTAAAGATGAGACAAAGAAATCATCTAAAGTCGATCAGTTCCTTGTGACGCGTCGAACGTTACACATTGAATCGAATCTAACACATAACGTCTGTCTCAAGCTGTTGCTTGTGCGATAGGTCTCGTTATAAGCAAACCGCTAAACAAACCTTGACTGTTATCTTTTTCGTTTATAATTGTTGATCTTTGACTGAACTTGTTGTTTCGTTATTTTTATTAAACTTTTATCAACCAACCCAGTATAGTTGTTCGTATACACTCAAACCTAACCACCTCTATTCTCGTAATAGAAATAGGGGATTAATCAGTTCGTGGCATCGATTGTTTAATCGTAACGAGAATTTACGACTCTCGTTGACGCGTTATCTAGCGATCGCGTCTCTCTGCGAACGGTTGAAACACACTATGTTTCATGAATTTATTTGCTAACGGTATTGAAACAAATAACAAGCAGAGGACGAACTATCCGTGAACTGTTTTGCCAACGAGTACGCTTCCAATATTTTCTGTTTGAGAAAGCACACTTGTTGCTGTTGCAACTCCAAATATTTTTACAGCCGACGCTTTTGCCATGAATCATCGGCTAACATATAAAATAGAGAAAAGCCACAGTTGATTGTAATGGAAATTTAGAAAACCTCAAACTCGATATAGAAGGGAAAAATAAAGGAAAGGAAGGGAGAGATAATTGGAAGCTTGGGGCCAGGTTTAATTCACTGAAACCGGGCTGCTTGTGTCATCACGAAACAGAATTGCCAGTACGTCATTTCTGTGCTCCCGTCCTCGTAAAAACGGTTTCACACGTTAAGAAAAAACGAATAGGCGGTGAAGAAAGAAAAAAGCAGACAGAGAGCGCTTTTAAAAAGCTGACGAAGCGTGTGTCACGTAAAATAAAAGGAAATTTAAAAGAAAGAAGAAAACTTTATTTTTCCTTCGTTTATACACTTATAAGACACTTCTGAGCTCTAGCCGTGACCGTACGAGACTGAGTCTCTTACAATCTTTTTACTTTCGGTGACATCTGTTCCCTCATTATCCCCACTACCCTGTAGGCGTACGTGACCGTTGCTACGCTTCTAGAACATTTGGTGGAAGGACCGTTAGTCCATAAATGAATCCTCAGGTACTCCGGCAATATACATTGTCGCCAAGGTCGCCATGTGTTTCCCTCATCGGTCCATCGGGTTCGAAGTATGCCAACCGGGACACCATCCTGCCCGCGGTGTGTGTGTGTGTGTCCTGGTCTCTGATGTGATTTACGTTACACGTGCGTTGCCACAACGAGACACACGGTGCTATTTGTCGTTTTAAATTGCGCCGCAACTTGTTTTTGAGATCTTTGCTAGAGACATGTGAAAACACGTTGGAAGTATATTTCTTGTTTTTGTGGAATTTAGCTGGAAAATGAAAAATAACGTAAAACATGTACTTACGACTTACAGGGTAATTGAATGTATACACTGTAATAACCAGCGATTTAAGGCTTTAAAAGATCGAAAGAAAAGAAAAGAAGAAAGATAATATGTTGTGGCAGTCTAACTCGATCTAAGGAAATAGAGAGGGAGGGGGGGGGCAAAGCTTGTTAATCTGGAAAGAATACAAGCATCAATTTCAAGCACTTACAGGGAATCAAGCGGGCTTGTTATGGTCGTAAGGTGGACAATTATCCCGTGTTAGGTTCAATCAGCTTAGTCCTACACAAAATTGATCCAATCATGCGAAAACAAATGTATTCCGATTTTTGTCGCAGATATATCTGGTCTACGCACTCCAGTGCCCGCACAACTGATATTGAAACGCCTGATTTTCCCATATTCTACAGTGACAACATTACCTGATTTTTTACAACCATGAAGGACTCGAAAATACTTGCAATCTTCATCTGTTTGCAAATTATTTTCGTCACTTTCGTCCCGTCAGGGGCTGGTAAGTTGATACTGATTAATTATACCATCGAAATTCTATATAATGGCTACAAAAAATATTTGCATCATCACCCTCATTTCCTAACGAAGCGCGTTTTTTTACCAAGTTTTATATTTCATTTCATAGTATCAAATCTCTGTAGTTACACGAAAGTATTAAATGATAGGAAACTTGATATACACGAATTTAATTAATTAATAAGTTACCGTTAATTAATAAGTACACCGTTAACGCTTGCATGCTGGTCGTTAAAACACATGCTGCGCGAATAGGGTACACAGCGATTCATTTAACTCGCCTTGAATTAGTTTTAGAAAGACAAACATGGACAGGGATAATTTTTGTCACGAGCCGCTTAATTTATTCGTTCATTAGAACGAATTAATTTACACCTGCTGAGATCGCGATTGATGTGACAAATTCGAAATCTTGTTCCATATAAATATTTTTAAACAACCACGTCGTAAGCTTTGTATATTTTTTAATCGCAACGAAACTGTTCAGAGAAATGCTGAAATTATTAATTAGAAAAGGAGATTTCTACGCATCGTTGTAAAACTGTCAGGGAAAATATTCGTGAAACAGTTACGTTGTTACAAGTTCTACAAGAAGAAATATTGAAAATCACGTTCCACTTATTCAGTTGCACGTGTAAAAGGTATCTTGCGTTCGCGCAAAAAATCTCTGAAGGATACATGCTTTATAATAATTGGAGTGTCGAAGTTGTTACGCGGATCGGCGTACACGTACCTTTTAATGAAACTAGGTTACCCATTCGTTATTCGTTCCTAATTTTCAGCTTCACGATTTTTACGCAATAAAATTTTATACACCTGTTCGGTTTATAAATGATTCAATTCAAATTTAACAGAATTAAAGTTGAAATAATCATTTGTACTTCATTAAAAGGTTCTTTCAGCATCTCGTTTTAATATTTTTATTGGTAATATTTTGTTGATCGTTATATTTAAATGGAGTTTTTCAAAGGAGAGACATTTTAAGGTAGGAAATGGACATACATTTATAATAAGAATTCAGAAGAAAGAATATTTCATACAGAAATAAATATTCCGTATGTATAAATAACTACGCTATGAATTTTATATGTATCGGATATTCCTTCTGGTTAATGTATCTGATGTTTTTTCACGCGAGATAGCGTATATTTGCATCTATATGTCTCTTCGTTTCTCAGTAGTAAAACTTAGCATTCCTGCGGCTGATAAGTAGTTACGCACTGACAACGAGAAACATAAAATGAGTAAGAAGCATGAGACATTCTATAAGAAAAATAAAGTTGTTTTTATCTTTCATTGCATATTCGTCAGAATATTGTTAATAAATATTTAAGTTAAGATTTCAGTTGCAATAAATACATAGGATACATAGGATACATTTATTTATATATGTATCTATGAACGCATTTGACATAAAATTTTGATAACGACTAAAATTATATATTCTGATATTAAATTAATTTAATGAGAATAAAAAACTAATATTTTTAAACAAGATTTTGTATAAAGTTATATTTATTAGGAAAAGTTCGTTCATCCCTTTATAATATGATAGGATTAGACTCATTGCTGTGCAAATCATTTCATGGAATAGTATATGTGTGCGTGTATGTTCTAAGTTTTTATTATAAAAATGCTAAATGTACTAGGAGACGTTTTTAAAAATTCATAGATTTTTCTTCATCAAACATATCAATCGTTATATTGAAAAGTTAATTATCTTTTATTTGTTTCGAGCTGCACATTGATTGAGACATTCCTGTTGGTTATAATTGCGAATTTAACGCAACGAAGTTGTTTGAATCCCTTGCAAGCATGTAAATATATCGTCGAATTAATTGGTCAATTACTTGAGGTTGGAATTGAAAGAAAGGGAAAGGTGGAGGAGAAGTCTTGCGTTTGAATGCGGGACACTTTTAAAGCCCACAGTTCGCTGAAATTGCCAGAGAATTCAATTAAATGGCAAATTAAACCATTGAACTGAATCTGTTTCCAATCGCGAGCTTAGAAATTCTATCCTTTGAATTTTTATATCAGTCAACTTTCTTTTTGTACGTACGGTAACGAATATAATTCATGAATTAATGAAGTATGTAATTGGATGAAAGTTCTTCTTCCTGGATTCAGTTTAGACTAAGAAAAATTATATAATAACGAAATTATCAACTTAAAATTGATAGAGTGTGATAGTTTATTTTTTTTTTTTTTTTTTTTTTTTTTGCGTGAGGAGGGGAAAATGCTGTTACGCATACCCAGTGATCCGCATCACTGGGTTATGTGGGACTCGGGCGGATGTTGTTGCCATACCCACTAAAAACCCCTCCTCCTTTTTCCTTTGCTTCGAGGACAGACAACCTCGGTAAAACCTGTCGGCAGTCATCAGGGTTGTCCTTTCATGCCCCGTTGTATCTTCTTCTTCAGGCAGTTATTCTGTATATTCTGTATTGCTCTCGTCATCTTCTCAGCTAGTTCAGAATACTGGGCTGATCTCCTTCTGTGGTTCTTTGTTGTCTTGTATCTCTGCCTTCACTGCTCCGCGTAGTTGTTGTTGCTCTCGTTCTCCTCCTTGCTTCCTTCAAGGCCTTCGCTGTCACCCTCCTGTGAGGCATGACGGTCTTGCGAAATTACCTGAATTTATCTCAGCTCTCGTTCTTGGCGGTCACCGTGGCGATCAGATTGTCCACGTCTATGTTCTCGCCAAGAGCGTTCTCCAGCTCAATCCTTCTGTACGTTCACTTCGGGCACGTGAAGAGGGCGTGCTCTGCATCGTCGTTAGGGTCTTCACAGTCGAGACAGTTGCTGTCGCTGCTCTTGCCAATCCTCTTCCTATAGACCCCAAAACTCCTGTAGAGGTGGCCGTGTGTTCGTTATATATTTATTGGACGTGCGTGATAGTTGTAGTAGTTGGGCCTGGTCCGCTGTAATTGTCACTGGGGGCTGTAGATGTCGCTGCCGTCGTCCGACACTAGTTAGTGCCGAGTGGTGGTATTTGGCTTGTCGAGTGCCGCCACAGTACCCCTTACCAGTGATAGCGTTAGAATCTTAGTGTAATAAACCGTCCAATTGTCCAATTGTTGTCCAATTCGTGCGGATGTTGCTCGAAGTCTTCAATGTGGCGGTGGATACCTGTCAGTACGGTGCGGGCGTTCCGCGTACGGTCGTAGGCCTCTGTTCCATTTTTTAGTATGACGTGCTAGTGGTAATGCCCATGAACTTTTGCGACGGCCACATCACTCCTGGCTTGGTCGGTCATCGTTTCGTACCCAGTCACCTGCATGCGTGAGTCGGCGGTGAGGGGTCGAGTTTTTGTTGAAGGAAGGGCCGTTCCGTGTTCGTCGTAGCGGTAGGGTCCAGCTTGCCACAGGTCTAGATTCGCGATGATGGAAGTTCTCAGTAATGCTATCACGGTCAGACCTCAGTTTTGCTGTCGATCACGTCGGGGTCACCAATGTAGAGGTGGCCGTGTGTGCGTGATATATTTATTGGACGTGCGTGATAGTTGTAGTAGTTGGGCCTGGTCCTCTGTAATTGTCACTGGGAGCTGTAGATGTCGCTGCCGTCGTCCGACACTAGTTAGTGTCGAGTGCCGCCACACTCCCATGCCCGGTTAACAGCTGCATGGTGTGATGATCGATGTCCATCTTCTTTTTGGTAAATAGCAGGGCACTCGGTATTAATTTCCTTGCGCCTCCAGTTCCTCCTTCAGCTCGTTGCCGTCATCCGCGCCGATCCTGGTCTTATGGATCTTGTTCCACTCGTAAGTCTCTCCGAGCATCTTTATCTATATGTAGATCGGGAGATTCCCGGTCAACACGCAAAGTGTCGCGTGGGAGACGGTACAGTATGCCGTCGTTGTTATGCACAGGGCCGTTCGTTGTGCCCGTTTCTGCTTCTTCCTGTTCTTATCGGTATTCGCTAAGCTAATTCTTCTTTCTGAACCCATACTGCCTCCGATGGAACGGGTCCGTTCCGATGCATCTCTCGATGATCTTCTTAAAGCATTTTTCCCAGATCTTGCTCATGGCTGGGAGTATGCTTATCGGCCGATACGCGTTAGGGAGACTGGGATCCTTTCCCGGCTACCTTAGCAGTATTACTCTGGCCGTCTTCCAGCAGTCTGTTTCCAGCTTGCTTCCAGCTCCTGCTTCCAGCAGTCCAGGAGTCTTCCATCGACTCCTGCAGCCATCTTGGTGTTCATTCTTCCGGCGCCATCGTCGACATCGCCTTCGCCGATGACGACGCTGAAGCTGATGTCTTCTTCTTCTTCGGTCTCTGCCTCTTCGCGGCCCTCATAATGGGAGGATCCGTGTCCCATGGTGAATAGCCTCTATAGGACTTTCACCATGCTTTCACCATGTCGATCGGCATGTCGTTGGTTGGTTTCTTGCTTTTGCATCTCTTCATGACTGTGCGATAGAGTTTGCCTTCTTGCTTTTCTGTATGGATGGAAACGCGTTCGAAAAGTAGAACGGAGTAATTAGCGATGCACGATCCCAAGCTGGTGAATATTTTTCCATCGGGAGAAGTCAGGTCGAGCGATACAAGATTTATATGCTCGTTCTGCCAGTTATTTCAAGGTCTGTGACGCGATAGAAAATGAACATAAATGAATAATAAATGTATTACAGCCATAAAGATTGCTTGATGTACGCCACCGTTTTTCCCCTATTTCTCCGATACAATTTTCCTTTTTTTTTTCTTTGCCAAACACTTTACTAATCGGTACGTATTCGAATTATCCTCAATTATTCTCGGTTGTTTCCGTTTCCTTTGGATTTACATAAGTACTCGTTTGATGTACGTGCAGAGTGAGATAATAACTATTAACAGCTATAAAATAAGAAGCGAAAATACGTTGAAACTCGACATCTAGATTCGCGAGACTTTGCAGAGCTTCGAAACTCTCGTGTTTCAAACCTAATAAAAAGTTGTAGAGGGAGAATTACATTGCGAGATCTGTTAAGGAAAATCGTATCGTTGTAATAGGATTATTTCAGCGAGGGAAATTCCGTGTTGCGTGTAACGCGTTGCAAAGCCATGAGCTTTCTTTCGGGTTAATATACATAATCGCCTTATCGAACTTTCCATCTAAACCGTTGCGCTCACACGTGAATTTTGCATTTCAATCTTCTTACTTGCAGTCCAATCCAGTTTAGTGTGACTAAGCTAAATGTTTCAGCCCTTCCAGGTAGAGTATGTATTATAGAGAGACGTACAACTCTATGAAGGGGAGATCAATAAATTGGGTTATCTTTAAATCACTGACAATTATTTCATCGACACGATTTCACCGACAGCGAATCCACCGGCAATGTCTATCAAAGTTTATTTACCGATACACCGAGTGAAATCACCCACAATCATTTCACCAATATTCTCCTTTGTCGATAATTATCATGCTTGCCACTACATGTTATCGTTGATTATATGTCTTTATTTACACATTCGTTTACGCGCATAACGAGATAAACGAAGAAACGAAAATGATATGTTGTTATGATGTATTGTTAAATTACTAATTAACACGAGTTATATATCTACCTACATGAGAGCTTCTAAATATCAATTATATTTCATGAAAGCACACAAGCTATTTTGCTATACACAAATAGAATTATAAGGAGATGTTACGTTCTAATGATTTAACGAAATCTATTCCTCTGTACATTTGACATTTCTGTATTATTACTTGTGTACTTTCTGCTCTTGTTTACGTCATCGGAAGTAAAAATACGTTAAGCGAATCAGCTAATCTATTTGAGCGATTCAATGGCTCGGTCTTCTCTTATGCGACTACCAAGCAGAAGATAAGTTCTTGGTTATATTACATTTTATAACATCCAAATTAACTTTTTTTTCTTTTTCTTTTTCTTTCTCTTTTTCTTTTTTTCCCTTTTTCTATTTCTTTTTTTTCCTTTCTTTTTTTCTTTTCTTTCCCTTTTTCTTTTTCTTTTTTTTCCTTTCTTTTTTTTCTTTTTTTTCCCTTTTTCTTTTTTTTTCCTTTCTCTTTTTCTTTTTTTCCTTTTTCTTTTTTCTTACGTGGAGGACACCAAGCCACTTTGGGGGGGGGGGGAAGTGGCGTGGTAGTGAACATCCAAATTAACTGGGGCACTAATTAGCTAAAGCTTCTAGTCAAACCAGGTATCGGTCTTTGTACGCAAAGACATTCATTACAATCGTTTATAGTTTGAAGAAACACCGTTACAAATTCGTGATATAAGAGAAAGCGATTCAAAACTCGGATTCATTTGTTGGAACGACGCCGTGGGCAAAAGTACATAATGGAAAACTTTCTTCCAAGACCAATTGATAGCGCTGACGTAATTAAAATGTGACGATATTGCCAGCGACGTTTCTCCAAATAGACGACTAACTTATTTACGAATTGCCGCAACACGATTGCCGCTGGTAATACGGTTAGTAATCACTTTATTGAATTTTCGCTTGACGTGACATCGTCGAGTTCCTAGAGAGATTCTTCTCCCTTGTAAAACTATGTTTCTGCAACGACTGTATTTGTTGAATTACCGTTCGTGAACAAGTCCTTCTCTTTATTACATGTAATAGATTCTTCTTTTTAAGTTTTAAATTACATTGGTAATTTTCTATAATTTATTACTCGAATATGGTAATTTGTTCTTAAAAAGTTTGCTTTTTCTACAATTATTTTACTACAAAACCCATCAAAAACATGATGTATGTATATATACCCTCAAATATTATCGGTTTATTCTCAAGCTATAGTTCAATTTCGGAAATTGCCAATTAAAATCATAAAAAAAAACACAGAAAGTTCGTTAAAATATGCGATTTTCCAATCAAGATATAGAATTTATTCGAGTAATATAGATTACAGTAGCGATGGTGACGGCAACGATGAATGGACTGATTCTTCGTGCGAAAATAAATTGGAAGCGCAGAACGATGCATTGTTTCAGGGAATATCGATTTTCAAGCATGGTTTTAAAGTACGTGTGCGCGTGTCTAGGTTTGTTAATTAATGCCGCTCCCAGGTTTTCAATATATAAATGTGACACCTACATATCTTTAAGCTTAAAACAATTGGACTAACAATTTCATTAAATTTAAATCAATATTTATCTTTTTAAACGCAACAATATTTTTAATGACAACTTCACATGTAAATCAAGTGCATACATATTCGATCGTTCTTGAAAACCTGATTCTCTGCGAAGAGAAAAAATCCTTGAATAAAGATTTGATCTACGTTTTATATGCTACGGTTTACATCCACCTCTTTTCAGATATACCCCTCTATTTAAAATCATAGATCGTCACACTCTATAGGTATTTCCCTGAAAAGTTAATGTCGTTTTGTATAAAAGCCAATTCAAAGGGGAAGGAAATTCTGCGAAAAATTCTTTCAGATTTCCCTATGTTTGAGCTCGAATCAAAGCAATCTTGTATAGTAGGATAGGATGATAGGATGATTCTGTATTATTCCTTGTGTACTTTCTGTTCCTGTTATTTACAATAGGATGATTATGCGTTTAACTTCTCATAGAATCTCTCTGATTCCGTATGATATCATCAGTGTTTTTGAAATATGTTATTGATGTCGTAACGTCAACCGTTTCCAGTGCAAATTCAATTTTGAATCGCAATTTCCATGTTTGCATGGCAAAAGCGTAAAATCGATAACGCACGCAAACATATCTTCTTTGCTAATGGCGTACTATAAATATAAATATTTGAATAAATATTGCGAATTTCATATTGCTAAAAGATTTATACTATTTGTTCGTAAATAATCGTCGGATCTATATTTAAGTTGAAACTGCTGCATTAGATCTCTTTTCTTACTTAAAATTATTTGGATTGGTAATTTGGATGTAACTTGTAATTTATTCTTCCTTTATAAATAGTGTACAGAAGATACCAATTCAAAGAAATGGAAGGAAAGTCTAAAAGCAAAGAAAATCTACAGGAAGATAAAACGTTCGAGCCTTGCCAGGCTATATAGGATGTTAAGTAATTTCATTTTGACAATGGTCCAACATCATACTATGCATAAATTTAATATTAATATAAGCAGGTTTCATGCCATGTATTACATGTAACGTATAAGCACAAGCCCTGGTTTTAAATGCCTTATAGTAACACCGAAAAGATTATTCAGTTGGATGTCTGACTCAACATCAATATTTTACTTAGAAGATAATAGGTCGAGAGCATGTTGGTGGGTGGAATGGGAGATGAATGAAGGCTTACTTCTGTAAAATACGTAAAATGGTAGTCGGAATGAATTTTGGCGCTTGGGGACAGAAAAAAAGCTGACTGATACTGTCATACACCTGAATTTATAAAATTTTGAAAATCGATGTAACCTTTGAACTTTATCGTATTCTGTTTCATAGCACAAATTATTGTTCCCGAAATGTACGTTTAGTGTTATAATATATTTGACCAATGGTTCTCAAATACTAGTTTTGCTAAAGCAATGGTGGAATTGGAGCAATTCTTTCTTCTTTTATTCTTTGAATGACCTGGATTTTCGAGTAGTCTAGTGACGCTTGATCCGTACAATTAATCGATTTCTTTTTATTACACAAGTGCAAGAGATTCCGCGTTGGACGCCGATGTTGCGAGTTCGAATGCCTGGATGAGGTTGGCACTGAGTATTGGTCCGGATCTGATGTGGTTATCGTCGATGGTTCACCTAAACTTGAAAAACATAGTGTATTGTGGACGCTGAGCTTAGTGATGGCAATTGTAATATTTTAATTTCTTTTATTCTATATTTTCGACTTCTTTTTTCGAGTAGAATCATCAATTTTCCGCTTGTACTATCAATTACCAACCAGCCTGTATGACAAAATTCTATTTTAAACACCAAACTCGCCACGAGTGGCTATTTTGTTTACGAAATTAAACGAATTTAATAAATGAAATGGCAAGGAAGGAACTACAAGTGACCGTCAAACTATTTTTATGCTTGAAAAGTAATTCGCAAAGTAATATAAAATAATACTACTGATTTGTGTCAGAATTTTTCAGAATTTTTTCTTAATCTCTTGTTTTTTCCCTTCAAATTTATTATTTATTATTTATTCGGTGCTTTTTCCCTTCAAATTTATTATTTATTATTTATTCGGTGTCACGAAAACCGATTAAATATTAAATATCTTAAATATAGATTGAAATGAAAGCTTGTCAGTTCTCGTTCAGTTGTCACTTCAAAGTTGTTAGTTCAAAGGTTCTCGTACATCATAAAGCAAGGGATCAAATCTTTAACATATTACAAATTAAATCTTTTATTGTAATTGCGAAACTTATGAAAGTACCAAGGGAAACAAGTAGGGAACATGAACTGCTCAACGAACCAAAGAACGGCTCAGTGACAAAATTAATAAAGTAAGGATCACAAATATTACAACATTACACTCTTACATCACATAATAGTTCTCTGTACAAAAGATATATAGCGAATCGACTTTTCACAACGATAAGAATCAACAGAACCAATTAAGACCAGGCGAAACTCTCATAAGACAACAATATCAGAGGGATCAAATCAGCGATTTTAATCTATGTTACAAATTATAGTTATCAAGAATAATTGCTCTTTTCACGAAAATTATGCTGATGACACACTCACAATGCATTTTATATTTGGTAGTCGGATGTGCTCGTGGCCATCAGGAGTATAAAGACGACGTTTTTAGAAAATGACAGCGCTGTCGGGTTTTAAAAGCTTTTATTTTTTTATTCATCATTACGAAGATTGTGATGGAAGAACGTAATGGGGTAAAATCTGACGATTCCTTAATGAAGAATGCTTAAAGAGATTCTATAGAAAACGGTGATCGTTTCGTTGGGTAGTTCATTCGAATTTTGATCAGGATTATTGAGATAGAAGGGTCGAGAGCTTGGTGGAATATCAACTTTGACGCTTCAACGCTTCATCTCTTTTCAAGCTCACCAGTCACGAATCATGGTTCACTGAATATATCTTTTTGGAAAATCTTTTTTGGATTTTCGTACGAGAAACATGGTATGTTTGACAAGGGATTTTCTTTTGAGGTAATTTAGAGTGACAAAAAGGTCTTTCTGTTAGGTAGCTTGTCGATAAAAATGTTTTATTAATAACGTAAATGGAACGAGTAGTTACGAATGTAAATAGAATATGACCAAATGGAATATATATCTTCTCTTCGACTTTCATAAGCTGAAAGCCCCGTATCTAAATTTTATCTTAATTATTTGAAGCAAAAAGTATGTTTTCTGAAACTTTCGTTTCTCGTGATGAGTACTTTATGATGCAATAAAAAATTTTGTCTGAAAATTATACTCAAGATCAATTTCATGATCCGTTTTCTCTATCAGATCTCCATCTTCCACAGCTATAACAAATAATTTTTTGACACTCTATACATTTAACATCGATTATAATTCTGTTAATTGAAACACCGAACATCAATGTGTTTATTCACTACGCCAACACAGATAACAATTAACATTGATATATAATATATATTTGACGATATATATCTGAAAGAATAGAAATTTCATTTAATCGACTATATGACCATACTCGGTTAAGTACCAACAACGACTATCTATCAACCTTATCTTACTTCCTCAAAGATATAGAAAGACTTTAAAAATTTCAGCCATGTGATTTGGTCCTTTAAAATTTAGAAGTAATATAACGATAAAATACCATCAAAACCTTTAAATTTCCAATATTCAAGAGAAACTTGAAATCTCGTTTATTTACTCAGCAACAAAATCTTATTTACCTTCAGAGAACCTATACAATTTTTGCACAGCTCAATATCTCTCCTTTAAACAAAACATCAAAGTATGTTGTTCCTAACTTCAAAGGGCTCAACTCAATTTTTTGATCAATTTCTCTCGTCCTATACGCTCGTTTCAAAGCTTATAATACCATCTACACCTTTGCCTTATGTTCCATCCATGGTTCCTATGCATGCAATTTTATTATTATCGTTCCAAAGGACCTTCGCATTTCTGTTTCGCTCGTGATAGGTATTCACATCTGTTTTACCGTGCTGTTTCATCTTCTGGGAACGATATGGTCGGAAATGATATGATGTTGAATACGCACAGGTCGTTAAACGAGAATTAATTCAAGATAGATTCAAACGGAGTTAATTAAGTGATCCCAATTCCACCGCCTTGAGGGCTGAACGCGTTTTCCTTCCGAACGGTTCGCTCGTGTCGAGTGATGCAAATTTCAGCAAGTGTTTCACCTACGTGTTTACTATTAAATTTATTTCTTATCTATCTATATCTTATCTTATGAGAGTTTCGCCTGGTCTTAATTGGTTCTGTTGATTCTTATCGTTGTGAAAAGTCGATTCGCTATATATCTTTTGTATAGAGAACTATTATGTGATGTAAGAGTGTAATGTTGTAATATTTGCGATCCTTACTGTATTAATTTTGTCACTGAGCCGTTCTTTGGTTCGTTGAGCAGTTCATGTTCCCTACTTGTTTCCCTTGGTACTTTCATAATTTTCGTAATTACAATAAAAGATTTAATTTGTAATAAGTTAAAGATTTGATCCCTTGCTTTATGATGTACCAGAACCTTTGAACTAACAACTTTGAAGTGACAACTGAACGAGAACTGACAAGCTTTCATTTCAATCTATATTTAAGATATTTAATATTTAATCGGTTTTCGTGACACCGAATAAATAATAAATAAAAAATTTGAAAGGAAAAAAACAAGAGATTAAGAAAAAATTCTGAAAGAGACACAAATCAGTAGTATTATTTTATATTACTTTGCGAATTACTTTTCAAGCAGAAAAATAGTTTGACGGTCACTTGTAGTTCCTTCCTTGCCATTTCATTTATTAAATTCGTTTAATTTCGTAAACAAAATAGCCACTCGTGGCGAGTTTGGAGTTTAAAATAGAATTTTGTCATACAGGCTGGTTGGTAATTGATAGTACAGGCGGAAAATTGGTGATTCTACTCGACAAAAGAAGTCGAAAATATAGAATAAAAAAAATTAAAATATTACAATTGCCATCACTAAGCTCAGCGTCCACAATACACTATGTTTTTCAAGTTTAGGTGAATCATCGACGATAACCACATTAGATTCGGACCAATACTCAGTGCCAACCTCATCCAGGCATTCGAACTCGCAACATCGGCGTCCAACGCGGAATCTCTTGCACTTGTGTAATAAAAAGAAATCGATTAATTGTACGGATCAAGCGTCACTAGACTACTCGAAAATCCAGGTCATTCAAAGAATGAAAGAAGAAAGAATTGCTCCAATTCCACCATTGCTTTTGCAAAACTAGTATTTGAGAACCGTTGGTCAAATATATTATAACACTAAACGTACATTTCGGGAAGAATAATTTGTGCTATGAAACAGAATACGATAAAGTTCAAAGGTTACATCGATTTTCAAAATTTTATAAATTCAGGTGTATGACAGTATCAGTCAGCTCTTTTTCTGTCCCCAAGCGCCAAAATTCATTCCGACTACCATTTTACGTATTTTACAGAAGTAGGCCTTCATTCATCTCCCATTCCATCCACCAACATGCTCTCGACGTATTATCTTCTAAGTAAAATATTGATGTTGAGTCAGACATCCAACTGAATAATCTTTTCGGTGTTACTATAAGGCATTTAAAACCAGGGCTTGTGCTTATACGTTAGATGTAATACTTGGCATGAAACCTGCTGATATTAATATTAAATTTATGCATAGTAGGATGTAGGACCATTGTCAAACTGAAATTATTTAGCATCTTATATAGCCTGGCAAGGCTCGAACGTTTTATCTTAATGTAGATTTTCTTTGCTTTTAGACTTTCCTTCCATTTCTCTGAATTGGTATCTTCTGTACACTATTTATAAAGGAAGAACAAATTACATGTTACATCCAAGTTACCAATCCAAATAATTTTAAGTAAGAAAAGAGATCTAATGCAACAGTTTCAACTTAAATATAGATCCGACGATTATTTACGAACGAATAGTATAAATCTTTTAGCAATATGAAATTCGCAATATTTATTCAAATATTTATATTTATAGTACGCCATTAGCAAAGAAGACATGTTTTCGTGCGTTAAATTTAAAGGTTTTGATGGTATTTTATCGTTATATTACTTCTAAATTTTAAAGGACCAAATCACATGGCTGAAATTTTTAAAGTCTTTCTATATCTTTGAGGAAGTAAGATAAGGTTGATAGATAGTCGTTGTTGGTACTTAACCGAGTATGGTCATATAGTCGATTAAATGAAATTTCTATTCTTTCAGATATATATCGTCAAATATATATTATATATCAATGTTAATTGTTATCTGTGTTGGCGTAGTGAATAAACACATTAATGTTCGGTGTTTCAATTATCAGAATTATAATCGATGTTAAATGTATAGAGTGTCAAAAAATTATTTGTTATAGCTGTGAAAGATGGAGATCTGTTAGAGAAAATGGATCATGAAATTGATCTTGAGTATAATTTTCAGACAAAATTTTTTATTGCATCATAAAGTACTCATCACGAGAAACGAAAGTTTCAGAAAACCCCTGGATCGTAAATGATTCGTTCTTTTGAAAAAGGCTGTTTAAAATTTCTTATACTAATCCCTATACTAATTGTGTATACTAATTGTATTTAGTATATTATGTTATAAATAATGGTTAATATAAGTATCAAAATAAATAGACAACAATTAATTAGATAACATCGTAATAACATAATATAATATAATGGGCGTAATCATATACAGTAAAACTTAGAAAATATGCTCTGGATGAATTCGGTGAAAATTATCCTTTGTTCCGTGGTATATATAGGCAAAAACGAATGGTAGACCGCAGCATAATAGTTTCCAACAACATTCTCAATATTAAGGATATCAACATCTTAGATTTAATCAAAGCCGCTGGAATACGCCAGATATTTCATATCTGACTTAAACATGTACAGTGACGAGCGAAAAAAGTAAACACATAAATGTAAAAGACTAATTTCTCAAGTGATCGGTAAAGATTAGGTAACAGTAACTACAAGTTATTATTAACGAAATGTAATAGTTAATTTTCATTAACATTAATAATTTACAAAACATTTTACAAAAATGGATATCTCAAACCATGTTTACAGTTTTGCACATTAATTATACTCGTCGAATCAAGGTTTCAACATAGGTATTTCGTCCACTAGTACTACTTCACGTTTATTATATCCAATAAAATTAACTACTATTTAGGTAAATTATTTTGTGGAATGGTCAAATAATGCTCTTTTCTCATTATACCTTCGACATTCGCTTTTTACATAAAATCAACGGGCTGTGTTTACACTTTTGCTTGTCACGGCGTATCAAGGAAGATTGAAATATAAAGTAATTCGCACAAAAAAGTAGATATTAGTATTGATGTTATTGTATTCCATATTTGACCTTAAAATATGAATAAAATCAATCTAAGTATTAATGAAATTTCAAACATTTTTTCTAAAACAACGGAACTTTCCTTTCTAATGAGCACTATATGATGCAATAGAAAAACAATTTGACACTGAAAATTGTGGTCAAGATCAATTTTGCGTTACACTTATTTAACCAATTTTCATCAAATCGAAGGTGTAGAATGGCTTGAAAAAAATACCGCGATAAATACTTTTTTGACACTTTGTACAAAGGTGTATATCAATGTGTATATCGATACACATACTCTGTATGTGCATATCCGTGGTATATATATCCGTTTTTCGAAGCAAAATGTCATCTACCTGATCAAAAGAGCAAAGCAAAAACACTACATAGAGGGTTTGTTACTGTTAACACTCTCTATTTCCGTGCGTAAAGTATCCAACCAGATATCCAGGAACAGCTTTCAGGGAACGAGATTGAATATTTGATCGAATATATTTAATATGGCAATGTTACGTATAACAATATACGTATGGAATTTTAAAAGTCACGAGGGTTGCAACGGACTCAATTTTAATGTACATTAAACATTTTGCTCATTGATGACCTTACCTTAATTTTTTTCTCCTTCCTCGCTTTCTTCTCCTATGCGAGTGACACAGCAAGATTGATAGTAACAAGCGATTTCATTAAAACACAATCTCCTTTTCCATTTGATGAACACGATACGAGACGAGGGAATGATTTAGGAACACGACTTTCGAGCGGTTTCAACAACTATTAAGTTTCATTTATAGCAACGAACACTGCCAAAGACGTAATCAATAAGATTCGCGTAGGTGCCGTAGATGACGTAGATGAAAAAACGTAGATCAAACGTAAATGACGAAATTATACATTAATTTATTTTAACGCGTTAAAATTACGCTAATGACAGTTGCTCCATTCAATTTGTTCACATATTTGAGCCCTATATGGAACAAAGTGAACGGAGCATCTGCAAGCGTGTTAACCGGACAACGACGAATTTTCACATCTACTCCTCGAAGCTTCACATATATCAATGACCACTGCCGTAGTCATGGACAAACGTAGATGACGAAGTTATGTATTGATTCACTTTAACACGTTAAGATTACGCTAGTGACACTTGCGCAGTACTATTTGTTCATATATTTAAGCCATATATGCAACAAAGTGAACGTAGCATCAGCAAGCGTGTTAATTGGACAACCACGAATTTTCACATATATTGCACGAAGATTCGTATATAACAATGATCACTGCCATAATCATGGTCAAACGTAGATGACGAGATTATGCATTAATTCACTTTAAAAATTACGCTAGTGACAGTTGCGCCGTTCTATTTGTTCATATATTTAAGCCCTATATGCAACAAAGTGAACGTAGCATCTGCAAGCGTGTTAATTGGACAACCACGAATTTTCACATATATTGCACGAAGATTCGTATATAACAATGATCACTGCCATAATCATGGTCAAACGTAGATGACGAGATTATGCATTAATTCACTTTAAAAATTACGCTAGTGACAGTTGCGCCGTTCTATTTGTTCATATATTTAAGCCCTATATGCAACAAAGTGAACGTAGCATCTGCAAGCGTGTTAGTTGGACAACGACGAATTTCGTTTCGCAAACACGGACACGTGAAACATTTTGAAGTTACGTGGACGCGAGAGTAATTCGTTCCCTTAAATTGCTCAATTTCCATTTCTTTCGCCATGTATATTCGAGTATTGCATTTGAATGGCAGAGCAGTGGGAAGTAACGGCGCACGTCGTTGATATATCGACAGGAACATGAATTCTTTTTTCATAGGATGAATACTTTTTTCATCGAATTATTAAACCGAATCAAGTTTTCAAATCCAATCATTTAATTTCATCGTTTTACATCGAACGTTTCAATCTTTTTTCTTTTAAATACTTTACCTATATTTCATCTCGTTGAATATTCCATATTTTTAATGCTACTACCACTTATTGGTAATTTCAAATATGTAATTATCGTTCTGAAGTTAGAAATTCGAAATAACATTCGTCAGTATATGATTCTACGTTTTATATAGAGTAATAAAAATGATACAATGAGTTTCGGTAAATAACCAATAAAAATTTTTGTTCCTTTTTCTTTTTCTTTTTTTTTTTTTTGGTTTTATGTATCCAAGGTCGAGAATAAACTATGTGCACGTTTCCTCTCGTTTCTTGTATTTTTATGAGGAATTCAGTCTTTTTACGCCACAAGAGTCTCAACGTTTTCGTTTTCACGCCTACGTTACGCTCGTTAAACACGTTCCAACAAGACCATGAATAAGGATAACAGCTTTAATGTTTTCACATGTGTTTATTTATTATTTTAGACCTTAAATATTTTATTTATAAAATCTTTATTTAAACAAGTTACCATTGTCGCTACAATAAATCAATGAATGAAATCAGTTTAAATTTAAAATATCATTTCATAATTTCTCGTCACTTGTATCTAAAAACAACAAAAAAACGGTGTATCCACATCGGATAAATTAATACGCCCCGACGCAAAATAAAACCAAGACGCACAGCTCTGTGGAATGCCAACGGTCTAGCGCAACGCAAACTTGA
Organism: Bombus affinis; assembly: GCF_024516045.1. Taxonomy (NCBI): domain Eukaryota; kingdom Metazoa; phylum Arthropoda; class Insecta; order Hymenoptera; family Apidae; genus Bombus; species Bombus affinis. Next base: position 1,505,158 of record NW_026108823.1, read on the forward strand.
ACTAGAACTCTTCCTAAAACACCAGCAAATCGACATAATGCTCATAACTGAAACCCACTTCACCGACAAAAACTACCTGAACATAAACGGATACAAGTTCTACCATACCCAACACCCCAGCGGAAAGGCCCACGGCGGCACCGGAATCATAATCAAATCAAACATTAAGCACTACGAACTTCCACCATTCCAGAAAGACTACCTCCAAGCAACAAACGTAGCAATAGAAGACTGTCATGGTACAATCACCACTTCAGCTGTATACTGCCCTCCCAGACACTCCATCGCCAAAGAAGACCTTGACGACTTCCTGGACACCCTGGGCAATAGATTCATAGCTGGAGGAGACAACAACGCCAAACACACCCAATGGGGCAGCAGACTGGTTACAGTAGGAGGCAAAAACCTCCTCAACAGCATAATAACCAACAACCTCAACTACCTTACCACATACGAACCCACACACTGGCCCACCGACACAAAGAAAATACCCGATCTCCTTGATTTCCTCACTAAAAAAAAATATCTCGTCAAGACACGTCCAAATCAATTCCTCGGCTGATCTCTCCTCTGATCATTCCCCCGTGATAGTAACAGTCAGTTCAACTATCATCGAGAATACACGTAATGGCTCCATACATAACCAACACACCAACTGGCAGCTCTTTAGAGAAGTCTTTACACACACAACTTCAGCCTCAACTTCACTAAAAACCAATGAAGAAATCGAAGCAGCCACGGAATACCTAAACACGAGCATAATAAACGCTATCCGCTTCTCCACACCGGCAAAAACGTCCATCAGCAATCACGAATACCCCCAGTACATATTAAAAAAAATAGCAGAAAAACGTAGACTAAGAAGGATATGGCAGACCCATAGAACACCGGAGGACAAACGCAAACTAAACAACGCAACTAGAAAACTATCCAAAACTATAAAAAAAACTACAATAATGACCGTTTTCACAAATATCTCGCCAGCTTGTCCCCCACAGCCGACTCCAACTACTCACTATGGAAGGCCTCCAGGAAACACACGCGTCTCCCACAAATAATACCTCCAAGCCGCCATCCGCAGAGTGGATGGGCGCGTAGCCCTATAGAAAAAGCCAACCTATTTGCCAAACACTTGACTGAAGTATTCCAACCCCATTCCTCCATAGCTGCAGCGGACGTTACCGAATATCTGCACACTCCCTTCCAAATGTCCCCTCCTATTGAACCCTTCACTTCTTCAGAGATCATAGAAGCAATCAGTCGCCTAAACCCCAAGAAAGCAGCAGGTCACGACCTAATAGGAAATAAAACAATCAAGGAACTTCCGATAAAAGGGATTGCACTCATCGCATCAATCTTTAACGCTATCCTCCGCCTTCAACACTTTCCCAAGGCTTGGAAAATCTCACTGATCACCCTCATCCCTAAACCCGGTAAACCAATATATGAAACCAGCTCCTATCGCCCAATCAGTCTTTTACCTACCCTGTCTAAACTATTCGAGAGGATGCTCACGAATCGTCTCCTTCCACTCCTAGAAGAATTGAAAACACTCCCAGACCACCAATTCGGCTTCCGAAAACAACACTCAACAGTAGAGCAAATCCACCGCATAACCCACATGATCAGCCAAACCCTTGAAAAGAAAAAATACTGCTCAGCGGTATTCCTAGACATCCAACAGGCATTCGACAAAGTATGGCATAAAGGGCTACTCTACAAGCTCAAAAAGATCCAACCCCATCCATACTACTCCATCTTAAAATCCTACCTAACCAACAGACAATTCATAGTTAAATGTCTAGGCGCCACTTCCGCAACATTCCCAATAGAATCCGGCATACCCCAAGGTAGTGTCCTCGGACCCCTACTGTTCTCCATCAACACTGCCGACTTACCTATATCAAACGAGGTAACAATAGCAACATTTGCCGACGACACAGCACTATTAGCTACCCACGCAGACCCGGCAATTGCCTCATCCACTCTCCAGCGAAGTATCGACACCATGGAAAAGTGGTTCCAAAAATGGGGTTTCAAAATAAACGAAAAAAAATCCTCTCATGTAACTTTCACGCTCCGAAAACAAACCTGCCCCCAGGTCACCATTAACAACACAATAATCCCAAGCAAGGACTCCGTAAGATACCTGGTCATGACCCTGGACAGGAGGCTAACTTGGAAAAAACATATCTCAGAAAAAACAAAGCAACTAAAGGAAAAATTAAGAAAATTCTATTGGTTCACGGGCCGACGCTCCAAACTAAACATACAGAACAAAATAATCCTCTACAAGGCCGCAATAAAACCTGTCTGGACCTACGAAATCCAACTATGGGGAACAGCAAGTAATTCCAACATTGAAATACTCCAACGCTTCCAATCGAAAACGCTAAGATCCCTATCAAATGCACCCTGGTATGTTACCAACGAAACAATCCACCGTGACCTCAAGATACCTACAGTCAAAGATGAAATACACAAGTCCAGAAGCAGATATAACACAAGAGTCAACAACCACCACAACCCACTAGTCACCCAACTACTGGACACGACGGACCGATCTACATTTATCATATTTTATATAAAATTAGAAGGGACCTTTAAAAAATTGCATGCAACAACACACTTACAGGTACTCTTGAATTAGTTTTTCTACATGTCCGATTATGTCTTTATATGTATATGTCAATTCAAATTTATTTTCTTAAATGTCCCTTAATGAAAAACTAACACTTCATATTAACTTTGAACTTTTGAGTTCTTAGAATATTCTGATTTAGTCACTGGCTGTACCATAAATTCATTTACAGATATTATATTTCCACCAAGAGCTAGTTTTATTATGAGCCTTCCTGCATCATCATCGAATCCTTCTATTTGACCATAATTATTACTTTGTTTTCCAGCTATAATTTTCACAAATGTTCCTTTCTCGATTTTAACTTCTTCCTCTTCTTTTTTGGAATCTGTATTTTTCTTCTGCAATGCTACTTTGTCTGCTCCAAGACCCATACCTTTTGGTCGTAATTCTGGTATGACAGCTGCTACTAATCTGTAATAGTTAGAATAAACGATTGTGAAATAAAAAATGATGTTCTCTGTTTACTTTCCAATAAGTGATAAATACATATAATTAATTTAATCCAGAGTAAAATTCATACTTTTCATTTCAACCAATTCCCTTTCCTGGTTGCCATCCCATTCCCCTTAACATTGCTACACCAAAGGCATCAATAGGAATTTTTTCATAATCTTCTAACGTAGACTGAAAAATACAAAACGATATTTATAATATGCAAATGTAATACATCTGTGCATTGCACATCAATATGTTGATAACGTACCTGTTCTTTGCCTCTTAATGATTCATCTTCTACTAAAGGTAAAGTTAAATCATTTGTTTTAGTTTCATATTTATTCTTTGACTTAAGTTCCTCAATGATTTCTTTTGTCGCTTGCTCTTCTAAAGTAACAACTTTATTTTCACTATCTTCAACTGGCTCTTTCTTTATTGATATTATTGGCGATGTTTTTCCATTAGATAGCTTTGATTTTGCCTCGTTAACACTAGCGTCTCCTACCTTTTCCTTATCTGCCTTCGGAAGGAAAATGTCTGCATCTATTTTATTAAGAATTCTATCATGCCAGGTTTTTGAACCTAGTAATGGAATAATTAGAGGTTCATCTTTTTTTTCTTCCTCACTGAAATAAAAAAATTGTTTTCAAATATATATATTCCGCTATTGGTGATTTTTATAGGTTAGGTTGTGGTTATATGTTTCTTGATTATAAATTTTACTTTTTGAACTCACCCTATTACTTTAATACCTTTCTCATCAAGGCATTCAATGCAATCAACTTTCTTTTTTTCTTGTGGAATAGCATTTTTTAACACAGGTTTCTTAATAGATTTCGCAAAACCGAAGGAAATCTTCTTTCCTTCTTCTGCCATTTATTTGTTATTTTAACACTGACTTATAGATCAATACACATGTATATACTAGACATAAAGATTGATGTCACTTGAATCTATGTACATGAATCTAATATCTTATTATACTTTATTAATCTACTCAAAATTACTTGCACATTACTAAAATTTCATTCCGACAATGTATCAAGCGCCTGAATAAGTGACATTAAAGTAAACATATATCAAAGAGGAAACAAGAAGAACTGACGCCTATGGTTTTCTATGTTACAAAGCTAGTGCTGCACCATACGGCCAAATGCCGAAGGTGGCTTATGCTAGTATATACCTGCCTATACGTTTCAATGAGAAAATCGATATTATGTGTTCATGTGAAAATTCACATTTCCCTAGGAGCTGTATTTTGATAGATTTAAGCTTCTAATGGAGCATTTTAAACGTATAGAGTATACTATGAAGTAGATAGTAGTGCGGATCATTTTATATTCATAAAAAATTTGAATGTATAGAAATGTACAAAATGCTCATGATATGCAAAAATATGCAAAATATTCAAAGTAAACCAATCATCAAAAAGTTTAGAAGGTGAAACAAATTTCTTTAATAACACCTAGATTAATTTTTATTTGTTAACAATCCCATATATAACCATAGCTTTTTCCCGGCGCATATACGCGCCCATACATGCGTCAATAAGATAAGAGGAAATAAAAGACAGATTATCGATAAAATACACTAACACATATGTAATACGTGGATATATTACCACTCAGATTACACATATTATATATTATAAGGGAATATGTATACCACGTATATATGTAGAACGAATATTTCAAACTTGTTTATAGCCCGTGCGCACACATAAATGCATGCACACGAACAATTTTTCGAACGATAATTATATTAATAATTTATAACCATTTATATTTTTATATTTTTATATTTTTATATTTTTATATTTTTATATGATAAGCATTTATATTTTTTAAAATATGTTCTTATGGCATACATATTTATTCCACGCTTCATATCTATCCACATCCGTAACTGTAGGTGACATTGTTTTTTAACAATTTTGCTATTATTTCATAATTCTTTAATTCATATTTCAAAGTCGTAACAGATGTTTCTATTTTTTTTTTTTTTCAAGTTTTTCCCATATTGGACTTATTTCTAGCAGCCATGCTTGCTTACAAAGCAATTTTATATCCACGCAAGAATATTTTTCAGTAGATTTTATTATGTGGTTTACAATATCCATATTCTCTAATAACTGGTTGCTAAGGTATAATTTGAACATACCAAGTCGAGTAACTTCATTTGGTAATGATTCGTATATTTTCTTTTCATGGCATCTGCGTAAAGCTGCATCAATGTCCCTAATAATATATTTACAATAAATATTATTGTTCTGTTATATTAATAATAACAAAGGAATATTCCGCACAACACAATAATTAAGATTAAGATAATGAATAATTATGATATTAAGATATTTTCTACTTAGAAAACATTGAAATAGCGTGATATACATAGCAAGGGCAATTAGTTACAGCCAAAAGAACTACATTAGAATTTTCGTTAGATACTAATCCATCCAATCTAGAAAGAAGTTCTGATCTGAATCTCTTTGCAGGTTCAGACAATGTACAGTTTACTCCTTTATTTGTGCCTATCCAGTCAATCTCATCGATAAAAATAATTGTAGGCGAAAAATTATAGGCAAGTTCAAATAAAACCTGTTCAGTTTAACAAATGTATTTATTATTTATTAAATATTATATTCAAAATTCCTTAAATTCATTGTTTCATCACGAACGTAATATCATTTCGTTTTCCAAACAACTATTCTAGTTATATATGATTATTATTATATATGATAGATATATTCCAGAATCTCTTCTTCATAGACAAAGGAAATCAACTTACACGGATATACTTCTCGGAATCACCTCTCCATTTGCTCACCAATGAGCTGGCCGTTATGTTAAAAAAGGTGCATTGGTATTCTGTTGCGACTGCCTTCGCCAACATCGTCTTCCTTATTTCGTAATTGCTTGTATAGCAGAATACCTTTCCAGGGAGAAAATGGGCCTTTAAAAAAGATAAGGTACTTGAGGAGATACACAATGGCCTCCTTAATAGCAGATTTACATTCCTCTAGGCCTACGATGTTGTCCCAATATACATTTAATTTTGTTAGTATGATTTCCTGCGACAATACAAAGATGAAATGGCGCATAATCTCCGTATTAATTTCCGTAAATGTTATGTAATTCGTTATTTAAAGCTTTACTGAAATCAGTATTTGCAATACGTATATTAATCGAAAATAACTTACGCATGAAATGTCTTCAATAATCTTCCATAATTCCAGATTGTCTATATAAAGCTTCTGAGCCTATTTTGATATCTTTGATTGCGTGGATTGTTCCATTAAGATGTTAAATAGCTCTCCTCTTCTGATGAAGATTCATCGCTTTCATTGGCGAAAATTGATGTCACTGTCATTGCGAGATTAATATCATCCGTAGCATCACCCCTCATCTTCTGTTGTGCATTCCTCCCTTTCACAGACCCAGATACAGACTCACTTCTCGTTTGTTTGCTAACAGATTTGACACGTTTTACTACTTCTTCAAAGATTGAATGATATCGTAATCGATACGTTGAATACGTTGAGAACGTTGAATAGTGTTAAATAATTTAAATTCTTACACTTTGTTCGCATTTGTCATTTCCCTCGTCTTTATTTCCTTTTCAGTTATTTTCTTGCACAATATAGGATATTTTTGGAATTTCATCTTGTAATAATTTTCATATTCTGTAAGAATAATTTCAAAATCGACGTTGTCGCAGACTCGATATTTCCGAGGTAGACGAGCTTCCCGGATTAATACATCGCTAATGTCTACATATCTAAAAAATATAATTTTTAATTCATTGAACAAATTTTATGCTATGAGTACACACTATACGATAATCATCAATTAACTGTTTTATTTCTAGGTAAGACAGACAAAAAGAATGTACTGTCTATTTATTATTATATAAATCCTCGGCGATAATTTTTTGCCTTCTGCTTTTTAATTTCTAATTTTTAAAGTTTGAATTTAAATATATTTTCATTTATAACTAGTTAATCTACGTTATCGATTGAGTTACTCTATAACTACTGAGTTACCGATGTCGATTTTCAAATTTTGGTTCCTTCCCCTCTTTCCGCACTAATTTCTATTTCGATTGGTCGCCGATATTATTCGAAAAAATTGCAACTAAGAAGATATCTAAATATATACACATAATATAAATATATAAACATAATTTTGTTATCTACTATCTTGATACGTGCAAAGATAAATCTTAATGATACAGTGGGACACAGTGACGTCAGCTATCGATCATATACGCGAATTTGTTGTAAATTAATTAGGAGAATATCTGGAGTTGTTTATCGTTGCCAGCTGTAAAATATTAGAATTTTTCATTCATAATTGTCATATTTTCGACTCTTCCGTTGCCAAGACCATCTTGAAAGATTTTTGGTATGTTCCATCACCCTTGTTAAAAGTGTGCCCATTGGTTAGCTATATTGATTTTAAAAACCAATACGTATATCAAGTTTATTATCTAACAGAAACAAAGAAATTCGTTTTATTAACGAATTTCTTTTATTAATTATTCTTTAATTATTAACGAATTTTCGATGTTTCTTCTCAATTTCCTTTAGCATCGAACGAAGAACATTATTTGATCAAACGTTTCATCGTTCAGATTATATTTCGTTTAAAAAGATTGAAATTGATATCGAGATAAAATCAAAAAGTATCCGTTGTTCTCGAACATTCTAGTATTCCTTCGCCGCCCGGGAGAAAGACAGGTATGAAGAAAGAGGATATTTTTTTTATTAACTTTTTAATATTGATATTTCGACAAATATTGACGTGTGCAGTGAGAAAATCGAGTGAAATTTTCAATAATATCGTTTTAATAATTTGTGAAACGAATTAGTTTGGTTTTTTCCATTTTTATTAGTTTCCGTCAGTGCTGATTGACGCGCCACTCCAGTTTCCATTTCCGTTTCTCGAAATTTCCTACGTTCTTGGTCTTTGGGACTCTTTGCCCAGGTAACTGCATTGCTTCTGGGTACGTCTCACCGTTCGGGTCTCTCGAGCTTTCGGTGTCAGTTGTTACCGTTGAAGGAAGAGAAGCTGGTGACGGATATTATCGGATAAATCGTTTATTCTGGAAAAGTTCGAGTAAGTTCGTTCTGTTTGAATAAATCAAGACATAGATCAATTTTTATCGTATCATCGTGATTCGCCATGTCGTACGTTTGGTTTCGGGATACCATATGTTTTTAATTTGGTACTTTTAATTTGAAATTTTACGTCTATGATCGTGACAGGAAGATACTTTCAGTGAATTATAAATATTTCAAATTATAAATTATAAATATTTGTTATAAATTACAATCATACTACGGGGAAAAGTGAAACATATGTTTTCTTGTGGAACATGTGATAGTAAATTATTCGAAGCATAATAATGCTTAATTAAACATCTATACGGTAACATTTACGGACGAATATTCGGGTAATATTATCGCGTCGCTCTAATCTGGCATTTAATGCTTTGATTGCGGTCTTTGAAATGGCATCGCAGATGCTGGTATAATATCACACGAAAAAGGAAGGACCAGTGGTTAATGTTGCAAGTGCACCAGTGCGTTGCAGCCATCGGGCGTGGCTTTGACGCCGGTGCCGCGGAGAGGCGCAGAACGTGTTCGATCGATCCGCGAACGCAGCCCGTGCTCATACTGCGACAGAGTTCGTTTCAGTTAGTCTCAGTCGCTGTTTGGCCGTCGACAGCGTATAGTCGCGCCGGCCGACGATTATTTTTTCTTTTTTTGTTTCTCGATAATTCTCTCGCAACACTCGTTCTATACGTACACCATCAGTTTATCGCGTGATCATTGTTACCGCTTCCCCTACCTTGTCACGTCCTTCAAAGAAGATTTTCCTTCAGTTTTTTGTTGTTTGGGGAAAATTCATCGCTCGAACACATGGATTTATCGACACGACGGTTTATCGAGGCATCAGCGTGATGTACTTTTCAAGTTTCATATTTTCTCTATGATACTTTCTAAGGAGAATTTAGAATTCGAACGATATCAATTTCCAGGAAATATAGGTCTTTATGAGACCATAGGTTAGGTTAGGACCATAGGATAGGTTTGAATTTAATTAACTCTCTTATAATTGGTATTTCAATTTTTTAATTCCTTAAATTTAGCTTTCTTTATGCTGTTAGATGATGTAACGCGGGCATTTTATGATATATCGAATATATTCGTATATATTTTACTTTATACATTCGATAAATTTCCTTGGTTGGCCGGCCTGCAACCCACATACGGCACTTAATAAAAATTTGTTTCGTTAGAGGTCGGTGTTTGTTCGTCTTCGTCATAAAAATGTCATGACGTCATATCATATCACAAGGGTTCTTCTGAAAGCTAGATATTCGATAACAAGATTAATGGTTTTCGGTAGCTTGTAATGTCAAGCTTTGAACTGGCGGGATCGCTTTGCTGTCAAATCGCCATTCAGCAGCGACCATATTCTTTAACTACGTTCAAGACCTATATCACGCTACAGAAACCATCAAAGGAGGATAATTGCAAGTTAGTTGCCTCTTAGAAACGAGACAGTTGGTTGTTACTTGTTATCCGTAGTTGGTAGTTGTTCTCCTTAGTCGCCACATATTATAGAGACGACATTCATAGTCACCAGTTGCCTTCGCTAATAGTTTCTTGTTGTCTGTAGTTAGTTCTCGTCATCGCTATGTATTCCATCAATCACGTAAAATTTAACATATAGGATTTTATTCTTTTTTATTCTTTCTGTAGGAAGATTCTTTAAGTAATATGAATTTAAGTAACTATTTTATGATACAATAAAGTGGAAAAACGATTATTTTACGTAACGTAATTTTTTAAAGAACTTCGAATTTAAAGGATTCAGATAGATATCTTAAACGTAATTAAACCCTCCATATCGTAACAAATTGAAAGAAATTGCGCAAGAAAGTTAATACACTTAATGCATAAAACATATATTTAAAATCCAAATGTAGGCGTTGACGCGTGCGTGCTACATGTTCGAAACGTTCGTTACATCCGCGATAAAATTTGTAACGACGAAGAAGCTTAACATATGGTGTGCTTCAAGACGACAGTAAAAAGTGTTGTCGTATTTTTCGAAATTTCTTCCATTCTTAATAAAAATATATTGTATAAATATAGTAGGATTTTTCAAATTTAAATAGTTATAATGATTTGAAACTTTACAATCGTACGGTTCTGTTTTATCCTTTGAATATACCTGTCATTTTCATATCTCCTTTTAACTAAACTAAATATTTGGAAATCCTATAATTTGTACACTTCTATTTGTGAATAAGATCGATGAAATTAAAGCGTAACTATGCTTTCAATAATGGCTTCGATGTATTGCTCACCATTATGGCGGATTAACGTCTCTAAGTGATCGACCTTAATCACTAAATGGCAGCCGCGATTCAGTGGTAGAGCCTTACACATGACGGACATTGCAAGCGCTTGTAAGACGTCTATCGTGAAACGTTTCCAATAGCATCGATTACGACGATGGTGAAATCCGAATAGAAATATATATCGCGTATCGCTTCAGCCTGACATGTCTTAAAATAGAATCACAATTTTTCGTTCTTAAAAAAAAAAAAAAGAAAAGAAAAGAAAGTCTATAAAAATTATATGCAAATAAAATAGATAAATGGATAAATGGTTGTACAAATTTATAAAACAGATATTACAAATATACGTAAATAAATTATATATTTATAAATTGTTTGTTTAAATATCTGTTTGTTTAAATAAATAAAAGGGATATTTACGACTTACAATGAACGTAGTCCTGTTTTTAGTTTTAAACAAAGCAAAAACGGATAACAACTTTTTAAAATGTAAAACTCAACGCAACAGTGGTTTTTTTAATTAATCAATAACGTTCAAAGTTAATTAATTTAGAGTGGTTTGTACATTTTGTATGCTCGCCGTATTTTAACGTTTGATGTGTAACGTTTGATGTAGTACTTGATGCCCGAAAAATCGAAAAATAATTAAATTTGATCGTTTCGTCGAATTTACAAGTGTGTATATTCGTGTGAAATCCTATGTGCTTGTGTATGCTGATGTGAAAGGCGGTAATATATTTTTCTTTTTTCGATTATTGTTGTCAACTTTTGTGTGGAATAAATCAATTCCGTGAATAGAAGTGCAATCAATACAGCTTACTATGAAATGATAGCACAACAACAGTACATATCGCCATTGACGTCAGCTTCACAAAATTTCTCGAGTATCGAGGTCGTCCATTTGGGTTAAGAATTTATTTCCAAAATGCCACAAGCACGAATATCTTATGGAAATCCACTGTATTTCCATTGTAATTTTTAATAATCAGATTCCATATTGTATGCTACGATTCGAGGAAAATCCGCAGCTAATTATTATCTTTGCTGCCTTTAAATACCATAAATAGTCGTCCGTAAATTTTAAAAGATTTTCTGTGCCATACTTATATTGTGTATTTTAGTCTTAAGGTGCGGGTCGTGTTCAATTAATCGAAAGTGATGAAACTGTAATGGGTCACGATAGTCAAATATTAAAAATGGTCTCGTTGGCTACATTTAAAATCTTTACGAGATATATATGCATAGTACGTTGCTACTAGTAACGGGTAGCGATGAGCAATAGAGAACAGTACCTTCCTTATCTCGTCGTGATTATGTACATAACAGTAATGCAAAGTACTCGTACTGAATATCTTACAACATCTACATAGATTTTCAGATTTGTTTCGAATATTACCAGCATAACCATGATAGTAGAATTCTGTTACAGTATTAATTCTATAGTGCCGTTATGCATAATACAGCCCTAAAATGTTTCTACAAATATACGAATATTTTCGTCAGCTACTATATTCCAACCATGGCTTATTATGAAAGGAAATATATAACGAAATTACTTGTTTTTTTAGACTAAATTAGTTTAATTTGAATAATTTTAGTAATTGTGTAGGATCGAACAACAACTTATCATTAGCTTCACTCGAGACTTGGTTGCACGTAGCAACGTAATTGCGTTGGAACTGAGGGTAGAAAACAATGTCAACCGTTAGACGCGTCCGTCTGGCGAATGTGTAACGCGTGAATAATAGATGGCGGCAATCACGTGAACCCTACTTATAGCTGTTTCGGCTTATATCGTAGCATTCAACCTAGGGTAAAACGATAGGGATCATTAGAAGTTGAAAGGCCGGCTGATCAGCCTCATTTTGTTCCATTTTTTAATCAAGCGATGAATCGACAAATTGTACAGATTTCGATGGTTATCACAGTTCTCTGGGAATTTTCAAGCGCGGTTCGTCGAATTTAGTCGGATTGGCTACAGACTCTTTTACGAGCAGCTTGAAACTCGATCTAGTTTCGAAAAAATGAAAAATTCGTTTTATCTCTTTGCTTCCCTGTTCCTTCCTTCCTCTTTTTTTTGCTTTTTACATTGCGTTAAGACCGGCTAAATAATATTGATTGCCATGGACGTTGGCTGGTTCAAAATCACTGACATCGACGATAACAAAAGTAAGTTTGATGATCATTTATCTGAGCCGGTGTTATTCGACTTGAGCTCTGCACATTTGTTAATATTATTCTAGTAGGGATGAGATACTACAAATTTTAAATAACTTCGATTAAAATTATATTATAAAAATTATATTACATTAACGTTTAGAAGTCAATAAAGTGGAAAGAATTACGCGAGATAATGTAAATATAAATTATATTACAAGGAAACAATACGGCTAGGTAATTTGAAACATTCTGGCTAAAATTGCATTCTTTCAAAGTTAGGACGTACAGTATTTACAAAGTAGATTAAGTATCAAATGGGGTACTTAAGAAAATTCATGTTATCATTCTTTAGTAAACATTTTCAGGTAATAGCCTTCTGCAAAAGCTGCTTTACGTTACGTTAACGTATTCATTATTAATATTAATCATATTGTTCTTATCTCCTAGGGGCATAACAATCCATTTTTATATTGTGTTAAAACTAAATTTCTATTAGATTGTTGCAAAATTTTCTTTCGTTTTATAAAGAAATGATAGATTTTTTGTTTTATGTTATTTTATATTAAATTGGAGAAAGGGGGATCGCACATAATTCAATAAAATAATATAAAACAAAAAATATCGTACATCTATCATTTCTTTAGAAAACGAAAGAAACTTTTGGAACAACCTAATATTTCTCTCCAACGACACTTCTACGATGTTAAAATACTTGATAAAAAAATTTGATAAAAATATTAAGAAATTCTAATATTGATTTAAACGTATCGATTTATTTACTTTTCGCTGCCAGAAATTGTTAATTATGATTTCCACTTAAAAGCGTATTTCATATTATGAGGATAAATGATCAAATTCATCTCTAATATACACGTTAGAGAGTCATTTATAGCTGCAATCCTGTTTACTGCTCATATTCCTGGAACTCGATAATTCACTAGGCGATTGCTTTAACCGTGCAGAATACATCCATAAATAATTAATCGCTATTAATATTCCATCGACTTTTGAAAATCCCTGACGTGATCTATTTCACGTGATGAGAATACGTGTAAAGTGAGGTTATTGCTTGATTATCTTTAGTCGAATAAATCGAGTGATTCAAATTATAATGCGGAAGAAAGTCAAAACTATGTATATTATTTTTTTCAATTTTTATGTATCATTTGACGGAAGGAAATTTCGTAAGTAAGGTTCACCTTCTTTAATGTCAATGATTTTGAGATATGTTATTAAGCTCCAAATTCTAAGCAATCTTCTATATATATATATATGTCGGAGATGAAAGAACGCCGGAGCTCCTCCTTGGATTCGCGGGAATACCGCAACTCTGTAACTTGGATCAAACAAATGCCGCTCCGATTGTTCGAGATTTATGATCATGAGCTTGGGCTCGAGGCGACAATCAGTCGCCGAACGTAGCCGCGGTCAAAGGGATGAACGTTTTATCTAACAAAGGCACAGAGTAACTCTATACCTCTCCTTAAAAGAAATAGTCGTAGCGATACGTGGCAGTAAATACTTCAATAGTTTCTATCCCGCGGCCCGCCACACGCAGATTTTGTCCTCCGGGTAAGATGATCGCCGGGTGTCGGCATGCCTTTGTGGCGTATGTTTAGTTAACGTGAGGACCCGCTATAGATCTTAAGATTTAGTCAAGCGAAGTCCTTCAAATAGACTTTGTTGCAACTACGGGAAGATAGGAGAAACCTATCTTCCACGAACGATGCCCCCCGTCAACAACCACCCCTCAAGGGCGGCCGGCATCTCTTTCAAAACGCCGATATGGAGATCGACCAATTAGCAACAGCGCTAATTTCCCTCTCCTTTGGAACGAAAGTTTTCTTTGACGAATCCGAGGATCTCATATCCTTAGACCCACCCAATATAGTTTTCCTCGACGACATCGTCGAGACGGAGAGTCATTCTTTCGTACGATCTCATCGACGAATGACAGTGCCACCTTACAACCAGAGAATACCTCACATCTTGTTAACAAAGAGTTAGACTTGAACTGTGCGAGAACATACGTTTACCATCCCGTGACCGCGGATTCGTTTCGAACCTAAGGTCATTATCACTAGTGCTACGAGTGCCTAATCTTGTTGATAAGCCTGTGCTAGTAAACTCTTTATTGTATCACGGCAACGGCTAATTGTAATGAGAACTCATCAAACGCCCCTCTCCATAATCCTGACCCTAATCCGACATATATATATATATTACAATAATTAGTTTCCGCCTAAACTGCTAGAACCACGTAGCACGCACTCTACTCTCGTTTATTAAACATTCAGGCCATCTGATCGCATGCGACGAGTTTTATGTTAATCCCGACCAATTACAATATCTTTCTCTCGTTTACAAGGGACGACGAGACTGGCAGTTGCGTGCTTTCCAAAGCAAAAGCCGCGATATCTGCATGATAACCTAACCTCAACCGATTTTGTTGTACTATTCTTAAGTGGACTTCGTTTGTACCACTTTCGTAACAAAAATAGAATATCTAGAACACAGCATTCCGTTATGCGATATTGTCAATTTCTAACATCTGAAACATCAGAGATAATTTTTTCCCTACAGTTGTAAATTTGTGTGAAAAATTACGAACGTAACGGTGTTTGGCGCATGTACAGTTCCCCCTCCCCCTCCCCCTCCAACCTTCATTTGCGTAGACATGCTAGAAAGATCCACTTTTCCACGGTGAAACTGTGTGTATTGTAATTTCATTTTAACAATGGTCCAACATCCTACTATGCATAAATTTAATATCAATATAAGCAGGTTTCATGCCAAGTATTACATCTAACGTATAAGCACAAACCCTGGTTTTAAATACCTTATAGTAACACCGAAAAGATTATTCAGTTGGATGTCTGGCTCAACATCAATATTTTACTTAGAAGATAATACGTCGAGAGCATGTTGGTGGATGGAATGGGAGATGAATGAAGGCTTACTTCTGTAAAATACGTAAAATGGTAGTCGGAATGAATTTTGGCGCTTGGGGACAGAAAAAGAGCTGACTGATACTGTCATACACCTGAATTTATAAAATTTTGAAAATCGATGTAACCTTTGAACTTTATCGTATTCTGTTTCGTAGCACAAATTATTGTTCCCGAAATGTACGTTTAGTGTTATAATATATTTGACCAATGGTTCTCAAATACTAGTTTTGCTAAAGCAATGGTGGAATTGGAGCAATTCTTTCTTCTTTCATTCTTTGAATGACCTGAATTTTCGAGTAGTCCAGTGACGCTTGATCCGTACAATTAATCGATTTCTTCTTATTACAGAGCTGCAAGAGATTCCGCGTTGGACGCCGATGTTGCGAGTTCGAATGCCTGGATGAGGTTGGCACTGAGTATTGGTCCGGATCTGATGTGGTTATCGTCGATGGTTCACCTAAACTTGAAAAACATAGTGTATTGTGGACGCTGAGCTTAGTGATGGCAATTGTAATATTTTAATTTCTCAATAAAGATTCCGATGGCGCCGTTGACAAAATTCGTACCTTATAAACGTCGACGATTAGCTTCAGCCACCGGGAAAAGAAGTGGTGTACAATGTAGTGTGTTAACGAAGAATCATTTGTAACTGAATAATTATACCTCGAGAAGATTATACCTGAGTAATTATATTTATTCTTATTTTCTTCCCCTTTATTTCATTTGAATAGATTTTTGTATTCAAAGAGCGAGGTATGATTATTTCAGACGGGTTAATTTGTTTTTATATATGTCAAAAGAATGAAAGGAGATGACGATGAATCGGTGACAGGTAGAAAATTGTAATCTGTTGTATTTCCATGGTACTGTATACTTGATTATATTTTGTTCAATATTATTCATATTCTATCATGTAATTTGGGAATATACATACATATACATATATGAAAATATAGTGGTATACTTATCCCCTAATCTTTGTGATTTCTATGAAAATTTTATGATTCATTGTCACTTGTATGAAGGATGGAAATATAAAAAATTGATAAAATTATTAATAATATTTACAAAGAAAAAGTGAGCTGTTGGATATACAGGGTGGTTGGTAACTGGTAAAAAAAAGAAGTCGAAAATATACAAATTTTTCATTTGAGGCTTTGTTTTCGAGAAAATCGACTTTGAATTTTCGCTCGGTACGCGTGCACTT
This sequence comes from Bombus affinis, assembly GCF_024516045.1. Taxonomy (NCBI): domain Eukaryota; kingdom Metazoa; phylum Arthropoda; class Insecta; order Hymenoptera; family Apidae; genus Bombus; species Bombus affinis. The sequence goes on from NW_026108823.1 coordinate 1,521,929, forward strand.
TATCACGTTTCGTTATAACGGATTTTATTGTAGATTGTGTTTCGATTGACGTTATGTTGATAAACCGTTCCAATATGTTGCACGCGTTGCACGCATACCGATCAAAAATTCAAAGTCGATTTTCTCGAAAATAAAGTCTCAGACGAAAAATGTTTATTCTATATTTTCGACTTCTTTTTTCGAGTAGAATCACCAATTTTCCGCTTGTACTATCAATTACCAACCAGCCTGTATGACAAAATTCTATTTTAAACACCAAATTCGCCACGATTGGCTATTTTGTTTACGAAATTAAACGAATTTAATAAATGAAATGGCAAGGAAGGAACTACAAGTGACCGTCAAACTATTTTTATGCTTGAAAAGTAATTCGCAAAGTAATATAAAATAATACTACTGATTTGTGTCTCTTTCAGAATTTTTTCTTAATCTCTTGTTTTTTTCCCTTCAAATTTATTATTTATTATTTATTCGGTGTCACGAGAACCGATTAAATATTAAATATCTTAAATATAGATTGAAATGAAAGCTTGTCAGTTCTCGTTCAATTGTCACTTCAAAGTTGTTAGTTCAAAGGTTCTCGTATATCATAAAGCAAGGGACCAAATCTTTAACTTATTACAAATTAAACCTTTTATTGTAATTACGAAAATTATGAAAGTACCAAGCGAAACAAGTAGGGAACATGAACTGCTCAACGAACCAAAGAACGGCTCAGTGACAAAATTAATAAAGTAAGGATCACAAATATTACAACATTACACTCTTACATCACATAATAGTTCTCTATACAAAAGATATATAGCGAATCGACTTTTCACAATGATAACAATCAACAGAACCAATTAAGACCAGGCGAAACTCTCATAAGATAAGATATAGATAGATAAGAAATAAATTTAATAGTAAACACGTAGGTGAAACACTTGCTGAAATTTGCATCACTCGACACGAACGAACCGTTCGGAAGGAAAACGCGTTCAGCCCCCAAGGCTGTGGAATTGGGATCACTTAATTAACTCCGTTTGAATCTATCTTGAATTAATTCTCGTTTAACGACCTGTGCGTATTCAACATCATATCATTTCCGACCATATCGTTCCCAGAAGATGAAACAGCACGGTAAAACAGATGTGAATACCTATCACGAGCGAAACAGAAATGCGAAGATCCTTTGGAACGATAATAATAAAATTGCATGCATAGGAACCATGGATGGAACACAAGGCAAAGGTGTAGATGGTATTATAAGCTTTGAAACGAGCGTATAGGACGAGAGAAATTGATCATAAAATTGAGTTGAGCCCTTTGAAGTTAGGAACAACATACTTTGATGTTTTGTTTAAAGGAGAGATATTGAGCTGTGCAAAAATTGTATAGGTTCTCTGAAGGTAAATAAGATTTTGTTGCTGAGTAAATAAACGAGATTTCAAGTTTCTCTTGAATATTGGAAATTTAAAGGTTTTGATGGTATTTTATCGTTATATTACTTCCAAATTTTAAAGGACCAAATCACATGGCTGATATTTTTAAAGTCTTTCTATATCTTTGAGGAAGTAAGATAAGGTTGATAGATAGTCGTTGTTGGTACTTAACCGAGTATGGTCATATAGTCGATTAAATGAAATTTCTATTCTTTCAGATATATATCGTCGAATATATATGTCGGATTAGGGTCAGGATTATGGAGAGGGGCGTTTGATGAATTCTCATTACAATTAGCCATTGCCGTGATACAATAAAGAGTTTACTAGCACAGGCTTATCAACAAGATTAGGCACTCGTAGCACTAGTGATAATGATCTTAGGTTCGAAACGAATCCGCGGTCACGGGATGATAAACGTATGTTCTCGCACAGTTCAAGTCTAACTCTTTGTTAACTAGATGTGAGGTATTCACTGGTTGTAAGGTGGTACTGTCACTCGTCGATCAGATCGTGCGAAAGAAAGAATCTCCGTCTCGATGATGCCGTCGAGGAAAACTATAATGGGTGTGTCTAAGGACATGAGATCCCCGGATTCGTCAACGAAAGCTTTCGTTCCAAAGGAGAGGGAAATTAGCGCTGTTGCTAATTTGTCGATTTCCATATCGGCGTTTTGAAAGAGATGCTGACCGCCCTTGAGGGGTGGTTGTTGACGGGGGGCATCGTTCGTGGAAGGTAGGTTTCTCCTATCTTCCCGTAGTTGCAACAAAGTCTATTTGAAGGACTTCGCTTGACTAAATCTTAAGATCTATAACGGGTTCTCACGTTAGCTAAACATACACTACAAAGGCATGCCGACATCCGGCGATCATCTTACCCGGAGGACACAATCTGCGTGTGGCGGGCCGCGGGATAGAAACTATTGAAGTATTTACTGCCACGTGTCGCTACGACTATTTCTTTTAAGGAGAGGTATAGAGTTACTCTGCGCCTTTGTTAGATAAAACGTTCATCCCTTTGACCGCGGCTACTTTCGGCGATTGATTGTCGCCTCGAGCACAAGCTCATGATCATAAATCTCGAATAATCGGAGCGGCATTTGTTTAATCTAAGTTGCAACGTTACGGTATTCCCGCGAATCCAAGGAGGGGTTCCGGTGTTCTTTCATCTCCGACATATATTATATATCAATGTTAATTGTTATCTGTGTTGGCGTAGTGAATAAACACATTGATGTTCGGTGTTTCAATTATCAGAATTATAATCGATGTTAAATGTATAGAGTGTCAAAAAATTATTTGTTGTAGCTGTGGAAGATGGAGATCTGTTAGAGAAAATGGATCATGAAATTTATCTTGAGTATAATTTTCAGAGAAAATTTTTTATTGCATCATAAAGTACTTATCACGAGAAACGAAAGTTTCAGAAAACCCCTGGATCGTAAATGATTCGTTCTTTTGAAAAAAGCTGTTTAAAATTTCTTGTACTAATCCTTATACTAATTGTGTATACTAATTGTATTTAGTATATTATGTTATAAATAATGGTTAATATAAGTATCAAAATAAATAGACAACAATTAATTAGATAACATCGTAATCCAGAATGATAAGCGAACAAAACGCAGTACTCAGACAGCAAACCCAACAAATCACAGTCATGCTACAACTAATTACAAACGTGCTAAGCAAAAAATAAAAAACGGACACTCTAAAAATAGCAGCCTGGAACTCAAACGGCCTACAACAACGGGCCCTCGAAATTAAAACATTCATATACAGTAACAATATAGACATACTACTTGTCTCAGAAACACACTTCACTACAAAAAGCTACTTGAAAATACCATACTACACCATATATGATACCAAACACCCCTCAGGAAAAGCTCACGGAGGGACAGCAGTGATAGTCAGAAACGATATCAAACATTATCTACACAACCAAGTTAACAAAGGATATTTACAAGCAACCACCGTTACAGTTCAAACTAGTAGCAACTACTTCCAGTTGTCAGCAGTATATGTGCCTCCGCGACACAAAATAACATCACAAATGTGGGAAGAATACTTCCAGGACCTAGGGGACAAGTACATCGCAGCGGGAGACTACAACTCAAAGCACATGCTATGAGGGTCAAGAAACCTTACACCTCGAGGCAGAACACTGGAAAAATACATTAGAAATAATAACCTCAATGTTACGCCACGAGGCTTACCACGGGCTGTATTTTCTAACCGTCGCTCGCGGCCCTATAATGTCGCAGTCGGATCGTCTTATCTGACCCCAGGATCATATACAATGTATCGACGAGCGCATAGCTATCGCCAAGCAGCGAGTTCTCGAAACGTCGAATTTTGTCCGTTACGTTTTCCACGCAAGAATAGACATACGTGATCATAGGCGCGAACGGTGGCGTGACCTAAGTATAGTGGGGGTCGTCTTAAAGATGAGACAAAGAAATCATCTAAAGTCGATCAGTTCCTTGTGACGCGTCGAACGTTACACATTGAATCGAATCTAACACATAACGTCTGTCTCAAGCTGTTGCTTGTGCGATAGGTCTCGTTATAAGCAAACCGCTAAACAAACCTTGACTGTTATCTTTTTCGTTTATAATTGTTGATCTTTGACTGAACTTGTTGTTTCGTTATTTTTATTAAACTTTTATCAACCAACCCAGTATAGTTGTTCGTATACACTCAAACCTAACCACCTCTATTCTCGTAATAGAAATAGGGGATCAATCAGTTCGTGGCATCGATTGTTTAATCGTAACGAGAATTTACGACTCTCGTTGACGCGTTATCTAGCGATCGCGTCTCTCTGCGAACGGTTGAAACACACTATGTTTCATGAATTTATTTGCTAACGGTATTGAAACAAATAACAAGCAGAGGACGAACTATCCGTGAACTGTTTTGCCAACGAGTACGCTTCCAATATTTTCTGTTTGAGAAAGCACACTTGTTGCTGTTGCAACTCCAAATATTTTTACAGCCGACGCTTTTGCCATGAATCATCGGCTAACATATAAAATAGAGAAAAGCCACAGTTGATTGTAATGGAAATTTAGAAAACCTCAAACTCGATATAGAAGGGAAAAATAAAGGAAAGGAAGGGAGAGATAATTGGAAGCTTGGGGCCAGGTTTAATTCACTGAAACCGGGCTGCTTGTGTCATCACGAAACAGAATTGCCAGTACGTCATTTCTGTGCTCCCGTCCTCGTAAAAACGGTTTCACACGTTAAGAAAAAACGAATAGGCGGTGAAGAAAGAAAAAAGCAGACAGAGAGCGCTTTTAAAAAGCTGACGAAGCGTGTGTCACGTAAAATAAAAGGAAATTTAAAAGAAAGAAGAAAACTTTATTTTTCCTTCGTTTATACACTTATAAGACACTTCTGAGCTCTAGCCGTGACCGTACGAGACTGAGTCTCTTACAATCTTTTTACTTTCGGTGACATCTGTTCCCTCATTATCCCCACTACCCTGTAGGCGTACGTGACCGTTGCTACGCTTCTAGAACATTTGGTGGAAGGACCGTTAGTCCATAAATGAATCCTCAGGTACTCCGGCAATATACATTGTCGCCAAGGTCGCCATGTGTTTCCCTCATCGGTCCATCGGGTTCGAAGTATGCCAACCGGGACACCATCCTGCCCGCGGTGTGTGTGTGTGTGTGTCCTGGTCTCTGATGTGATTTACGTTACACGTGCGTTGCCACAACGAGACACACGGTGCTATTTGTCGTTTTAAATTGCGCCGCAACTTGTTTTTGAGATCTTTGCTAGAGACATGTGAAAACACGTTGGAAGTATATTTCTTGTTTTTGTGGAATTTAGCTGGAAAATGAAAAATAACGTAAAACATGTACTTACGACTTACAGGGTAATTGAATGTATACACTGTAATAACCAGCGATTTAAGGCTTTAAAAGATCGAAAGAAAAGAAAAGAAGAAAGATAATATGTTGTGGCAGTCTAACTCGATCTAAGGAAATAGAGAGGGAGGGGGGGCAAAGCTTGTTAATCTGGAAAGAATACAAGCATCAATTTCAAGCACTTACAGGGAATCAAGCGGGCTTGTTATGGTCGTAAGGTGGACAATTATCCCGTGTTAGGTTCAATCAGCTTAGTCCTACACAAAATTGATCCAATCATGCGAAAACAAATGTATTCCGATTTTTGTCGCAGATATATCTGGTCTACGCACTCCAGTGCCCGCACAACTGATATTGAAACGCCTGATTTTCCCATATTCTACAGTGACAACATTACCTGATTTTTTACAACCATGAAGGACTCGAAAATACTTGCAATCTTCATCTGTTTGCAAATTATTTTCGTCACTTTCGTCCCGTCAGGGGCTGGTAAGTTGATACTGATTAATTATACCATCGAAATTCTATATAATGGCTACAAAAAATATTTGCATCATCACCCTCATTTCCTAACGAAGCGCGTTTTTTTACCAAGTTTTATATTTCATTTCATAGTATCAAATCTCTGTAGTTACACGAAAGTATTAAATGATAGGAAACTTGATATACACGAATTTAATTAATTAATAAGTTACCGTTAATTAATAAGTACACCGTTAACGCTTGCATGCTGGTCGTTAAAACACATGCTGCGCGAATAGGGTACACAGCGATTCATTTAACTCGCCTTGAATTAGTTTTAGAAAGACAAACATGGACAGGGATAATTTTTGTCACGAGCCGCTTAATTTATTCGTTCATTAGAACGAATTAATTTACACCTGCTGAGATCGCGATTGATGTGACAAATTCGAAATCTTGTTCCATATAAATATTTTTAAACAACCACGTCGTAAGCTTTGTATATTTTTTAATCGCAACGAAACTGTTCAGAGAAATGCTGAAATTATTAATTAGAAAAGGAGATTTCTACGCATCGTTGTAAAACTGTCAGGGAAAATATTCGTGAAACAGTTACGTTGTTACAAGTTCTACAAGAAGAAATATTGAAAATCACGTTCCACTTATTCAGTTGCACGTGTAAAAGGTATCTTGCGTTCGCGCAAAAAATCTCTGAAGGATACATGCTTTATAATAATTGGAGTGTCGAAGTTGTTACGCGGATCGGCGTACACGTACCTTTTAATGAAACTAGGTTACCCATTCGTTATTCGTTCCTAATTTTCAGCTTCACGATTTTTACGCAATAAAATTTTATACACCTGTTCGGTTTATAAATGATTCAATTCAAATTTAACAGAATTAAAGTTGAAATAATCATTTGTACTTCATTAAAAGGTTCTTTCAGCATCTCGTTTTAATATATTTATTGGTAATATTTTGTTGATCGTTATATTTAAATGGAGTTTTTCAAAGGAGAGACATTTTAAGGTAGGAAATGGACATACATTTATAATAAGAATTCAGAAGAAAGAATATTTCATACAGAAATAAATATTCCGTATGTATAAATAACTACGCTATGAATTTTATATGTATCGGATATTCCTTCTGGTTAATGTATCTGATGTTTTTTCACGCGAGATAGCGTATATTTGCATCTATATGTCTCTTCGTTTCTCAGTAGTAAAACTTAGCATTCCTGCGGCTGATAAGTAGTTACGCACTGACAACGAGAAACATAAAATGAGTAAGAAGCATGAGACATTCTATAAGAAAAATAAAGTTGTTTTTATCTTTCATTGCATATTCGTCAGAATATTGTTAATAAATATTTAAGTTAAGATTTCAGTTGCAATAAATACATAGGATACATAGGATACATTTATTTATATATGTATCTATGAACGCATTTGACATAAAATTTTGATAACGACTAAAATTATATATTCTGATATTAAATTAATTTAATGAGAATAAAAAACTAATTTTTTTAAACAAGATTTTGTATAAAGTTATATTTATTAGGAAAAGTTCGTTCATCCCTTTATAATATGATAGGATTAGACTCATTGCTGTGCAAATCATTTCATGGAATAGTATATGTGTGCGTGTATGTTCTAAGTTTTTATTATAAAAATGCTAAATGTACTAGGAGACGTTTTTAAAAATTCATAGATTTTTCTTCATCAAACATATCAATCGTTATATTGAAAAGTTAATTATCTTTTATTTGTTTCGAGCTGCACATTGATTGAGACATTCCTGTTGGTTATAATTGCGAATTTAACGCAACGAAGTTGTTTGAATCCCTTGCAAGCATGTAAATATATCGTCGAATTAATTGGTCAATTACTTGAGGTTGGAATTGAAAGAAAGGAAAGGTGGAGGAGAAGTCTTGCGTTTGAATGCGGGACACTTTTAAAGCCCACAGTTCGCTGAAATTGCCAGAGAATTCAATTAAATGGCAAATTAAACCATTGAACTGAATCTGTTTCCAATCGCGAGCTTAGAAATTCTATCCTTTGAATTTTTATATCAGTCAACTTTCTTTTTGTACGTACGGTAACGAATATAATTCATGAATTAATGAAGTATGTAATTGGATGAAAGTTCTTCTTCCTGGATTCAGTTTAGACTAAGAAAAATTATATAATAACGAAATTATCAACTTAAAATTGATAGAGTGTGATAGTTTATTTTTTTTTTTTTTTTTTTTTTTTTGCGTGAGGAGGGGAAAATGCTGTTACGCATACCCAGTGATCCGCATCACTGGGTTATGTGGGACTCGGGCGGATGTTGTTGCCATACCCACTAAAAACCCCTCCTCCTTTTTCCTTTGCTTCGAGGACAGACAACCCCGGTAAAACCTGTCGGCAGTCATCAGGGTTGTCCTTTCATGCCCCGTTGTATCTTCTTCTTCAGGCAGTTATTCTGTATATTCTGTATTGCTCTCGTCATCTTCTCAGCTAGTTCAGAATACTGGGCTGATCTCCTTCTGTGGTTCTTTGTTGTCTTGTATCTCTGCCTTCACTGCTCCGCGTAGTTGTTGTTGCTCTCGTTCTCCTCCTTGCTTCCTTCAAGGCCTTCGCTGTCACCCTCCTGTGAGGCATGACGGTCTTGCGAAATTACCTGAATTTATCTCAGCTCTCGTTCTTGGCGGTCACCGTGGCGATCAGATTGTCCACGTCTATGTTCTCGCCAAGAGCGTTCTCCAGCTCAATCCTTCTGTACGTTCACTTCGGGCACGTGAAGAGGGCGTGCTCTGCATCGTCGTTAGGGTCTTCACAGTCGAGACAGTTGCTGTCGCTGCTCTTGCCAATCCTCTTCCTATAGACCCCAAAACTCCTGTAGAGGTGGCCGTGTGTTCGTTATATATTTATTGGACGTGCGTGATAGTTGTAGTAGTTGGGCCTGGTCCGCTGTAATTGTCACTGGGGGCTGTAGATGTCGCTGCCGTCGTCCGACACTAGTTAGTGCCGAGTGGTGGTATTTGGCTTGTCGAGTGCCGCCACAGTACCCCTTACCAGTGATAGCGTTAGAATCTTAGTGTAATAAACCGTCCAATTGTCCAATTGTTGTCCAATTCGTGCGGATGTTGCTCGAAGTCTTCAATGTGGCGGTGGATACCTGTCAGTACGGTGCGGGCGTTCCGCGTACGGTCGTAGGCCTCTGTTCCATTTTTTAGTATGACGTGCTAGTGGTAATGCCCATGAACTTTTGCGACGGCCACATCACTCCTGGCTTGGTCGGTCATCGTTTCGTACCCAGTCACCTGCATGCGTGAGTCGGCGGTGAGGGGTCGAGTTTTTGTTGAAGGAAGGGCCGTTCCGTGTTCGTCGTAGCGGTAGGGTCCAGCTTGCCACAGGTCTAGATTCGCGATGATGGAAGTTCTCAGTAATGCTATCACGGTCAGACCTCAGTTTTGCTGTCGATCACGTCGGGGTCACCAATGTAGAGGTGGCCGTGTGTGCGTGATATATTTATTGGACGTGCGTGATAGTTGTAGTAGTTGGGCCTGGTCCTCTGTAATTGTCACTGGGAGCTGTAGATGTCGCTGCCGTCGTCCGACACTAGTTAGTGTCGAGTGCCGCCACACTCCCATGCCCGGTTAACAGCTGCATGGTGTGATGATCGATGTCCATCTTCTTTTTGGTAAATAGCAGGGCACTCGGTATTAATTTCCTTGCGCCTCCAGTTCCTCCTTCAGCTCGTTGCCGTCATCCGCGCCGATCCTGGTCTTATGGATCTTGTTCCACTCGTAAGTCTCTCCGAGCATCTTTATCTATATGTAGATCGGGAGATTCCCGGTCAACACGCAAAGTGTCGCGTGGGAGACGGTACAGTATGCCGTCGTTGTTATGCACAGGGCCGTTCGTTGTGCCCGTTTCTGCTTCTTCCTGTTCTTATCGGTATTCGCTAAGCTAATTCTTCTTTCTGAACCCATACTGCCTCCGATGGAACGGGTCCGTTCCGATGCATCTCTCGATGATCTTCTTAAAGCATTTTTCCCAGATCTTGCTCATGGCTGGGAGTATGCTTATCGGCCGATACGCGTTAGGGAGACTGGGATCCTTTCCCGGCTACCTTAGCAGTATTACTCTGGCCGTCTTCCAGCAGTCTGTTTCCAGCTTGCTTCCAGCTCCTGCTTCCAGCAGTCCAGGAGTCTTCCATCGACTCCTGCAGCCATCTTGGTGTTCATTCTTCCGGCGCCATCGTCGACATCGCCTTCGCCGATGACGACGCTGAAGCTGATGTCTTCTTCTTCTTCGGTCTCTGCCTCTTCGCGGCCCTCATAATGGGAGGATCCGTGTCCCATGGTGAATAGCCTCTATAGGACTTTCACCATGCTTTCACCATGTCGATCGGCATGTCGTTGGTTGGTTTCTTGCTTTTGCATCTCTTCATGACTGTGCGATAGAGTTTGCCTTCTTGCTTTTCTGTATGGATGGAAACGCGTTCGAAAAGTAGAACGGAGTAATTAGCGATGCACGATCCCAAGCTGGTGAATATTTTTCCATCGGGAGAAGTCAGGTCGAGCGATACAAGATTTATATGCTCGTTCTGCCAGTTATTTCAAGGTCTGTGACGCGATAGAAAATGAACATAAATGAATAATAAATGTATTACAGCCATAAAGATTGCTTGATGTACGCCACCGTTTTTCCCCTATTTCTCCGATACAATTTTCCTTTTTTTTTTCTTTGCCAAACACTTTACTAATCGGTACGTATTCGAATTATCCTCAATTATTCTCGGTTGTTTCCGTTTCCTTTGGATTTACATAAGTACTCGTTTGATGTACGTGCAGAGTGAGATAATAACTATTAACAGCTATAAAATAAGAAGCGAAAATACGTTGAAACTCGACATCTAGATTCGCGAGACTTTGCAGAGCTTCGAAACTCTCGTGTTTCAAACCTAATAAAAAGTTGTAGAGGGAGAATTACATTGCGAGATCTGTTAAGGAAAATCGTATCGTTGTAATAGGATTATTTCAGCGAGGGAAATTCCGTGTTGCGTGTAACGCGTTGCAAAGCCATGAGCTTTCTTTCGGGTTAATATACATAATCGCCTTATCGAACTTTCCATCTAAACCGTTGCGCTCACACGTGAATTTTGCATTTCAATCTTCTTACTTGCAGTCCAATCCAGTTTAGTGTGACTAAGCTAAATGTTTCAGCCCTTCCAGGTAGAGTATGTATTATAGAGAGACGTACAACTCTATGAAGGGGAGATCAATAAATTGGGTTATCTTTAAATCACTGACAATTATTTCATCGACACGATTTCACCGACAGCGAATCCACCGGCAATGTCTATCAAAGTTTATTTACCGATACACCGAGTGAAATCACCCACAATCATTTCACCAATATTCTCCTTTGTCGATAATTATCATGCTTGCCACTACATGTTATCGTTGATTATATGTCTTTATTTACACATTCGTTTACGCGCATAACGAGATAAACGAAGAAACGAAAATGATATGTTGTTATGATGTATTGTTAAATTACTAATTAACACGAGTTATATATCTACCTACATGAGAGCTTCTAAATATCAATTATATTTCATGAAAGCACACAAGCTATTTTGCTATACACAAATAGAATTATAAGGAGATGTTACGTTCTAATGATTTAACGAAATCTATTCCTCTGTACATTTGACATTTCTGTATTATTACTTGTGTACTTTCTGCTCTTGTTTACGTCATCGGAAGTAAAAATACGTTAAGCGAATCAGCTAATCTATTTGAGCGATTCAATGGCTCGGTCTTCTCTTATGCGACTACCAAGCAGAAGATAAGTTCTTGGTTATATTACATTTTATAACATCCAAATTAACTTTTTTTTCTTTTTCTTTTTCTTTCTCTTTTTCTTTTTTTCCCTTTTTCTATTTCTTTTTTTTCCTTTCTTTTTTTCTTTTCTTTCCCTTTTTCTTTTTCTTTTTTTTCCTTTCTTTTTTTCTTTTTTTTCCCTTTTTCTTTTTTTTTCCTTTCTCTTTTTCTTTTTTTCCTTTTTCTTTTTTCTTACGTGGAGGACACCAAGCCACTTTGGGGGGGGGGGGGAAGTGGCGTGGTAGTGAACATCCAAATTAACTGGGGCACTAATTAGCTAAAGCTTCTAGTCAAACCAGGTATCGGTCTTTGTACGCAAAGACATTCATTACAATCGTTTATAGTTTGAAGAAACACCGTTACAAATTCGTGATATAAGAGAAAGCGATTCAAAACTCGGATTCATTTGTTGGAACGACGCCGTGGGCAAAAGTACATAATGGAAAACTTTCTTCCAAGACCAATTGATAGCGCTGACGTAATTAAAATGTGACGATATTGCCAGCGACGTTTCTCCAAATAGACGACTAACTTATTTACGAATTGCCGCAACACGATTGCCGCTGGTAATACGGTTAGTAATCACTTTATTGAATTTTCGCTTGACGTGACATCGTCGAGTTCCTAGAGAGATTCTTCTCCCTTGTAAAACTATGTTTCTGCAACGACTGTATTTGTTGAATTACCGTTCGTGAACAAGTCCTTCTCTTTATTACATGTAATAGATTCTTCTTTTTAAGTTTTAAATTACATTGGTAATTTTCTATAATTTATTACTCGAATATGGTAATTTGTTCTTAAAAAGTTTGCTTTTTCTACAATTATTTTACTACAAAACCCATCAAAAACATGATGTATGTATATATACCCTCAAATATTATCGGTTTATTCTCAAGCTATAGTTCAATTTCGGAAATTGCCAATTAAAATCATAAAAAAAAACACAGAAAGTTCGTTAAAATATGCGATTTTCCAATCAAGATATAGAATTTATTCGAGTAATATAGATTACAGTAGCGATGGTGACGGCAACGATGAATGGACTGATTCTTCGTGCGAAAATAAATTGGAAGCGCAGAACGATGCATTGTTTCAGGGAATATCGATTTTCAAGCATGGTTTTAAAGTACGTGTGCGCGTGTCTAGGTTTGTTAATTAATGCCGCTCCCAGGTTTTCAATATATAAATGTGACACCTACATATCTTTAAGCTTAAAACAATTGGACTAACAATTTCATTAAATTTAAATCAATATTTATCTTTTTAAACGCAACAATATTTTTAATGACAACTTCACATGTAAATCAAGTGCATACATATTCGATCGTTCTTGAAAACCTGATTCTCTGCGAAGAGAAAAAATCCTTGAATAAAGATTTGATCTACGTTTTATATGCTACGTTTTACATCCACCTCTTTTCAGATATACCCCTCTATTTAAAATCATAGATCGTCACACTCTATAGGTATTTCCCTGAAAAGTTAATGTCGTTTTGTATAAAAGCCAATTCAAAGGGGAAGGAAATTCTGCGAAAAATTCTTTCAGATTTCCCTATGTTTGAGCTCGAATCAAAGCAATCTTGTATAGTAGGATAGGATGATAGGATGATTCTGTATTATTCCTTGTGTACTTTCTGTTCCTGTTATTTACAATAGGATGATTATGCGTTTAACTTCTCATAGAATCTCTCTGATTCCGTATGATATCATCAGTGTTTTTGAAATATGTTATTGATGTCGTAACGTCAACCGTTTCCAGTGCAAATTCAATTTTGAATCGCAATTTCCATGTTTGCATGGCAAAAGCGTAAAATCGATAACGCACGCAAACATATCTTCTTTGCTAATGGCGTACTATAAATATAAATATTTGAATAAATATTGCGAATTTCATATTGCTAAAAGATTTATACTATTTGTTCGTAAATAATCGTCGGATCTATATTTAAGTTGAAACTGCTGCATTAGATCTCTTTTCTTACTTAAAATTATTTGGATTGGTAATTTGGATGTAACTTGTAATTTATTCTTCCTTTATAAATAGTGTACAGAAGATACCAATTCAAAGAAATGGAAGGAAAGTCTAAAAGCAAAGAAAATCTACAGGAAGATAAAACGTTCGAGCCTTGCCAGGCTATATAGGATGTTAAGTAATTTCATTTTGACAATGGTCCAACATCATACTATGCATAAATTTAATATTAATATAAGCAGGTTTCATGCCATGTATTACATGTAACGTATAAGCACAAGCCCTGGTTTTAAATGCCTTATAGTAACACCGAAAAGATTATTCAGTTGGATGTCTGACTCAACATCAATATTTTACTTAGAAGATAATAGGTCGAGAGCATGTTGGTGGGTGGAATGGGAGATGAATGAAGGCTTACTTCTGTAAAATACGTAAAATGGTAGTCGGAATGAATTTTGGCGCTTGGGGACAGAAAAAAAGCTGACTGATACTGTCATACACCTGAATTTATAAAATTTTGAAAATCGATGTAACCTTTGAACTTTATCGTATTCTGTTTCATAGCACAAATTATTGTTCCCGAAATGTACGTTTAGTGTTATAATATATTTGACCAATGGTTCTCAAATACTAGTTTTGCTAAAGCAATGGTGGAATTGGAGCAATTCTTTCTTCTTTTATTCTTTGAATGACCTGGATTTTCGAGTAGTCTAGTGACGCTTGATCCGTACAATTAATCGATTTCTTTTTATTACACAAGTGCAAGAGATTCCGCGTTGGACGCCGATGTTGCGAGTTCGAATGCCTGGATGAGGTTGGCACTGAGTATTGGTCCGGATCTGATGTGGTTATCGTCGATGGTTCACCTAAACTTGAAAAACATAGTGTATTGTGGACGCTGAGCTTAGTGATGGCAATTGTAATATTTTAATTTCTTTTATTCTATATTTTCGACTTCTTTTTTCGAGTAGAATCATCAATTTTCCGCTTGTACTATCAATTACCAACCAGCCTGTATGACAAAATTCTATTTTAAACACCAAACTCGCCACGAGTGGCTATTTTGTTTACGAAATTAAACGAATTTAATAAATGAAATGGCAAGGAAGGAACTACAAGTGACCATCAAACTATTTTTATGCTTGAAAAGTAATTCGCAAAGTAATATAAAATAATACTACTGATTTGTGTCAGAATTTTTCAGAATTTTTTCTTAATCTCTTGTTTTTTCCCTTCAAATTTATTATTTATTATTTATTCGGTGTCACGAAAACCGATTAAATATTAAATATCTTAAATATAGATTGAAATGAAAGCTTGTCAGTTCTCGTTCAGTTGTCACTTCAAAGTTGTTAGTTCAAAGGTTCTCGTACATCATAAAGCAAGGGATCAAATCTTTAACTTATTACAAATTAAATCTTTTATTGTAATTGCGAAACTTATGAAAGTACCAAGGGAAACAAGTAGGGAACATGAACTGCTCAACGAACCAAAGAACGGCTCAGTGACAAAATTAATAAAGTAAGGATCACAAATATTACAACATTACACTCTTACATCACATAATAGTTCTCTGTACAAAAGATATATAGCGAATCGACTTTTCACAACGATAAGAATCAACAGAACCAATTAAGACCAGGCGAAACTCTCATAAGACAACAATATCAGAGGGATCAAATCAGCGATTTTAATCTATGTTACAAATTATAGTTATCAAGAATAATTGCTCTTTTCACGAAAATTATGCTGATGACACACTCACAATGCATTTTATATTTGGTAGTCGGATGTGCTCGTGGCCATCAGGAGTATAAAGACGACGTTTTTAGAAAATGACAGCGCTGTCGGGTTTTAAAAGCTTTTATTTTTTTATTCATCATTACGAAGATTGTGATGGAAGAACGTAATGGGGTAAAATCTGACGATTCCTTAATGAAGAATGCTTAAAGAGATTCTATAGAAAACGGTGATCGTTTCGTTGGGTAGTTCATTCGAATTTTGATCAGGATTATTGAGATAGAAGGGTCGAGAGCTTGGTGGAATATCAACTTTGACGCTTCAACGCTTCATCTCTTTTCAAGCTCACCAGTCACGAATCATGGTTCACTGAATATATCTTTTTGGAAAATCTTTTTTGGATTTTCGTACGAGAAACATGGTATGTTTGACAAGGGATTTTCTTTTGAGGTAATTTAGAGTGACAAAAAGGTCTTTCTGTTAGGTAGCTTGTCGATAAAAATGTTTTATTAATAACGTAAATGGAACGAGTAGTTACGAATGTAAATAGAATATGACCAAATGGAATATATATCTTCTCTTCGACTTTCATAAGCTGAAAGCCCCGTATCTAAATTTTATCTTAATTATTTGAAGCAAAAAGTATGTTTTCTGAAACTTTCGTTTCTCGTGATGAGTACTTTATGATGCAATAAAAAATTTTGTCTGAAAATTATACTCAAGATCAATTTCATGATCCGTTTTCTCTATCAGATCTCCATCTTCCACAGCTATAACAAATAATTTTTTGACACTCTATACATTTAACATCGATTATAATTCTGATAATTGAAACACCGAACATCAATGTGTTTATTCACTACGCCAACACAGATAACAATTAACATTGATATATAATATATATTTGACGATATATATCTGAAAGAATAGAAATTTCATTTAATCGACTATATGACCATACTCGGTTAAGTACCAACAACGACTATCTATCAACCTTATCTTACTTCCTCAAAGATATAGAAAGACTTTAAAAATTTCAGCCATGTGATTTGGTCCTTTAAAATTTAGAAGTAATATAACGATAAAATACCATCAAAACCTTTAAATTTCCAATATTCAAGAGAAACTTGAAATCTCGTTTATTTACTCAGCAACAAAATCTTATTTACCTTCAGAGAACCTATACAATTTTTGCACAGCTCAATATCTCTCCTTTAAACAAAACATCAAAGTATGTTGTTCCTAACTTCAAAGGGCTCAACTCAATTTTTTGATCAATTTCTCTCGTCCTATACGCTCGTTTCAAAGCTTATAATACCATCTACACCTTTGCCTTATGTTCCATCCATGGTTCCTATGCATGCAATTTTATTATTATCGTTCCAAAGGACCTTCGCATTTCTGTTTCGCTCGTGATAGGTATTCACATCTGTTTTACCGTGCTGTTTCATCTTCTGGGAACGATATGGTCGGAAATGATATGATGTTGAATACGCACAGGTCGTTAAACGAGAATTAATTCAAGATAGATTCAAACGGAGTTAATTAAGTGATCCCAATTCCACCGCCTTGGGGGCTGAACGCGTTTTCCTTCCGAACGGTTCGCTCGTGTCGAGTGATGCAAATTTCAGCAAGTGTTTCACCTACGTGTTTACTATTAAATTTATTTCTTATCTATCTATATCTTATCTTATGAGAGTTTCGCCTGGTCTTAATTGGTTCTGTTGATTCTTATCGTTGTGAAAAGTCGATTCGCTATATATCTTTTGTATAGAGAACTATTATGTGATGTAAGAGTGTAATGTTGTAATATTTGCGATCCTTACTGTATTAATTTTGTCACTGAGCCGTTCTTTGGTTCGTTGAGCAGTTCATGTTCCCTACTTGTTTCCCTTGGTACTTTCATAATTTTCGTAATTACAATAAAAGATTTAATTTGTAATAAGTTAAAGATTTGATCCCTTGCTTTATGATGTACCAGAACCTTTGAACTAACAACTTTGAAGTGACAACTGAACGAGAACTGACAAGCTTTCATTTCAATCTATATTTAAGATATTTAATATTTAATCGGTTTTCGTGACACCGAATAAATAATAAATAAAAAATTTGAAAGGAAAAAAACAAGAGATTAAGAAAAAATTCTGAAAGAGACACAAATCAGTAGTATTATTTTATATTACTTTGCGAATTACTTTTCAAGCAGAAAAATAGTTTGACGGTCACTTGTAGTTCCTTCCTTGCCATTTCATTTATTAAATTCGTTTAATTTCGTAAACAAAATAGCCACTCGTGGCGAGTTTGGAGTTTAAAATAGAATTTTGTCATACAGGCTGGTTGGTAATTGATAGTACAGGCGGAAAATTGGTGATTCTACTCGACAAAAGAAGTCGAAAATATAGAATAAAAAAAATTAAAATATTACAATTGCCATCACTAAGCTCAGCGTCCACAATACACTATGTTTTTCAAGTTTAGGTGAATCATCGACGATAACCACATTAGATTCGGACCAATACTCAGTGCCAACCTCATCCAGGCATTCGAACTCGCAACATCGGCGTCCAACGCGGAATCTCTTGCACTTGTGTAATAAAAAGAAATCGATTAATTGTACGGATCAAGCGTCACTAGACTACTCGAAAATCCAGGTCATTCAAAGAATGAAAGAAGAAAGAATTGCTCCAATTCCACCATTGCTTTTGCAAAACTAGTATTTGAGAACCGTTGGTCAAATATATTATAACACTAAACGTACATTTCGGGAAGAATAATTTGTGCTATGAAACAGAATACGATAAAGTTCAAAGGTTACATCGATTTTCAAAATTTTATAAATTCAGGTGTATGACAGTATTAGTCAGCTCTTTTTCTGTCCCCAAGCGCCAAAATTCATTCCGACTACCATTTTACGTATTTTACAGAAGTAGGCCTTCATTCATCTCCCATTCCATCCACCAACATGCTCTCGACGTATTATCTTCTAAGTAAAATATTGATGTTGAGTCAGACATCCAACTGAATAATCTTTTCGGTGTTACTATAAGGCATTTAAAACCAGGGCTTGTGCTTATACGTTAGATGTAATACTTGGCATGAAACCTGCTGATATTAATATTAAATTTATGCATAGTAGGATGTAGGACCATTGTCAAAATGAAATTATTTAGCATCTTATATAGCCTGGCAAGGCTCGAACGTTTTATCTTCCTGTAGATTTTCTTTGCTTTTAGACTTTCCTTCCATTTCTCTGAATTGGTATCTTCTGTACACTATTTATAAAGGAAGAACAAATTACATGTTACATCCAAGTTACCAATCCAAATAATTTTAAGTAAGAAAAGAGATCTAATGCAACAGTTTCAACTTAAATATAGATCCGACGATTATTTACGAACGAATAGTATAAATCTTTTAGCAATATGAAATTCGCAATATTTATTCAAATATTTATATTTATAGTACGCCATTAGCAAAGAAGACATGTTTTCGTGCGTTAAATTTAAAGGTTTTGATGGTATTTTATCGTTATATTACTTCTAAATTTTAAAGGACCAAATCACATGGCTGAAATTTTTAAAGTCTTTCTATATCTTTGAGGAAGTAAGATAAGGTTGATAGATAGTCGTTGTTGGTACTTAACCGAGTATGGTCATATAGTCGATTAAATGAAATTTCTATTCTTTCAGATATATATCGTCAAATATATATTATATATCAATGTTAATTGTTATCTGTGTTGGCGTAGTGAATAAACACATTAATGTTCGGTGTTTCAATTATCAGAATTATAATCGATGTTAAATGTATAGAGTGTCAAAAAATTATTTGTTATAGCTGTGAAAGATGGAGATCTGTTAGAGAAAATGGATCATGAAATTGATCTTGAGTATAATTTTCAGACAAAATTTTTTATTGCATCATAAAGTACTCATCACGAGAAACGAAAGTTTCAGAAAACCCCTGGATCGTAAATGATTCGTTCTTTTGAAAAAGGCTGTTTAAAATTTCTTATACTAATCCCTATACTAATTGTGTATACTAATTGTATTTAGTATATTATGTTATAAATAATGGTTAATATAAGTATCAAAATAAATAGACAACAATTAATTAGATAACATCGTAATAACATAATATAATATAATGGGCGTAATCATATACAGTAAAACTTAGAAAATATGCTCTGGATGAATTCGGTGAAAATTATCCTTTGTTCCGTGGTATATATAGGCAAAAACGAATGGTAGACCGCAGCATAATAGTTTCCAACAACATTCTCAATATTAAGGATATCAACATCTTAGATTTAATCTAAGCCGCTGGAATACGCCAGATATTTCATATCTGACTTAAACATGTACAGTGACGAGCGAAAAAAGTAAACACATAAATGTAAAAGACTAATTTCTCAAGTGATCGGTAAAGATTAGGTAACAGTAACTACAAGTTATTATTAACGAAATGTAATAGTTAATTTTCATTAACATTAATAATGTACAAAACATTTTACAAAAATGGATATCTCAAACCATGTTTACAGTTTTGCACATTAATTATACTCGTCGAATCAAGGTTTCAACATAGGTATTTCGTCCACTAGTACTACTTCACGTTTATTATATCCAATAGAATTAACTACTATTTAGGTAAATTATTTTGTGGAATGGTCAAATAATGCTCTTTTCTCATTATACCTTCGACATTCGCTTTTTACATAAAATCAACGGGCTGTGTTTACACTTTTGCTTGTCACGGCGTATCAAGGAAGATTGAAATATAAAGTAATTCGCACAAAAAAGTAGATATTAGTATTGATGTTATTGTATTCCATATTTGACCTTAAAATATGAATAAAATCAGTCTAAGTATTAATGAAATTTCAAACATTTTTTCTAAAACAACGGAACTTTCCTTTCTAATGAGCACTATATGATGCAATAGAAAAACAATTTGACACTGAAAATTGTGGTCAAGATCAATTTTGCGTTACACTTATTTAACCAATTTTCATCAAATCGAAGGTGTAGAATGGCTTGAAAAAAATACCGCGATAAATACTTTTTTGACACTTTGTACAAAGGTGTATATCAATGTGTATATCGATACACATACTCTGTATGTGCATATCCGTGGTATATATATCCGTTTTTCGAAGCAAAATGTCATCTACCTGATCAAAAGAGCAAAGCAAAAACACTACATAGAGGGTTTGTTACTGTTAACACTCTCTATTTCCGTGCGTAAAGTATCCAACCAGATATCCAGGAACAGCTTTCAGGGAACGAGATTGAATATTTGATCGAATATATTTAATATGGCAATGTTACGTATAACAATATACGTATGGAATTTTAAAAGTCACGAGGGTTGCAGCGGACTCAATTTTAATGTACATTAAACATTTTGCTCATTGATGACCTTACCTTAATTTTTTTCTCCTTCCTCGCTTTCTTCTCCTATGCGAGTGACACAGCAAGATTGATAGTAACAAGCGATTTCATTAAAACACAATCTCCTTTTCCATTTGATGAACACGATACGAGACGAGGGAATGATTTAGGAACACGACTTTCGAGCGGTTTCAACAACTATTAAGTTTCATTTATAGCAACGAACACTGCCAAAGACGTAATCAATAAGATTCGCGTAGGTGCCGTAGATGACGTAGATGAAAAAACGTAGATCAAACGTAAATGACGAAATTATACATTAATTTATTTTAACGCGTTAAAATTACGCTAATGACAGTTGCTCCATTCAATTTGTTCACATATTTGAGCCCTATATGGAACAAAGTGAACGGAGCATCTGCAAGCGTGTTAACCGGACAACGACGAATTTTCACATCTACTCCTCGAAGCTTCACATATATCAATGACCACTGCCGTAGTCATGGACAAACGTAGATGACGAAGTTATGTATTGATTCACTTTAACACGTTAAGATTACGCTAGTGACACTTGCGCAGTACTATTTGTTCATATATTTAAGCCCTATATGCAACAAAGTGAACGTAGCATCAGCAAGCGTGTTAATTGGACAACCACGAATTTTCACATATATTGCACGAAGATTCGTATATAACAATGATCACTGCCATAATCATGGTCAAACGTAGATGACGAGATTATGCATTAATTCACTTTAAAAATTACGCTAGTGACAGTTGCGCCGTTCTATTTGTTCATATATTTAAGCCCTATATGCAACAAAGTGAACGTAGCATCTGCAAGCGTGTTAATTGGACAACCACGAATTTTCACATATATTGCACGAAGATTCGTATATAACAATGATCACTGCCATAATCATGGTCAAACGTAGATGACGAGATTATGCATTAATTCACTTTAAAAATTACGCTAGTGACAGTTGCGCCGTTCTATTTGTTCATATATTTAAGCCCTATATGCAACAAAGTGAACGTAGCATCTGCAAGCGTGTTAGTTGGACAACGACGAATTTCGTTTCGCAAACACGGACACGTGAAACATTTTGAAGTTACGTGGACGCGAGAGTAATTCGTTCCCTTAAATTGCTCAATTTCCATTTCTTTCGCCATGTATATTCGAGTATTGCATTTGAATGGCAGAGCAGTGGGAAGTAACGGCGCACGTCGTTGATATATCGACAGGAACATGAATTCTTTTTTCATAGGATGAATACTTTTTTCATCGAATTATTAAACCGAATCAAGTTTTCAAATCCAATCATTTAATTTCATCGTTTTACATCGAACGTTTCAATCTTTTTTCTTTTAAATACTTTACCTATATTTCATCTCGTTGAATATTCCATATTTTTAATGCTACTACCACTTATTGGTAATTTCAAATATGTAATTATCGTTCTGAAGTTAGAAATTCGAAATAACATTCGTCAGTATATGATTCTACGTTTTATATAGAGTAATAAAAATGATACAATGAGTTTCGGTAAATAACCAATAAAAATTTTTGTTCCTTTTTCTTTTTCTTTTTTTTTTTTTGGTTTTATGTATCCAAGGTCGAGAATAAACTATGTGCACGTTTCCTCCTTGTATTTTTATGAGGAATTCAGTCTTTTTACGCCACAAGAGTCTCAACGTTTTCGTTTTCACGCCTACGTTACGCTCGTTAAACACGTTCCAACAAGACCATGAATAAGGATAACAGCTTTAATGTTTTCACATGTGTTTATTTATTATTTTAGACCTTAAATATTTTATTTATAAAATCTTTATTTAAACAAGTTACCATTGTCGCTACAATAAATCAATGAATGAAATCAGTTTAAATTTAAAATATCATTTCATAATTTCTCGTCACTTGTATCTAAAAACAACAAAAAAACGGTGTATCCACATCGGATAAATTAATACGCCCCGACGCAAAATAAAACCAAGACGCACAGCTCTGTGGAATGCCAACGGTCTAGCGCAACGCAAACTTGAACTAGAACTCTTCCTAAAACACCAGCAAATCGACATAATGCTCATAACTGAAACCCACTTCACCGACAAAAACTACCTGAACATAAACGGATACAAGTTCTACCATACCCAACACCCCAGCGGAAAGGCCCACGGCGGCACCGGAATCATAATCAAATCAAACATTAAGCACTACGAACTTCCACCATTCCAGAAAGACTACCTCCAAGCAACAAACGTAGCAATAGAAGACTGTCATGGTACAATCACCACTTCAGCTGTATACTGCCCTCCCAGACACTCCATCGCCAAAGAAGACCTTGACGACTTCCTGGACACCCTGGGCAATAGATTCATAGCTGGAGGAGACAACAACGCCAAACACACCCAATGGGGCAGCAGACTGGTTACAGTAGGAGGCAAAAACCTCCTCAACAGCATAATAACCAACAACCTCAACTACCTTACCACATACGAACCCACACACTGGCCCACCGACACAAAGAAAATACCCGATCTCCTTGATTTCCTCACTAAAAAAAAATATCTCGTCAAGACACGTCCAAATCAATTCCTCGGCTGATCTCTCCTCTGATCATTCCCCCGTGATAGTAACAGTCAGTTCAACTATCATCGAGAATACACGTAATGGCTCCATACATAACCAACACACCAACTGGCAGCTCTTTAGAGAAGTCTTTACACACACAACTTCAGCCTCAACTTCACTAAAAACCAATGAAGAAATCGAAGCAGCCACGGAATACCTAAACACGAGCATAATAAACGCTATCCGCTTCTCCACACCGGCAAAAACGTCCATCAGCAATCACGAATACCCCCAGTACATATTAAAAAAAATAGCAGAAAAACGTAGACTAAGAAGGATATGGCAGACCCATAGAACACCGGAGGACAAACGCAAACTAAACAACGCAACTAGAAAACTATCCAAAACTATAAAAAAAAACTACAATAATGACCGTTTTCACAAATATCTCGCCAGCTTGTCCCCCACAGCCGACTCCAACTACTCACTATGGAAGGCCTCCAGGAAACACACGCGTCTCCCACAAATAATACCTCCAAGCCGCCATCCGCAGAGTGGATGGGCGCGTAGCCCTATAGAAAAAGCCAACCTATTTGCCAAACACTTGACTGAAGTATTCCAACCCCATTCCTCCATAGCTGCAGCGGACGTTACCGAATATCTGCACACTCCCTTCCAAATGTCCCCTCCTATTGAACCCTTCACTTCTTCAGAGATCATAGAAGCAATCAGTCGCCTAAACCCCAAGAAAGCAGCAGGTCACGACCTAATAGGAAATAAAACAATCAAGGAACTTCCGATAAAAGGGATTGCACTCATCGCATCAATCTTTAACGCTATCCTCCGCCTTCAACACTTTCCCAAGGCTTGGAAAATCTCACTGATCACCCTCATCCCTAAACCCGGTAAACCAATATATGAAACCAGCTCCTATCGCCCAATCAGTCTTTTACCTACCCTGTCTAAACTATTCGAGAGGATGCTCACGAATCGTCTCCTTCCACTCCTAGAAGAATTGAAAACACTCCCAGACCACCAATTCGGCTTCCGAAAACAACATTCAACAGTAGAGCAAATCCACCGCATAACCCACATGATCAGCCAAACCCTTGAAAAGAAAAAATACTGCTCAGCGGTATTCCTAGACATCCAACAGGCATTCGACAAAGTATGGCATAAAGGGCTACTCTACAAGCTCAAAAAGATCCAACCCCATCCATACTACTCCATCTTAAAATCCTACCTAACCAACAGACAATTCATAGTTAAATGTCTAGGCGCCACTTCCGCAACATTCCCAATAGAATCCGGCATACCCCAAGGTAGTGTCCTCGGACCCCTACTGTTCTCCATCAACACTGCCGACTTACCTATATCAAACGAGGTAACAATAGCAACATTTGCCGACGACACAGCACTATTAGCTACCCACGCAGACCCGGCAATTGCCTCATCCACTCTCCAGCGAAGTATCGACACCATGGAAAAGTGGTTCCAAAAATGGGGTTTCAAAATAAACGAAAAAAAATCCTCTCATGTAACCTTCACGCTCCGAAAACAAACCTGCCCCCAGGTCACCATTAACAACACAATAATCCCAAGCAAGGACTCCGTAAGATACCTGGTCATGACCCTGGACAGGAGGCTAACTTGGAAAAAACATATCTCAGAAAAAACAAAGCAACTAAAGGAAAAATTAAGAAAATTCTATTGGTTCACGGGCCGACGCTCCAAACTAAACATACAGAACAAAATAATCCTCTACAAGGCCGCAATAAAACCTGTCTGGACCTACGAAATCCAACTATGGGGAACAGCAAGTAATTCCAACATTGAAATACTCCAACGCTTCCAATCGAAAACGCTAAGATCCCTATCAAATGCACCCTGGTATGTTACCAACGAAACAATCCACCGTGACCTCAAGATACCTACAGTCAAAGATGAAATACACAAGTCCAGAAGCAGATATAACACAAGAGTCAACAACCACCACAACCCACTAGTCACCCAACTACTGGACACGACGGACCGATCTACATTTATCATATTTTATATAAAATTAGAAGGGACCTTTAAAAAATTGCATGCAACAACACACTTACAGGTACTCTTGAATTAGTTTTTCTACATGTCCGATTATGTCTTTATATGTATATGTCAATTCAAATTTATTTTCTTAAATGTCCCTTAATGAAAAACTAACACTTCATATTAACTTTGAACTTTTGAGTTCTTAGAATATTCTGATTTAGTCACTGGCTGTACCATAAATTCATTTACAGATATTATATTTCCACCAAGAGCTAGTTTTATTATGAGCCTTCCTGCATCATCATCGAATCCTTCTATTTGACCATAATTATTACTTTGTTTTCCAGCTATAATTTTCACAAATGTTCCTTTCTCGATTTTAACTTCTTCCTCTTCTTTTTTGGAATCTGTATTTTTCTTCTGCAATGCTACTTTGTCTGCTCCAAGACCCATACCTTTTGGTCGTAATTCTGGTATGACAGCTGCTACTAATCTGTAATAGTTAGAATAAACGATTGTGAAATAAAAAATGATGTTCTCTGTTTACTTTCCAATAAGTGATAAATACATATAATTAATTTAATCCAGAGTAAAATTCATACTTTTCATTTCAACCAATTCCCTTTCCTGGTTGCCATCCCATTCCCCTTAACATTGCTACACCAAAGGCATCAATAGGAATTTTTTCATAATCTTCTAACGTAGACTGAAAAATACAAAACGATATTTATAATATGCAAATGTAATACATCTGTGCATTGCACATCAATATGTTGATAACGTACCTGTTCTTTGCCTCTTAATGATTCATCTTCTACTAAAGGTAAAGTTAAATCATTTGTTTTAGTTTCATATTTATTCTTTGACTTAAGTTCCTCAATGATTTCTTTTGTCGCTTGCTCTTCTAAAGTAACAACTTTATTTTCACTATCTTCAACTGGCTCTTTCTTTATTGATATTATTGGCGATGTTTTTCCATTAGATAGCTTTGATTTTGCCTCGTTAACACTAGCGTCTCCTACCTTTTCCTTATCTGCCTTCGGAAGGAAAATGTCTGCATCTATTTTATTAAGAATTCTATCATGCCAGGTTTTTGAACCTAGTAATGGAATAATTAGAGGTTCATCTTTTTTTTCTTCCTCACTGAAATAAAAAAATTGTTTTCAAATATATATATTCCGCTATTGGTGATTTTTATAGGTTAGGTTGTGGTTATATGTTTCTTGATTATAAATTTTACTTTTTGAACTCACCCTATTACTTTAATACCTTTCTCATCAAGGCATTCAATGCAATCAACTTTCTTTTTTTCTTGTGGAATAGCATTTTTTAACACAGGTTTCTTAATAGATTTCGCAAAACCGAAGGAAATCTTCTTTCCTTCTTCTGCCATTTATTTGTTATTTTAACACTGACTTATAGATCAATACACATGTATATACTAGACATAAAGATTGATGTCACTTGAATCTATGTACATGAATCTAATATCTTATTATACTTTATTAATCTACTCAAAATTACTTGCACATTACTAAAATTTCATTCCGACAATGTATCAAGCGCCTGAATAAGTGACATTAAAGTAAACATATATCAAAGAGGAAACAAGAAGAACTGACGCCTATGGTTTTCTATGTTACAAAGCTAGTGCTGCACCATACGGCCAAATGCCGAAGGTGGCTTATGCTAGTATATACCTGCCTATACGTTTCAATGAGAAAATCGATATTATGTGTTCATGTGAAAATTCACATTTCCCTAGGAGCTGTATTTTGATAGATTTAAGCTTCTAATGGAGCATTTTAAACGTATAGAGTATACTATGAAGTAGATAGTAGTGCGGATCATTTTATATTCATAAAAAATTTGAATGTATAGAAATGTACAAAATGCTCATGATATGCAAAAATATGCAAAATATTCAAAGTAAACCAATCATCAAAAAGTTTAGAAGGTGAAACAAATTTCTTTAATAACACCTAGATTAATTTTTATTTGTTAACAATCCCATATATAACCATAGCTTTTTCCCGGCGCATATACGCGCCCATACATGCGTCAATAAGATAAGAGGAAATAAAAGACAGATTATCGATAAAATACACTAACACATATGTAATACGTGGATATATTACCACTCAGATTACACATATTATATATTATAAGGGAATATGTATACCACGTATATATGTAGAACGAATATTTCAAACTTGTTTATAGCCCGTGCGCACACATAAATGCATGCACACGAACAATTTTTCGAACGATAATTATATTAATAATTTATAACCATTTATATTTTTATATTTTTATATTTTTATATTTTTATATTTTTATATGATAAGCATTTATATTTTTTAAAATATGTTCTTATGGCATACATATTTATTCCACGCTTCATATCTATCCACATCCGTAACTGTAGGTGACATTGTTTTTTAACAATTTTGCTATTATTTCATAATTCTTTAATTCATATTTCAAAGTCGTAACAGATGTTTCTATTTTTTTTTTTTTTCAAGTTTTTCCCATATTGGACTTATTTCTAGCAGCCATGCTTGCTTACAAAGCAATTTTATATCCACGCAAGAATATTTTTCAGTAGATTTTATTATGTGGTTTACAATATCCATATTCTCTAATAACTGGTTGCTAAGGTATAATTTGAACATACCAAGTCGAGTAACTTCATTTGGTAATGATTCGTATATTTTCTTTTCATGGCATCTGCGTAAAGCTGCATCAATGTCCCTAATAATATATTTACAATAAATATTATTGTTCTGTTATATTAATAATAACAAAGGAATATTCCGCACAACACAATAATTAAGATTAAGATAATGAATAATTATGATATTAAGATATTTTCTACTTAGAAAACATTGAAATAGCGTGATATACATAGCAAGGGCAATTAGTTACAGCCAAAAGAACTACATTAGAATTTTCGTTAGATACTAATCCATCCAATCTAGAAAGAAGTTCTGATCTGAATCTCTTTGCAGGTTCAGACAATGTACAGTTTACTCCTTTATTTGTGCCTATCCAGTCAATCTCATCGATAAAAATAATTGTAGGCGAAAAATTATAGGCAAGTTCAAATAAAACCTGTTCAGTTTAACAAATGTATTTATTATTTATTAAATATTATATTCAAAATTCCTTAAATTCATTGTTTCATCACGAACGTAATATCATTTCGTTTTCCAAACAACTATTCTAGTTATATATGATTATTATTATATATGATAGATATATTCCAGAATCTCTTCTTCATAGACAAAGGAAATCAACTTACACGGATATACTTCTCGGAATCACCTCTCCATTTGCTCACCAATGAGCTGGCCGTTATGTTAAAAAAGGTGCATTGGTATTCTGTTGCGACTGCCTTCGCCAACATCGTCTTCCTTATTTCGTAATTGCTTGTATAGCAGAATACCTTTCCAGGGAGAAAATGGGCCTTTAAAAAAGATAAGGTACTTGAGGAGATACACAATGGCCTCCTTAATAGCAGATTTACATTCCTCTAGGCCTACGATGTTGTCCCAATATACATTTAATTTTGTTAGTATGATTTCCTGCGACAATACAAAGATGAAATGGCGCATAATCTCCGTATTAATTTCCGTAAATGTTATGTAATTCGTTATTTAAAGCTTTACTGAAATCAGTATTTGCAATACGTATATTAATCGAAAATAACTTACGCATGAAATGTCTTCAATAATCTTCCATAATTCCAGATTGTCTATATAAAGCTTCTGAGCCTATTTTGATATCTTTGATTGCGTGGATTGTTCCATTAAGATGTTAAATAGCTCTCCTCTTCTGATGAAGATTCATCGCTTTCATTGGCGAAAATTGATGTCACTGTCATTGCGAGATTAATATCATCCGTAGCATCACCCCTCATCTTCTGTTGTGCATTCCTCCCTTTCACAGACCCAGATACAGACTCACTTCTCGTTTGTTTGCTAACAGATTTGACACGTTTTACTACTTCTTCAAAGATTGAATGATATCGTAATCGATACGTTGAATACGTTGAGAACGTTGAATAGTGTTAAATAATTTAAATTCTTACACTTTGTTCGCATTTGTCATTTCCCTCGTCTTTATTTCCTTTTCAGTTATTTTCTTGCACAATATAGGATATTTTTGGAATTTCATCTTGTAATAATTTTCATATTCTGTAAGAATAATTTCAAAATCGACGTTGTCGCAGATTCGATATTTCCGAGGTAGACGAGCTTCCCGGATTAATACATCGCTAATGTCTACATATCTAAAAAATATAATTTTTAATTCATTGAACAAATTTTATGCTATGAGTACACACTATACGATAATCATCAATTAACTGTTTTATTTCTAGGTAAGACAGACAAAAAGAATGTACTGTCTATTTATTATTATATAAATCCTCGGCGATAATTTTTTGCCTTCTGCTTTTTAATTTCTAATTTTTAAAGTTTGAATTTAAATATATTTTCATTTATAACTAGTTAATCTACGTTATCGATTGAGTTACTCTATAACTACTGAGTTACCGATGTCGATTTTCAAATTTTGGTTCCTTCCCCTCTTTCCGCACTAATTTCTATTTCGATTGGTCGCCGATATTATTCGAAAAAATTGCAACTAAGAAGATATCTAAATATATACACATAATATAAATATATAAACATAATTTTGTTATCTACTATCTTGATACGTGCAAAGATAAATCTTAATGATACAGTGGGACACAGTGACGTCAGCTATCGATCATATACGCGAATTTGTTGTAAATTAATTAGGAGAATATCTGGAGTTGTTTATCGTTGCCAGCTGTAAAATATTAGAATTTTTCATTCATAATTGTCATATTTTCGACTCTTCCGTTGCCAAGACCATCTTGAAAGATTTTTGGTATGTTCCATCACCCTTGTTAAAAGTGTGCCCATTGGTTAGCTATATTGATTTTAAAAACCAATACGTATATCAAGTTTATTATCTAACAGAAACAAAGAAATTCGTTTTATTAACGAATTTCTTTTATTAATTATTCTTTAATTATTAACGAATTTTCGATGTTTCTTCTCAATTTCCTTTAGCATCGAACGAAGAACATTATTTGATCAAACGTTTCATCGTTCAGATTATATTTCGTTTAAAAAGATTGAAATTGATATCGAGATAAAATCAAAAAGTATCCGTTGTTCTCGAACATTCTAGTATTCCTTCGCCGCCCGGGAGAAAGACAGGTATGAAGAAAGAGGATATTTTTTTTATTAACTTTTTAATATTGATATTTCGACAAATATTGACGTGTGCAGTGAGAAAATCGAGTGAAATTTTCAATAATATCGTTTTAATAATTTGTGAAACGAATTAGTTTGGTTTTTTCCATTTTTATTAGTTTCCGTCAGTGCTGATTGACGCGCCACTCCAGTTTCCATTTCCGTTTCTCGAAATTTCCTACGTCCTTGGTCTTTGGGACTCTTTGCCCAGGTAACTGCATTGCTTCTGGGTACGTCTCACCGTTCGGGTCTCTCGAGCTTTCGGTGTCAGTTGTTACCGTTGAAGGAAGAGAAGCTGGTGACGGATATTATCGAATAAATCGTTTATTCTGGAAAAGTTCGAGTAAGTTCGTTCTGTTTGAATAAATCAAGACATAGATCAATTTTTATCGTATCATCGTGATTCGCCATGTCGTACGTTTGGTTTCGGGATACCATATGTTTTTAATTTGGTACTTTTAATTTGAAATTTTACGTCTATGATCGTGACAGGAAGATACTTTCAGTGAATTATAAATATTTCAAATTATAAATTATAAATATTTGTTATAAATTACAATCATACTACGGGGAAAAGTGAAACATATGTTTTCTTGTGGAACATGTGATAGTAAATTATTCGAAGCATAATAATGCTTAATTAAACATCTATACGGTAACATTTACGGACGAATATTCGGGTAATATTATCGCGTCGCTCTAATCTGGCATTTAATGCTTTGATTGCGGTCTTTGAAATGGCATCGCAGATGCTGGTATAATATCACACGAAAAAGGAAGGACCAGTGGTTAATGTTGCAAGTGCACCAGTGCGTTGCAGCCATCGGGCGTGGCTTTGACGCCGGTGCCGCGGAGAGGCGCAGAACGTGTTCGATCGATCCGCGAACGCAGCCCGTGCTCATACTGCGACAGAGTTCGTTTCAGTTAGTCTCAGTCGCTGTTTGGCCGTCGACAGCGTATAGTCGCGCCGGCCGACGATTATTTTTTCTTTTTTTGTTTCTCGATAATTCTCTCGCAACACTCGTTCTATACGTACACCATCAGTTTATCGCGTGATCATTGTTACCGCTTCCCCTACCTTGTCACGTCCTTCAAAGAAGATTTTCCTTCAGTTTTTTGTTGTTTGGGGAAAATTCATCGCTCGAACACATGGATTTATCGACACGACGGTTTATCGAGGCATCAGCGTGATGTACTTTTCAAGTTTCATATTTTCTCTATGATACTTTCTAAGGAGAATTTAGAATTCGAACGATATCAATTTCCAGGAAATATAGGTCTTTATGAGACCATAGGTTAGGTTAGGACCATAGGATAGGTTTGAATTTAATTAACTCTCTTATAATTGGTATTTCAATTTTTTAATTCCTTAAATTTAGCTTTCTTTATGCTGTTAGATGATGTAACGCGGGCATTTTATGATATATCGAATATATTCGTATATATTTTACTTTATACATTCGATAAATTTCCTTGGTTGGCCGGCCTGCAACCCACATACGGCACTTAATAAAAATTTGTTTCGTTAGAGGTCGGTGTTTGTTCGTCTTCGTCATAAAAATGTCATGACGTCATATCATATCACAAGGGTTCTTCTGAAAGCTAGATATTCGATAACAAGATTAATGGTTTTCGGTAGCTTGTAATGTCAAGCTTTGAACTGGCGGGATCGCTTTGCTGTCAAATCGCCATTCAGCAGCGACCATATTCTTTAACTACGTTCAAGACCTATATCACGCTACAGAAACCATCAAAGGAGGATAATTGCAAGTTAGTTGCCTCTTAGAAACGAGACAGTTGGTTGTTACTTGTTATCCGTAGTTGGTAGTTGTTCTCCTTAGTCGCCACATATTATAGAGACGACATTCATAGTCACCAGTTGCCTTCGCTAATAGTTTCTTGTTGTCTGTAGTTAGTTCTCGTCATCGCTATGTATTCCATCAATCACGTAAAATTTAACATATAGGATTTTATTCTTTTTTATTCTTTCTGTAGGAAGATTCTTTAAGTAATATGAATTTAAGTAACTATTTTATGATACAATAAAGTGGAAAAACGATTATTTTACGTAACGTAATTTTTTAAAGAACTTCGAATTTAAAGGATTCAGATAGATATCTTAAACGTAATTAAACCCTCCATATCGTAACAAATTGAAAGAAATTGCGCAAGAAAGTTAATACACTTAATGCATAAAACATATATTTAAAATCCAAATGTAGGCGTTGACGCGTGCGTGCTACATGTTCGAAACGTTCGTTACATCCGCGATAAAATTTGTAACGACGAAGAAGCTTAACATATGGTGTGCTTCAAGACGACAGTAAAAAGTGTTGTCGTATTTTTCGAAATTTCTTCCATTCTTAATAAAAATATATTGTATAAATATAGTAGGATTTTTCAAATTTAAATAGTTATAATGATTTGAAACTTTACAATCGTACGGTTCTGTTTTATCCTTTGAATATACCTGTCATTTTCATATCTCCTTTTAACTAAACTAAATATTTGGAAATCCTATAATTTGTACACTTCTATTTGTGAATAAGATCGATGAAATTAAAGCGTAACTATGCTTTCAATAATGGCTTCGATGTATTGCTCACCATTATGGCGGATTAACGTCTCTAAGTGATCGACCTTAATCACTAAATGGCAGCCGCGATTCAGTGGTAGAGCCTTACACATGACGGACATTGCAAGCGCTTGTAAGACGTCTATCGTGAAACGTTTCCAATAGCATCGATTACGACGATGGTGAAATCCGAATAGAAATATATATCGCGTATCGCTTCAGCCTGACATGTCTTAAAATAGAATCACAATTTTTCGTTCTTAAAAAAAAAAAAAAAGAAAAGAAAAAAAAGTCTATAAAAATTATATGCAAATAAAATAGATAAATGGATAAATGGTTGTACAAATTTATAAAACAGATATTACAAATATACGTAAATAAATTATATATTTATAAATTGTTTGTTTAAATATCTGTTTGTTTAAATAAATAAAAGGGATATTTACGACTTACAATGAACGTAGTCCTGTTTTTAGTTTTAAACAAAGCAAAAACGGATAACAACTTTTTAAAATGTAAAACTCAACGCAACAGTGGTTTTTTTAATTAATCAATAACGTTCAAAGTTAATTAATTTAGAGTGGTTTGTACATTTTGTATGCTCGCCGTATTTTAACGTTTGATGTGTAACGTTTGATGTAGTACTTGATGCCCGAAAAATCGAAAAATAATTAACTTTGATCGTTTCGTCGAATTTACAAGTGTGTATATTCGTGTGAAATCCTATGTGCTTGTGTATGCTGATGTGAAAGGCGGTAATATATTTTTCTTTTTTCGATTATTGTTGTCAACTTTTGTGTGGAATAAATCAATTCCGTGAATAGAAGTGCAATCAATACAGCTTACTATGAAATGATAGCACAACAACAGTACATATCGCCATTGACGTCAGCTTCACAAAATTTCTCGAGTATCGAGGTCGTCCATTTGGGTTAAGAATTTATTTCCAAAATGCCACAAGCACGAATATCTTATGGAAATCCACTGTATTTCCATTGTAATTTTTAATAATCAGATTCCATATTGTATGCTACGATTCGAGGAAAATCCGCAGCTAATTATTATCTTTGCTGCCTTTAAATACCATAAATAGTCGTCCGTAAATTTTAAAAGATTTTCTGTGCCATACTTATATTGTGTATTTTAGTCTTAAGGTGCGGGTCGTGTTCAATTAATCGAAAGTGATGAAACTGTAATGGGTCACGATAGTCAAATATTAAAAATGGTCTCGTTGGCTACATTTAAAATCTTTACGAGATATATATGCATAGTACGTTGCTACTAGCAACGGGTAGCGATGAGCAATAGAGAACAGTACCTTCCTTATCTCGTCGTGATTATGTACATAACAGTAATGCAAAGTACTCGTACTGAATATCTTACAACATCTACATAGATTTTCAGATTTGTTTCGAATATTACCAGCATAACCATGATAGTAGAATTCTGTTACAGTATTAATTCTATAGTGCCGTTATGCATAATACAGCCCTAAAATGTTTCTACAAATATACGAATATTTTCGTCAGCTACTATATTCCAACCATGGCTTATTATGAAAGGAAATATATAACGAAATTACTTGTTTTTTTAGACTAAATTAGTTTAATTTGAATAATTTTAGTAATTGTGTAGGATCGAACAACAACTTATCATTAGCTTCACTCGAGACTTGATTGCACGTAGCAACGTAATTGCGTTGGAACTGAGGGTAGAAAACAATGTCAACCGTTAGACGCGTCCGTCTGGCGAATGTGTAACGCGTGAATAATAGATGGCGGCAATCACGTGAACCCTACTTATAGCTGTTTCGGCTTATATCGTAGCATTCAACCTAGGGTAAAACGATAGGGATCATTAGAAGTTGAAAGGCCGGCTGATCAGCCTCATTTTGTTCCATTTTTTAATCAAGCGATGAATCGACAAATTGTACAGATTTCGATGGTTATCACAGTTCTCTGGGAATTTTCAAGCGCGGTTCGTCGAATTTAGTCGGATTGGCTACAGACTCTTTTACGAGCAGCTTGAAACTCGATCTAGTTTCGAAAAAATGAAAAATTCGTTTTATCTCTTTGCTTCCCTGTTCCTTCCTTCCTCTTTTTTTTGCTTTTTACATTGCGTTAAGACCGGCTAAATAATATTGATTGCCATGGACGTTGGCTGGTTCAAAATCACTGACATCGACGATAACAAAAGTAAGTTTGATGATCATTTATCTGAGCCGGTGTTATTCGACTTGAGCTCTGCACATTTGTTAATATTATTCTAGTAGGGATGAGATACTACAAATTTTAAATAACTTCGATTAAAATTATATTATAAAAATTATATTACATTAACGTTTAGAAGTCAATAAAGTGGAAAGAATTACGCGAGATAATGTAAATATAAATTATATTACAAGGAAACAATACGGCTAGGTAATTTGAAACATTCTGGCTAAAATTGCATTCTTTCAAAGTTAGGACGTACAGTATTTACAAAGTAGATTAAGTATCAAATGGGGTACTTAAGAAAATTCATGTTATCATTCTTTAGTAAACATTTTCAGGTAATAGCCTTCTGCAAAAGCTGCTTTACGTTACGTTAACGTATTCATTATTAATATTAATCGTATTGTTCTTATCTCCTAGGGGCATAACAATCCATTTTTATATTGTGTTAAAACTAAATTTCTATTAGATTGTTGCAAAATTTTCTTTCGTTTTATAAAGAAATGATAGATTTTTTGTTTTATGTTATTTTATATTAAATTGGAGAAAGGTGGATCGCACATAATTCAATAAAATAATATAAAACAAAAAATATCGTACATCTATCATTTCTTTAGAAAACGAAAGAAACTTTTGGAACAACCTAATATTTCTCTCCAACGACACTTCTACGATGTTAAAATACTTGATAAAAAAATTTGATAAAAATATTAAGAAATTCTAATATTGATTTAAACGTATCGATTTATTTACTTTTCGCTGCCAGAAATTGTTAATTATGATTTCCACTTAAAAGCGTATTTCATATTATGAGGATAAATGATCAAATTCATCTCTAATATACACGTTAGAGAGTCATTTATAGCTGCAATCCTGTTTACCGCTCATATTCCTGGAACTCGATAATTCACTAGGCGATTGCTTTAACCGTGCAGAATACATCCATAAATAATTAATCGCTATTAATATTCCATCGACTTTTGAAAATCCCTGACGTGATCTATTTCACGTGATGAGAATACGTGTAAAGTGAGGTTATTGCTTGATTATCTTTAGTCGAATAAATCGAGTGATTCAAATTATAATGCGGAAGAAAGTCAAAACTATGTATATTATTTTTTTCAATTTTTATGTATCATTTGACGGAAGGAAATTTCGTAAGTAAGGTTCACCTTCTTTAATGTCAATGATTTTGAGATATGTTATTAAGCTCCAAATTCTAAGCAATCTTCTATATATATATATATGTCGGAGATGAAAGAACGCCGGAGCTCCTCCTTGGATTCGCGGGAATACCGCAACTCTGTAACTTGGATCAAACAAATGCCGCTCCGATTGTTCGAGATTTATGATCATGAGCTTGGGCTCGAGGCGACAATCAGTCGCCGAACGTAGCCGCGGTCAAAGGGATGAACGTTTTATCTAACAAAGGCACAGAGTAACTCTATACCTCTCCTTAAAAGAAATAGTCGTAGCGATACGTAGCAGTAAATACTTCAATAGTTTCTATCCCGCGGCCCGCCACACGCAGATTTTGTCCTCCGGGTAAGATGATCGCCGGGTGTCGGCATGCCTTTGTGGCGTATGTTTAGTTAACGTGAGGACCCGCTATAGATCTTAAGATTTAGTCAAGCGAAGTCCTTCAAATAGACTTTGTTGCAACTACGGGAAGATAGGAGAAACCTACCTTCCACGAACGATGCCCCCCGTCAACAACCACCCCTCAAGGGCGGCCGGCATCTCTTTCAAAACGCCGATATGGAGATCGACCAATTAGCAACAGCGCTAATTTCCCTCTCCTTTGGAACGAAAGTTTTCTTTGACGAATCCGAGGATCTCATATCCTTAGACCCACCCAATATAGTTTTCCTCGACGACATCGTCGAGACGGAGAGTCATTCTTTCGTACGATCTCATCGACGAATGACAGTGCCACCTTACAACCAGAGAATACCTCACATCTTGTTAACAAAGAGTTAGACTTGAACTGTGCGAGAACATACGTTTACCATCCCGTGACCGCGGATTCGTTTCGAACCTAAGGTCATTATCACTAGTGCTACGAGTGCCTAATCTTGTTGATAAGCCTGTGCTAGTAAACTCTTTATTGTATCACGGCAACGGCTAATTGTAATGAGAACTCATCAAACGCCCCTCTCCATAATCCTGACCCTAATCCGACATATATATATGTCGGAGATGAAAGAACGCCGGAGCTCCTCCTTGGATTCGCGGGAATACCGCAACTCTGTAACTTGGATTAAACGAATGCCGCTCCGATTGTTCGAGATTTATGATCATGAGCTTGGGCTCGAGGCGACAATCAGTCGCCGAACGTAGCCGCGGTCAAAGGGATGAACGTTTTATCTAACAAAGGCACAGAGTAACTCTATACCTCTCCTTAAAAGAAATAGTCGTAGCGATACGTGGCAGTAAATACTTCAATAGTTTCTATCCCGCGGCCCGCCACACGCAGATTTTGTCCTTCGGGTAAGATGATCGCCGGGTGTCGGCATGCCTTTGTGGCGTATGTTTAGCTAACGTAAGGACCCGCTATAGATCTTAAGATTTAGTCAAGCGAAGTCCGTCAAATAGACTTTGTTGCAACTACGGGAAGATAGGAGAAACCTATCCTCCACGAGCGTTGCCCCCCGTCAACAACCTCCCCTCAAGGGCGGCCAGCATCTCTTTCAAAACGCCGATATGGAGATCGACCAATTAGCAACAGCGCTAATTTCCCTCTCCTTTGGAAAGAAAGCTTTCTTTGACGAATCCGAGGATCTCATATCCTTAGACCCACCCAATATAGTTTTCCTCGACGACATCGTCGAGACGGAGATTCATTCTTTCGTACGATCTCATCGACGAATGACAGTGCCACCTTACAACCAGCGAATACATCACTTCTAGTTAATAAAGAGTTAGACTTGAACTGTGCGAGAGCATACGTTTACCATCCCGTGACCGCGGATTCGTTTCGAACCTAAGGTCATCATCACTAGTGCGTAATCTTGTTAATAAGCCCGTGCTAATAAACTCTCCATTGTATCACGGCAATGGCTAATTCCAACGAAAATTCATTAAACGCCCATCCCCATAATCCTGACTTTAATCCGACATCAGAAGTGGGATCAGGGCCATACGTAACGATGGAACAACTCATGGCCATCGTGCGCCAGATAACTCAGCCGCGAGAGCAAAGACCGAGTGAAACATCTACGATCGTGCCGCTTCCGCGTTTTAACCCCGGAAGCTTGGGTTCTGACCCAGCCGCATGGTGTGCGACTGTTGACGTGATCATGGAAGAAAAACCTTTGCAAGGCAGTGCGCTACTTTGTGCCTTGAGTGCCGCTCTAGAAAGCTCGGCAGCGCAGTGGCTTACACAAGTACCTGCTACTCAAATTTCCTCTTGGCCAAAGTTTAAAGACCGTTTCCTTACACGCTTTGGTGGGAAAGAGACAGCCGCCACGACGCTATGGAAGATGAAAAACCAAGCACGACTGGAGGGTGAAACCCTGGGAGATTACAGCAGCCGTTTACGTTCCTTCCTGATGGCGAGGTGGGAAAGGTGTACCAAGGACGAGATAGTCAACGCTACCGTGCTCCTTCATATAGGTTCACAGGACCAGCGCGTCCTACGGATAGCACTCACGAACGATATCAAGACCGAGGACCAGCTCACAGGCGAAATGACAGTGCTCTCCGATTCTGTGAAGAGGCCGGCGTCTTCAGTAAGCAACTCCTCCGCGAGTCCCGAAGCTAAACGGCATAAGCCTTCTGACTCCCGACACAAGTGCTACCACTGTGGTAGACACGGACATAAAGCATCTGAGTGCCGCGAGAGGACAAGACTGGAGGCGGAGAAACGCAATCGAAAATCAGGGGAAAACCGGGCTGCCACGTCTTCGAAGGTGTCCTGCTACAGGTGTAACGAGGAGGGCCACATCGCGCCCAACTGCCCGACCTTACGTAGAGGAAACCCTGCTACGAAAGAGGAGCGACAGGTTAACTTCTGTGTGGTGGAGGCCCCGACCGGTAAATTAAGTCACGAGGGTGAGTCGTTCCTGTTTTGTTTTGATTCCGGAGCTGAATGCTCATTAATCAAAGAATCGGTAGCTTCAAAATTTTCCGGCAAGAGAACGACCGAGATAGTAGTAATGCGTGGAATTGGGAACACTTGCGTTAAGAGTACGACCCAAATTCTGTCCGCCGTATGTATCAGCGGTCTTACACTGGAGGTAATTTTTCACGTCCTTGCCGACAATTACTTAAAACACGATATTATTATTGGGTGCGAAATTTTAAGCGAAGGCTTCGACGTACTCATGACGCGCAATAGCCTCGATATTTGTAAGTCGAAAACGGTTAATGTCTGTAATAATATCGCCGAACCTGCGATCGATCTCAATGATGTAGACACCGAGGTACTCGGCGACGATAAAGACCGATTGATTTCCATTCTCGGCAGATTCAAAAACTCGTTCATCACGGGTTTCCCACGTACCCGCGTAAATACGGGTCAATTAGAAATACGGTTGATCGACCCTAACATCACCGTCCAAAGAAGCCCCTATAGACTTAGCGAGGAAGAGCGGAGAATCGTACGAGCGCGAATCAGCGAACTACTCAGAGCTAACATTATAAGACCTAGCAATTCGCCGTTCGCGAGCCCCATGCTACTCGTGAAGAAAAAGGACGGTTCGGATAGATTGTGCGTAGATTTTCGAGCGTTGAATAAGAATACGGTCGCGGACCGGTACCCCCTACCCCTTATCGCGGACCAAATCGCGAGGTTACAAAGGGCGAAATACTTCATTAGCCTGGACATGGCCAGCGGGTTCCACCAAATTCCTATACATCCTAATTCGGCGGAATACACGGCGTTCGTTACACCCGACGGGCAGTACGAGTACGTAACGATGCCGTTCGGATTGAAAAATGCACCGTCTGTTTTTCAGAGGGCCATTTTCAATGCCCTGGGCGACCTTGCGTATTCCTACGTCGTTGTCTATTTGGATGACGTCCTAATTATCGCCGACTCAATAGATCAAGCCTTAGAGAGGTTGGACATCGTGTTAAGTACCCTTGTAAACGCCGGGTTTTCGTTTAACTTTTCTAAGTGCTCTTTCCTGAAGACGTCGATACTCTATTTGGGATACGTAATCCAGAACGGACAAGTCCGTCCCAACCCGGGTAAAGTATATGCCTTAAGCTCCCTACCCGCGCCGACGACCGTCACACAGCTCAGGCAGTTCATAGGGCTAGCCTCGTACTTTCGGAAGTTCATCCCTAAATTTTCGCAATTGTTAAAACCCTTATACGCGCTTACGTCCGGCAGTAAAAATATAACATGGGCGGACAGGCACGAAAAAATAAGACAAGAGGTAATCTCCGTTCTGACCGACGCACCGGTGTTAATGCTATTTGACCCCAATTACCCAATAGAATTACATACCGATGCTAGCTCCGAAGGATTTGGGGCTATTTTAATGCACAAGGTGGAAGGTAAAAATCGAGTAGTAGAATACTATAGTAAAAGAACCAGCCTCACGGAATCCAGATATCACTCTTATGAACTCGAAACATTAGCTGTTGTAAACGCCATAAAACATTTCCGCCACTACCTGCACGGACGGGAATTTCTTGTCGTCACGGACTGCAATTCATTAAAGGCGTCTAAGAGCAAAGTACATTTGAATGACAGGGTACACAGGTGGTGGGCTTACTTGCAAACGTTTACCTTCGACATTGTGTATCGGGAGGGCAAGCGAATGGCCCACGTAGATTTCTTTTCGCGAAATCCCACAGGCGTTGACCCTATTAGATTCGACAAAATCAAAGAGAAAATGGTTAATCTGGCCGAAATTTCGGAAGACTGGCTACTAGCCGAACAACGTCGTGACCCCCAAATTTCGGGAATTGTCGAAAAGTTGCAAAATGATGAGCTCGCGGAAGACATCGCGAATACTTACGAATTACGGTCCGGTACTCTCTACCGGAAAATTCAAAGAAGAGGCAGGACTCTCAGTTTACCTATTGTTCCAAGAGGGTTT
The DNA here is from genome assembly GCF_024516045.1 of Bombus affinis. Classification (NCBI taxonomy): domain Eukaryota; kingdom Metazoa; phylum Arthropoda; class Insecta; order Hymenoptera; family Apidae; genus Bombus; species Bombus affinis. The sequence continues at coordinate 1,563,422 of NW_026108823.1, forward strand.
AGGTGGTCCGTTATTAACCATGTGCATCAGTCAATTATGCACTTGGGTTGGGATAAGACGCTCGAGAAACTGTACGAGTATTACTGGTTCGAAGGAATGGCGAAGTACGTTCGCAAGTTCGTAGAGAACTGCCATGCTTGTAGAGTTTCGAAGGCTAGTTCAGGTAAGATACAAGCCGAATTGCATCCCATACCCAAGGCCAGCATACCTTGGCACACGGTCCACGTGGATATAACGGGCAAGCTGAGTGCTAAAAGCGATTCGAAGGAGTACGTCATTGTGTTGATCGACGCCTTCACTAAATTCGTATACCTGCATCATACTCGTAGGATAGATTCTTTTAACACCATTAAAGCGCTTAAATCCGCTATATTTTTATTCGGGAGTCCCTGTCGGATAATAGCGGACCAGGGAAGGTGTTTTACGGGTAAAGAATTTCGCGAGTTCTGCGAAAGCAAACGAATTAAAGTTCACTTGATAGCGACCGGTGCCAGTAGGGCTAACGGACAAGTAGAACGTGTTATGGGCACGTTGAAAAATATGTTCACGACAGTAGAGACGACCGGGCGACCGTGGCAAGACGCGATTGGGGAAATGCAGCTAGCGTTGAACTGCACCGTCAACCGCGTGACTAATTCGAGCCCCTTACAACTACTAATCGGTAGATCGGCGAGACCGTATGACCTATTGCTACCCGACAATATTGAAGAAAAAGAAGTCGATATCTCCGATGTAAGGCAGCAGGCCGTACAGAACATAGAAAGTAACGCCCAATACGACAAAGAAAGATTTGATAGGAACAAAGCTAAAGTGGTTAGGTTTAACCTCGGCGACTTCGTACTACGTAAGAACGAGGAAAGAAACCAAACCAAGCTAGAGCCGAAATTCAAGGGTCCATTTGTAATAACCGAGATTTTGGAAGGAGATAGATATATTCTAAAAACGCTAGACGGTAAACGATCGTATAAAGACAGTCACGACAGATTAAGAAAAATGCCGGACAGTCGCGTTCCCGCTGAGTTAGACGTCGGTAGTGACGGCAATAACAGTGACCACGACGACATGAGTACCTCGATCTCGGAAGATCCTTAGCACAAAGACCGTAGCACCTTACGGAGTATGTTATGAAGCTCGGTAAAGGGGGCAAGTGATGTGTTCACGCGCACCATGAGCTATAGAGTTATGAAGCTCGGTAAAGGGGCAAGTGATGTGTTCACGCGCACCATGAGCTATAGAGTTATGAAGCTCGGTGAAGGGGCGAGTGATGTGTTCACGCGCACCATGAGCTATAGTGTTATGAAGCTCGACTAAGGGGGCAAGTGATGTGTTCACGCGCACCATGAGCTACAGCGTTACGAAGTTTGGTGCGGTCGTGCGATCTAGAAAAACGAGATCCATTGGGGTACGAAATCGAGACTGGTCCATTTCGCCGTTATGACCCGACTGATAACCCACAGGATGCAACTAGCACTTCCAATATTAATTACAACGTTACTAATTCATGTTCTCTTCTATTCCTTTTGTTGTCAAACCTCCGAACAAAATTTTATTGTTACACTGGACCCTCAGCTTATTTAGACATTAAGTTAAATTGTAAACAATGTTAATTGTACCGAGACTAACGTTAAGAAAACTCTCAATATTGTAGCTACACCCGAGGACGTGTGATAGTCAGAATGGCCGTGTCGGAGATGAAAGAACGCCGGAGCTCCTCCTTGGATTCGCGGGAATACCGCAACTCTGTAACTTGGATTAAACGAATGCCGCTCCGATTGTTCGAGATTTATGATCATGAGCTTGGGCTCGAGGCGACAATCAGTCGCCGAACGTAGCCGCGGTCAAAGGGATGAACGTTTTATCTAACAAAGGCACAGAGTAACTCTATACCTCTCCTTAAAAGAAATAGTCGTAGCGATACGTGGCAGTAAATACTTCAATAGTTTCTATCCCGCGGCCCGCCACACGCAGATTTTGTCCTTCGGGTAAGATGATCGCCGGGTGTCGGCATGCCTTTGTGGCGTATGTTTAGCTAACGTAAGGACCCGCTATAGATCTTAAGATTTAGTCAAGCGAAGTCCGTCAAATAGACTTTGTTGCAACTACGGGAAGATAGGAGAAACCTATCCTCCACGAGCGTTGCCCCCCGTCAACAACCTCCCCTCAAGGGCGGCCAGCATCTCTTTCAAAACGCCGATATGGAGATCGACCAATTAGCAACAGCGCTAATTTCCCTCTCCTTTGGAAAGAAAGCTTTCTTTGACGAATCCGAGGATCTCATATCCTTAGACCCACCCAATATAGTTTTCCTCGACGACATCGTCGAGACGGAGATTCATTCTTTCGTACGATCTCATCGACGAATGACAGTGCCACCTTACAACCAGCGAATACATCACTTCTAGTTAATAAAGAGTTAGACTTGAACTGTGCGAGAGCATACGTTTACCATCCCGTGACCGCGGATTCGTTTCGAACCTAAGGTCATCATCACTAGTGCGTAATCTTGTTAATAAGCCCGTGCTAATAAACTCTCCATTGTATCACGGCAATGGCTAATTCCAACGAAAATTCATTAAACGCCCATCCCCATAATCCTGACTTTAATCCGACATATATATATATATATATATTACAATAATTAGTTTCCGCCTAAACTGCTAGAACCACGTAGCACGCACTCTACTCTCGTTTATTAAACATTCAGGCCATCTGATCGCATGCGACGAGTTTTATGTTAATCCCGACCAATTACAATATCTTTCTCTCGTTTACAAGGGACGACGAGACTGGCAGTTGCGTGCTTTCCAAAGCAAAAGCCGCGATATCTGCATGATAACCTAACCTCAACCGATTTTGTTGTACTATTCTTAAGTGGACTTCGGTTGTACCACTTTCGTAACAAAAATAGAATATCTAGAACACAGCATTCCGTTATGCGATATTGTCAATTTCTAACATCTGAAACATCAGAGATAATTTTTTCCCTACAGTTGTAAATTTGTGTGAAAAATTACGAACGTAACGGTGTTTGGCGCATGTACAGTTCCCCCTCCCCCTCCCCCTCCAACCTTCATTTGCGTAGACATGCTAGAAAGATCCACTTTTCCACGGTGAAACTGTGTGTATTGTAATTTCATTTTGACAATGGTCCAACATCCTACTATGCATAAATTTAATATCAATATAAGCAGGTTTCATGCCAAGTATTACATCTAACGTATAAGCACAAACCCTGGTTTTAAATACCTTATAGTAACACCGAAAAGATTATTCAGTTGGATGTCTGGCTCAACATCAATATTTTACTTAGAAGATAATACGTCGAGAGCATGTTGGTGGATGGAATGGGAGATGAATGAAGGCTTACTTCTGTAAAATACGTAAAATGGTAGTCGGAATGAATTTTGGCGCTTGGGGACAGAAAAAGAGCTGACTGATACTGTCATACACCTGAATTTATAAAATTTTGAAAATCGATGTAACCTTTGAACTTTATCGTATTCTGTTTCGTAGCACAAATTATTGTTCCCGAAATGTACGTTTAGTGTTATAATATATTTGACCAATGGTTCTCAAATACTAGTTTTGCTAAAGCAATGGTGGAATTGGAGCAATTCTTTCTTCTTTCATTCTTTGAATGACCTGAATTTTCGAGTAGTCCAGTGACGCTTGATCCGTACAATTAATCGATTTCTTCTTATTACAGAGCTGCAAGAGATTCCGCGTTGGACGCCGATGTTGCGAGTTCGAATGCCTGGATGAGGTTGGCACTGAGTATTGGTCCGGATCTGATGTGGTTATCGTCGATGGTTCACCTAAACTTGAAAAACATAGTGTATTGTGGACGCTGAGCTTAGTGATGGCAATTGTAATATTTTAATTTCTCAATAAAGATTCCGATGGCGCCGTTGACAAAATTCGTACCTTATAAACGTCGACGATTAGCTTCAGCCACCGGGAAAAGAAGTGGTGTACAATGTAGTGTGTTAACGAAGAATCATTTGTAACTGAATAATTATACCTCGAGAAGATTATACCTGAGTAATTATATTTATTCTTATTTTCTTCCCCTTTATTTCATTTGAATAGATTTTTGTATTCAAAGAGCGAGGTATGATTATTTCAGACGGGTTAATTTGTTTTTATATATGTCAAAAGAATGAAAGGAGATGACGATGAATCGGTGACAGGTAGAAAATTGTAATCTGTTGTATTTCCATGGTACTGTATACTTGATTATATTTTGTTCAATATTATTCATATTCTATCATGTAATTTGGGAATATACATACATATACATATATGAAAATATAGTGGTATACTTATCCCCTAATCTTTGTGATTTCTATGAAAATTTTATGATTCATTGTCACTTGTATGAAGGATGGAAATATAAAAAATTGATAAAATTATTAATAATATTTACAAAGAAAAAGTGAGCTGTTGGATATACAGGGTGGTTGGTAACTGGTAAAAAAAAGAAGTCGAAAATATACAAATTTTTCATTTGAGGCTTTGTTTTCGAGAAAATCGACTTTGAATTTTCGCTCGGTACGCGTGCACTTTATCACGTTTCGTTATAACGGATTTTATTGTAGATTGTGTTTCGATTGACGTTATGTTGATAAACCGTTCCAATATGTTGCACGCGTTGCACGCATACCGATCAAAAATTCAAAGTCGATTTTCTCGAAAATAAAGTCTCAGACGAAAAATGTTTATTCTATATTTTCGACTTCTTTTTTCGAGTAGAATCACCAATTTTCCGCTTGTACTATCAATTACCAACCAGCCTGTATGACAAAATTCTATTTTAAACACCAAATTCGCCACGATTGGCTATTTTGTTTACGAAATTAAACGAATTTAATAAATGAAATGGCAAGGGAGGAACTACAAGTGACCGTCAAACTATTTTTATGCTTGAAAAGTAATTCGCAAAGTAATATAAAATAATACTACTGATTTGTGTCTCTTTCAGAATTTTTTCTTAATCTCTTGTTTTTTTCCCTTCAAATTTATTATTTATTATTTATTCGGTGTCACGAGAACCGATTAAATATTAAATATCTTAAATATAGATTGAAATGAAAGCTTGTCAGTTCTCGTTCAATTGTCACTTCAAAGTTGTTAGTTCAAAGGTTCTCGTATATCATAAAGCAAGGGACCAAATCTTTAACTTATTACAAATTAAACCTTTTATTGTAATTACGAAAATTATGAAAGTACCAAGCGAAACAAGTAGGGAACATGAACTGCTCAACGAACCAAAGAACGGCTCAGTGACAAAATTAATAAAGTAAGGATCACAAATATTACAACATTACACTCTTACATCACATAATAGTTCTCTATACAAAAGATATATAGCGAATCGACTTTTCACAATGATAACAATCAACAGAACCAATTAAGACCAGGCGAAACTCTCATAAGATAAGATATAGATAGATAAGAAATAAATTTAATAGTAAACACGTAGGTGAAACACTTGCTGAAATTTGCATCACTCGACACGAACGAACCGTTCGGAAGGAAAACGCGTTCAGCCCCCAAGGCTGTGGAATTGGGATCACTTAATTAACTCCGTTTGAATCTATCTTGAATTAATTCTCGTTTAACGACCTGTGCGTATTCAACATCATATCATTTCCGACCATATCGTTCCCAGAAGATGAAACAGCACGGTAAAACAGATGTGAATACCTATCACGAGCGAAACAGAAATGCGAAGATCCTTTGGAACGATAATAATAAAATTGCATGCATAGGAACCATGGATGGAACACAAGGCAAAGGTGTAGATGGTATTATAAGCTTTGAAACGAGCGTATAGGACGAGAGAAATTGATCATAAAATTGAGTTGAGCCCTTTGAAGTTAGGAACAACATACTTTGATGTTTTGTTTAAAGGAGAGATATTGAGCTGTGCAAAAATTGTATAGGTTCTCTGAAGGTAAATAAGATTTTGTTGCTGAGTAAATAAACGAGATTTCAAGTTTCTCTTGAATATTGGAAATTTAAAGGTTTTGATGGTATTTTATCGTTATATTACTTCCAAATTTTAAAGGACCAAATCACATGGCTGATATTTTTAAAGTCTTTCTATATCTTTGAGGAAGTAAGATAAGGTTGATAGATAGTCGTTGTTGGTACTTAACCGAGTATGGTCATATAGTCGATTAAATGAAATTTCTATTCTTTCAGATATATATCGTCGAATATATATGTCGGATTAGGGTCAGGATTATGGAGAGGGGCGTTTGATGAATTCTCATTACAATTAGCCATTGCCGTGATACAATAAAGAGTTTACTAGCACAGGCTTATCAACAAGATTAGGCACTCGTAGCACTAGTGATAATGATCTTAGGTTCGAAACGAATCCGCGGTCACGGGATGATAAACGTATGTTCTCGCACAGTTCAAGTCTAACTCTTTGTTAACTAGATGTGAGGTATTCACTGGTTGTAAGGTGGTACTGTCACTCGTCGATCAGATCGTGCGAAAGAAAGAATCTCCGTCTCGATGATGCCGTCGAGGAAAACTATAATGGGTGTGTCTAAGGACATGAGATCCCCGGATTCGTCAACGAAAGCTTTCGTTCCAAAGGAGAGGGAAATTAGCGCTGTTGCTAATTTGTCGATTTCCATATCGGCGTTTTGAAAGAGATGCTGACCGCCCTTGAGGGGTGGTTGTTGACGGGGGGCATCGTTCGTGGAAGGTAGGTTTCTCCTATCTTCCCGTAGTTGCAACAAAGTCTATTTGAAGGACTTCGCTTGACTAAATCTTAAGATCTATAACGGGTTCTCACGTTAGCTAAACATACACTACAAAGGCATGCCGACATCCGGCGATCATCTTACCCGGAGGACACAATCTGCGTGTGGCGGGCCGCGGGATAGAAACTATTGAAGTATTTACTGCCACGTGTCGCTACGACTATTTCTTTTAAGGAGAGGTATAGAGTTACTCTGCGCCTTTGTTAGATAAAACGTTCATCCCTTTGACCGCGGCTACTTTCGGCGATTGATTGTCGCCTCGAGCACAAGCTCATGATCATAAATCTCGAATAATCGGAGCGGCATTTGTTTAATCTAAGTTGCAACGTTACGGTATTCCCGCGAATCCAAGGAGGGGTTCCGGTGTTCTTTCATCTCCGACATATATTATATATCAATGTTAATTGTTATCTGTGTTGGCGTAGTGAATAAACACATTGATGTTCGGTGTTTCAATTATCAGAATTATAATCGATGTTAAATGTATAGAGTGTCAAAAAATTATTTGTTGTAGCTGTGGAAGATGGAGATCTGTTAGAGAAAATGGATCATGAAATTGATCTTGAGTATAATTTTCAGAGAAAATTTTTTATTGCATCATAAAGTACTTATCACGAGAAACGAAAGTTTCAGAAAACCCCTGGATCGTAAATGATTCGTTCTTTTGAAAAAAGCTGTTTAAAATTTCTTGTACTAATCCTTATACTAATTGTGTATACTAATTGTATTTAGTATATTATGTTATAAATAATGGTTAATATAAGTATCAAAATAAATAGACAACAATTAATTAGATAACATCGTAATCCAGAATGATAAGCGAACAAAACGCAGTACTCAGACAGCAAACCCAACAAATCACAGTCATGCTACAACTAATTACAAACGTGCTAAGCAAAAAATAAAAAACGGACACTCTAAAAATAGCAGCCTGGAACTCAAACGGCCTACAACAACGGGCCCTCGAAATTAAAACATTCATATACAGTAACAATATAGACATACTACTTGTCTCAGAAACACACTTCACTACAAAAAGCTACTTGAAAATACCATACTACACCATATATGATACCAAACACCCCTCAGGAAAAGCTCACGGAGGGACAGCAGTGATAGTCAGAAACGATATCAAACATTATCTACACAACCAAGTTAACAAAGGATATTTACAAGCAACCACCGTTACAGTTCAAACTAGTAGCAACTACTTCCAGTTGTCAGCAGTATATGTGCCTCCGCGACACAAAATAACATCACAAATGTGGGAAGAATACTTCCAGGACCTAGGGGACAAGTACATCGCAGCGGGAGACTACAATTCAAAGCACATGCTATGAGGGTCAAGAAACCTTACACCTCGAGGCAGAACACTGGAAAAATACATTAGAAATAATAACCTCAATGTTACGCCACGAGGCTTACCACGGGCTGTATTTTCTAACCGTCGCTCGCGGCCCTATAATGTCGCAGTCGGATCGTCTTATCTGACCCCAGGATCATATACAATGTATCGACGAGCGCATAGCTATCGCCAAGCAGCGAGTTCTCGAAACGTCGAATTTTGTCCGTTACGTTTTCCACGCAAGAATAGACATACGTGATCATAGGCGCGAACGGTGGCGTGACCTAAGTATAGTGGGGGTCGTCTTAAAGATGAGACAAAGAAATCATCTAAAGTCGATCAGTTCCTTGTGACGCGTCGAACGTTACACATTGAATCGAATCTAACACATAACGTCTGTCTCAAGCTGTTGCTTGTGCGATAGGTCTCGTTATAAGCAAACCGCTAAACAAACCTTGACTGTTATCTTTTTCGTTTATAATTGTTGATCTTTGACTGAACTTGTTGTTTCGTTATTTTTATTAAACTTTTATCAACCAACCCAGTATAGTTGTTCGTATACACTCAAACCTAACCACCTCTATTCTCGTAATAGAAATAGGGGATCAATCAGTTCGTGGCATCGATTGTTTAATCGTAACGAGAATTTACGACTCTCGTTGACGCGTTATCTAGCGATCGCGTCTCTCTGCGAACGGTTGAAACACACTATGTTTCATGAATTTATTTGCTAACGGTATTGAAACAAATAACAAGCAGAGGACGAACTATCCGTGAACTGTTTTGCCAACGAGTACGCTTCCAATATTTTCTGTTTGAGAAAGCACACTTGTTGCTGTTGCAACTCCAAATATTTTTACAGCCGACGCTTTTGCCATGAATCATCGGCTAACATATAAAATAGAGAAAAGCCACAGTTGATTGTAATGGAAATTTAGAAAACCTCAAACTCGATATAGAAGGGAAAAATAAAGGAAAGGAAGGGAGAGATAATTGGAAGCTTGGGGCCAGGTTTAATTCACTGAAACCGGGCTGCTTGTGTCATCACGAAACAGAATTGCCAGTACGTCATTTCTGTGCTCCCGTCCTCGTAAAAACGGTTTCACACGTTAAGAAAAAACGAATAGGCGGTGAAGAAAGAAAAAAGCAGACAGAGAGCGCTTTTAAAAAGCTGACGAAGCGTGTGTCACGTAAAATAAAAGGAAATTTAAAAGAAAGAAGAAAACTTTATTTTTCCTTCGTTTATACACTTATAAGACACTTCTGAGCTCTAGCCGTGACCGTACGAGACTGAGTCTCTTACAATCTTTTTACTTTCGGTGACATCTGTTCCCTCATTATCCCCACTACCCTGTAGGCGTACGTGACCGTTGCTACGCTTCTAGAACATTTGGTGGAAGGACCGTTAGTCCATAAATGAATCCTCAGGTACTCCGGCAATATACATTGTCGCCAAGGTCGCCATGTGTTTCCCTCATCGGTCCATCGGGTTCGAAGTATGCCAACCGGGACACCATCCTGCCCGCGGTGTGTGTGTGTGTGTCCTGGTCTCTGATGTGATTTACGTTACACGTGCGTTGCCACAACGAGACACACGGTGCTATTTGTCGTTTTAAATTGCGCCGCAACTTGTTTTTGAGATCTTTGCTAGAGACATGTGAAAACACGTTGGAAGTATATTTCTTGTTTTTGTGGAATTTAGCTGGAAAATGAAAAATAACGTAAAACATGTACTTACGACTTACAGGGTAATTGAATGTATACACTGTAATAACCAGCGATTTAAGGCTTTAAAAGATCGAAAGAAAAGAAAAGAAGAAAGATAATATGTTGTGGCAGTCTAACTCGATCTAAGGAAATAGAGAGGGAGGGGGGGCAAAGCTTGTTAATCTGGAAAGAATACAAGCATCAATTTCAAGCACTTACAGGGAATCAAGCGGGCTTGTTATGGTCGTAAGGTGGACAATTATCCCGTGTTAGGTTCAATCAGCTTAGTCCTACACAAAATTGATCCAATCATGCGAAAACAAATGTATTCCGATTTTTGTCGCAGATATATCTGGTCTACGCACTCCAGTGCCCGCACAACTGATATTGAAACGCCTGATTTTCCCATATTCTACAGTGACAACATTACCTGATTTTTTACAACCATGAAGGACTCGAAAATACTTGCAATCTTCATCTGTTTGCAAATTATTTTCGTCACTTTCGTCCCGTCAGGGGCTGGTAAGTTGATACTGATTAATTATACCATCGAAATTCTATATAATGGCTACAAAAAATATTTGCATCATCACCCTCATTTCCTAACGAAGCGCGTTTTTTTACCAAGTTTTATATTTCATTTCATAGTATCAAATCTCTGTAGTTACACGAAAGTATTAAATGATAGGAAACTTGATATACACGAATTTAATTAATTAATAAGTTACCGTTAATTAATAAGTACACCGTTAACGCTTGCATGCTGGTCGTTAAAACACATGCTGCGCGAATAGGGTACACAGCGATTCATTTAACTCGCCTTGAATTAGTTTTAGAAAGACAAACATGGACAGGGATAATTTTTGTCACGAGCCGCTTAATTTATTCGTTCATTAGAACGAATTAATTTACACCTGCTGAGATCGCGATTGATGTGACAAATTCGAAATCTTGTTCCATATAAATATTTTTAAACAACCACGTCGTAAGCTTTGTATATTTTTTAATCGCAACGAAACTGTTCAGAGAAATGCTGAAATTATTAATTAGAAAAGGAGATTTCTACGCATCGTTGTAAAACTGTCAGGGAAAATATTCGTGAAACAGTTACGTTGTTACAAGTTCTACAAGAAGAAATATTGAAAATCACGTTCCACTTATTCAGTTGCACGTGTAAAAGGTATCTTGCGTTCGCGCAAAAAATCTCTGAAGGATACATGCTTTATAATAATTGGAGTGTCGAAGTTGTTACGCGGATCGGCGTACACGTACCTTTTAATGAAACTAGGTTACCCATTCGTTATTCGTTCCTAATTTTCAGCTTCACGATTTTTACGCAATAAAATTTTATACACCTGTTCGGTTTATAAATGATTCAATTCAAATTTAACAGAATTAAAGTTGAAATAATCATTTGTACTTCATTAAAAGGTTCTTTCAGCATCTCGTTTTAATATTTTTATTGGTAATATTTTGTTGATCGTTATATTTAAATGGAGTTTTTCAAAGGAGAGACATTTTAAGGTAGGAAATGGACATACATTTATAATAAGAATTCAGAAGAAAGAATATTTCATACAGAAATAAATATTCCGTATGTATAAATAACTACGCTATGAATTTTATATGTATCGGATATTCCTTCTGGTTAATGTATCTGATGTTTTTTCACGCGAGATAGCGTATATTTGCATCTATATGTCTCTTCGTTTCTCAGTAGTAAAACTTAGCATTCCTGCGGCTGATAAGTAGTTACGCACTGACAACGAGAAACATAAAATGAGTAAGAAGCATGAGACATTCTATAAGAAAAATAAAGTTGTTTTTATCTTTCATTGCATATTCGTCAGAATATTGTTAATAAATATTTAAGTTAAGATTTCAGTTGCAATAAATACATAGGATACATAGGATACATTTATTTATATATGTATCTATGAACGCATTTGACATAAAATTTTGATAACGACTAAAATTATATATTCTGATATTAAATTAATTTAATGAGAATAAAAAACTAATTTTTTTAAACAAGATTTTGTATAAAGTTATATTTATTAGGAAAAGTTCGTTCATCCCTTTATAATATGATAGGATTAGACTCATTGCTGTGCAAATCATTTCATGGAATAGTATATGTGTGCGTGTATGTTCTAAGTTTTTATTATAAAAATGCTAAATGTACTAGGAGACGTTTTTAAAAATTCATAGATTTTTCTTCATCAAACATATCAATCGTTATATTGAAAAGTTAATTATCTTTTATTTGTTTCGAGCTGCACATTGATTGAGACATTCCTGTTGGTTATAATTGCGAATTTAACGCAACGAAGTTGTTTGAATCCCTTGCAAGCATGTAAATATATCGTCGAATTAATTGGTCAATTACTTGAGGTTGGAATTGAAAGAAAGGGAAAGGTGGAGGAGAAGTCTTGCGTTTGAATGCGGGACACTTTTAAAGCCCACAGTTCGCTGAAATTGCCAGAGAATTCAATTAAATGGCAAATTAAACCATTGAACTGAATCTGTTTCCAATCGCGAGCTTAGAAATTCTATCCTTTGAATTTTTATATCAGTCAACTTTCTTTTTGTACGTACGGTAACGAATATAATTCATGAATTAATGAAGTATGTAATTGGATGAAAGTTCTTCTTCCTGGATTCAGTTTAGACTAAGAAAAATTATATAATAACGAAATTATCAACTTAAAATTGATAGAGTGTGATAGTTTATTTTTTTTTTTTTTTTTTTTTTTTTTGCGTGAGGAGGGGAAAATGCTGTTACGCATACCCAGTGATCCGCATCACTGGGTTATGTGGGACTCGGGCGGATGTTGTTGCCATACCCACTAAAAACCCCTCCTCCTTTTTCCTTTGCTTCGAGGACAGACAACCTCGGTAAAACCTGTCGGCAGTCATCAGGGTTGTCCTTTCATGCCCCGTTGTATCTTCTTCTTCAGGCAGTTATTCTGTATATTCTGTATTGCTCTCGTCATCTTCTCAGCTAGTTCAGAATACTGGGCTGATCTCCTTCTGTGGTTCTTTGTTGTCTTGTATCTCTGCCTTCACTGCTCCGCGTAGTTGTTGTTGCTCTCGTTCTCCTCCTTGCTTCCTTCAAGGCCTTCGCTGTCACCCTCCTGTGAGGCATGACGGTCTTGCGAAATTACCTGAATTTATCTCAGCTCTCGTTCTTGGCGGTCACCGTGGCGATCAGATTGTCCACGTCTATGTTCTCGCCAAGAGCGTTCTCCAGCTCAATCCTTCTGTACGTTCACTTCGGGCACGTGAAGAGGGCGTGCTCTGCATCGTCGTTAGGGTCTTCACAGTCGAGACAGTTGCTGTCGCTGCTCTTGCCAATCCTCTTCCTATAGACCCCAAAACTCCTGTAGAGGTGGCCGTGTGTTCGTTATATATTTATTGGACGTGCGTGATAGTTGTAGTAGTTGGGCCTGGTCCGCTGTAATTGTCACTGGGGGCTGTAGATGTCGCTGCCGTCGTCCGACACTAGTTAGTGCCGAGTGGTGGTATTTGGCTTGTCGAGTGCCGCCACAGTACCCCTTACCAGTGATAGCGTTAGAATCTTAGTGTAATAAACCGTCCAATTGTCCAATTGTTGTCCAATTCGTGCGGATGTTGCTCGAAGTCTTCAATGTGGCGGTGGATACCTGTCAGTACGGTGCGGGCGTTCCGCGTACGGTCGTAGGCCTCTGTTCCATTTTTTAGTATGACGTGCTAGTGGTAATGCCCATGAACTTTTGCGACGGCCACATCACTCCTGGCTTGGTCGGTCATCGTTTCGTACCCAGTCACCTGCATGCGTGAGTCGGCGGTGAGGGGTCGAGTTTTTGTTGAAGGAAGGGCCGTTCCGTGTTCGTCGTAGCGGTAGGGTCCAGCTTGCCACAGGTCTAGATTCGCGATGATGGAAGTTCTCAGTAATGCTATCACGGTCAGACCTCAGTTTTGCTGTCGATCACGTCGGGGTCACCAATGTAGAGGTGGCCGTGTGTGCGTGATATATTTATTGGACGTGCGTGATAGTTGTAGTAGTTGGGCCTGGTCCTCTGTAATTGTCACTGGGAGCTGTAGATGTCGCTGCCGTCGTCCGACACTAGTTAGTGTCGAGTGCCGCCACACTCCCATGCCCGGTTAACAGCTGCATGGTGTGATGATCGATGTCCATCTTCTTTTTGGTAAATAGCAGGGCACTCGGTATTAATTTCCTTGCGCCTCCAGTTCCTCCTTCAGCTCGTTGCCGTCATCCGCGCCGATCCTGGTCTTATGGATCTTGTTCCACTCGTAAGTCTCTCCGAGCATCTTTATCTATATGTAGATCGGGAGATTCCCGGTCAACACGCAAAGTGTCGCGTGGGAGACGGTACAGTATGCCGTCGTTGTTATGCACAGGGCCGTTCGTTGTGCCCGTTTCTGCTTCTTCCTGTTCTTATCGGTATTCGCTAAGCTAATTCTTCTTTCTGAACCCATACTGCCTCCGATGGAACGGGTCCGTTCCGATGCATCTCTCGATGATCTTCTTAAAGCATTTTTCCCAGATCTTGCTCATGGCTGGGAGTATGCTTATCGGCCGATACGCGTTAGGGAGACTGGGATCCTTTCCCGGCTACCTTAGCAGTATTACTCTGGCCGTCTTCCAGCAGTCTGTTTCCAGCTTGCTTCCAGCTCCTGCTTCCAGCAGTCCAGGAGTCTTCCATCGACTCCTGCAGCCATCTTGGTGTTCATTCTTCCGGCGCCATCGTCGACATCGCCTTCGCCGATGACGACGCTGAAGCTGATGTCTTCTTCTTCTTCGGTCTCTGCCTCTTCGCGGCCCTCATAATGGGAGGATCCGTGTCCCATGGTGAATAGCCTCTATAGGACTTTCACCATGCTTTCACCATGTCGATCGGCATGTCGTTGGTTGGTTTCTTGCTTTTGCATCTCTTCATGACTGTGCGATAGAGTTTGCCTTCTTGCTTTTCTGTATGGATGGAAACGCGTTCGAAAAGTAGAACGGAGTAATTAGCGATGCACGATCCCAAGCTGGTGAATATTTTTCCATCGGGAGAAGTCAGGTCGAGCGATACAAGATTTATATGCTCGTTCTGCCAGTTATTTCAAGGTCTGTGACGCGATAGAAAATGAACATAAATGAATAATAAATGTATTACAGCCATAAAGATTGCTTGATGTACGCCACCGTTTTTCCCCTATTTCTCCGATACAATTTTCCTTTTTTTTTTCTTTGCCAAACACTTTACTAATCGGTACGTATTCGAATTATCCTCAATTATTCTCGGTTGTTTCCGTTTCCTTTGGATTTACATAAGTACTCGTTTGATGTACGTGCAGAGTGAGATAATAACTATTAACAGCTATAAAATAAGAAGCGAAAATACGTTGAAACTCGACATCTAGATTCGCGAGACTTTGCAGAGCTTCGAAACTCTCGTGTTTCAAACCTAATAAAAAGTTGTAGAGGGAGAATTACATTGCGAGATCTGTTAAGGAAAATCGTATCGTTGTAATAGGATTATTTCAGCGAGGGAAATTCCGTGTTGCGTGTAACGCGTTGCAAAGCCATGAGCTTTCTTTCGGGTTAATATACATAATCGCCTTATCGAACTTTCCATCTAAACCGTTGCGCTCACACGTGAATTTTGCATTTCAATCTTCTTACTTGCAGTCCAATCCAGTTTAGTGTGACTAAGCTAAATGTTTCAGCCCTTCCAGGTAGAGTATGTATTATAGAGAGACGTACAACTCTATGAAGGGGAGATCAATAAATTGGGTTATCTTTAAATCACTGACAATTATTTCATCGACACGATTTCACCGACAGCGAATCCACCGGCAATGTCTATCAAAGTTTATTTACCGATACACCGAGTGAAATCACCCACAATCATTTCACCAATATTCTCCTTTGTCGATAATTATCATGCTTGCCACTACATGTTATCGTTGATTATATGTCTTTATTTACACATTCGTTTACGCGCATAACGAGATAAACGAAGAAACGAAAATGATATGTTGTTATGATGTATTGTTAAATTACTAATTAACACGAGTTATATATCTACCTACATGAGAGCTTCTAAATATCAATTATATTTCATGAAAGCACACAAGCTATTTTGCTATACACAAATAGAATTATAAGGAGATGTTACGTTCTAATGATTTAACGAAATCTATTCCTCTGTACATTTGACATTTCTGTATTATTACTTGTGTACTTTCTGCTCTTGTTTACGTCATCGGAAGTAAAAATACGTTAAGCGAATCAGCTAATCTATTTGAGCGATTCAATGGCTCGGTCTTCTCTTATGCGACTACCAAGCAGAAGATAAGTTCTTGGTTATATTACATTTTATAACATCCAAATTAACTTTTTTTTCTTTTTCTTTTTCTTTCTCTTTTTCTTTTTTTCCCTTTTTCTATTTCTTTTTTTTCCTTTCTTTTTTTCTTTTCTTTCCCTTTTTCTTTTTCTTTTTTTTCCTTTCTTTTTTTCTTTTTTTTTCCCTTTTTCTTTTTTTTTCCTTTCTCTTTTTCTTTTTTTCCTTTTTCTTTTTTCTTACGTGGAGGACACCAAGCCACTTTGGGGGGGGGGGGGAAGTGGCGTGGTAGTGAACATCCAAATTAACTGGGGCACTAATTAGCTAAAGCTTCTAGTCAAACCAGGTATCGGTCTTTGTACGCAAAGACATTCATTACAATCGTTTATAGTTTGAAGAAACACCGTTACAAATTCGTGATATAAGAGAAAGCGATTCAAAACTCGGATTCATTTGTTGGAACGACGCCGTGGGCAAAAGTACATAATGGAAAACTTTCTTCCAAGACCAATTGATAGCGCTGACGTAATTAAAATGTGACGATATTGCCAGCGACGTTTCTCCAAATAGACGACTAACTTATTTACGAATTGCCGCAACACGATTGCCGCTGGTAATACGGTTAGTAATCACTTTATTGAATTTTCGCTTGACGTGACATCGTCGAGTTCCTAGAGAGATTCTTCTCCCTTGTAAAACTATGTTTCTGCAACGACTGTATTTGTTGAATTACCGTTCGTGAACAAGTCCTTCTCTTTATTACATGTAATAGATTCTTCTTTTTAAGTTTTAAATTACATTGGTAATTTTCTATAATTTATTACTCGAATATGGTAATTTGTTCTTAAAAAGTTTGCTTTTTCTACAATTATTTTACTACAAAACCCATCAAAAACATGATGTATGTATATATACCCTCAAATATTATCGGTTTATTCTCAAGCTATAGTTCAATTTCGGAAATTGCCAATTAAAATCATAAAAAAAAACACAGAAAGTTCGTTAAAATATGCGATTTTCCAATCAAGATATAGAATTTATTCGAGTAATATAGATTACAGTAGCGATGGTGACGGCAACGATGAATGGACTGATTCTTCGTGCGAAAATAAATTGGAAGCGCAGAACGATGCATTGTTTCAGGGAATATCGATTTTCAAGCATGGTTTTAAAGTACGTGTGCGCGTGTCTAGGTTTGTTAATTAATGCCGCTCCCAGGTTTTCAATATATAAATGTGACACCTACATATCTTTAAGCTTAAAACAATTGGACTAACAATTTCATTAAATTTAAATCAATATTTATCTTTTTAAACGCAACAATATTTTTAATGACAACTTCACATGTAAATCAAGTGCATACATATTCGATCGTTCTTGAAAACCTGATTCTCTGCGAAGAGAAAAAATCCTTGAATAAAGATTTGATCTACGTTTTATATGCTACGTTTTACATCCACCTCTTTTCAGATATACCCCTCTATTTAAAATCATAGATCGTCACACTCTATAGGTATTTCCCTGAAAAGTTAATGTCGTTTTGTATAAAAGCCAATTCAAAGGGGAAGGAAATTCTGCGAAAAATTCTTTCAGATTTCCCTATGTTTGAGCTCGAATCAAAGCAATCTTGTATAGTAGGATAGGATGATAGGATGATTCTGTATTATTCCTTGTGTACTTTCTGTTCCTGTTATTTACAATAGGATGATTATGCGTTTAACTTCTCATAGAATCTCTCTGATTCCGTATGATATCATCAGTGTTTTTGAAATATGTTATTGATGTCGTAACGTCAACCGTTTCCAGTGCAAATTCAATTTTGAATCGCAATTTCCATGTTTGCATGGCAAAAGCGTAAAATCGATAACGCACGCAAACATATCTTCTTTGCTAATGGCGTACTATAAATATAAATATTTGAATAAATATTGCGAATTTCATATTGCTAAAAGATTTATACTATTTGTTCGTAAATAATCGTCGGATCTATATTTAAGTTGAAACTGCTGCATTAGATCTCTTTTCTTACTTAAAATTATTTGGATTGGTAATTTGGATGTAACTTGTAATTTATTCTTCCTTTATAAATAGTGTACAGAAGATACCAATTCAAAGAAATGGAAGGAAAGTCTAAAAGCAAAGAAAATCTACAGGAAGATAAAACGTTCGAGCCTTGCCAGGCTATATAGGATGTTAAGTAATTTCATTTTGACAATGGTCCAACATCATACTATGCATAAATTTAATATTAATATAAGCAGGTTTCATGCCATGTATTACATGTAACGTATAAGCACAAGCCCTGGTTTTAAATGCCTTATAGTAACACCGAAAAGATTATTCAGTTGGATGTCTGACTCAACATCAATATTTTACTTAGAAGATAATAGGTCGAGAGCATGTTGGTGGGTGGAATGGGAGATGAATGAAGGCTTACTTCTGTAAAATACGTAAAATGGTAGTCGGAATGAATTTTGGCGCTTGGGGACAGAAAAAAAGCTGACTGATACTGTCATACACCTGAATTTATAAAATTTTGAAAATCGATGTAACCTTTGAACTTTATCGTATTCTGTTTCATAGCACAAATTATTGTTCCCGAAATGTACGTTTAGTGTTATAATATATTTGACCAATGGTTCTCAAATACTAGTTTTGCTAAAGCAATGGTGGAATTGGAGCAATTCTTTCTTCTTTTATTCTTTGAATGACCTGGATTTTCGAGTAGTCTAGTGACGCTTGATCCGTACAATTAATCGATTTCTTTTTATTACACAAGTGCAAGAGATTCCGCGTTGGACGCCGATGTTGCGAGTTCGAATGCCTGGATGAGGTTGGCACTGAGTATTGGTCCGGATCTGATGTGGTTATCGTCGATGGTTCACCTAAACTTGAAAAACATAGTGTATTGTGGACGCTGAGCTTAGTGATGGCAATTGTAATATTTTAATTTCTTTTATTCTATATTTTCGACTTCTTTTTTCGAGTAGAATCATCAATTTTCCGCTTGTACTATCAATTACCAACCAGCCTGTATGACAAAATTCTATTTTAAACACCAAACTCGCCACGAGTGGCTATTTTGTTTACGAAATTAAACGAATTTAATAAATGAAATGGCAAGGAAGGAACTACAAGTGACCGTCAAACTATTTTTATGCTTGAAAAGTAATTCGCAAAGTAATATAAAATAATACTACTGATTTGTGTCAGAATTTTTCAGAATTTTTTCTTAATCTCTTGTTTTTTCCCTTCAAATTTATTATTTATTATTTATTCGGTGCTTTTTCCCTTCAAATTTATTATTTATTATTTATTCGGTGTCACGAAAACCGATTAAATATTAAATATCTTAAATATAGATTGAAATGAAAGCTTGTCAGTTCTCGTTCAGTTGTCACTTCAAAGTTGTTAGTTCAAAGGTTCTCGTACATCATAAAGCAAGGGATCAAATCTTTAACATATTACAAATTAAATCTTTTATTGTAATTGCGAAACTTATGAAAGTACCAAGGGAAACAAGTAGGGAACATGAACTGCTCAACGAACCAAAGAACGGCTCAGTGACAAAATTAATAAAGTAAGGATCACAAATATTACAACATTACACTCTTACATCACATAATAGTTCTCTGTACAAAAGATATATAGCGAATCGACTTTTCACAACGATAAGAATCAACAGAACCAATTAAGACCAGGCGAAACTCTCATAAGACAACAATATCAGAGGGATCAAATCAGCGATTTTAATCTATGTTACAAATTATAGTTATCAAGAATAATTGCTCTTTTCACGAAAATTATGCTGATGACACACTCACAATGCATTTTATATTTGGTAGTCGGATGTGCTCGTGGCCATCAGGAGTATAAAGACGACGTTTTTAGAAAATGACAGCGCTGTCGGGTTTTAAAAGCTTTTATTTTTTTATTCATCATTACGAAGATTGTGATGGAAGAACGTAATGGGGTAAAATCTGACGATTCCTTAATGAAGAATGCTTAAAGAGATTCTATAGAAAACGGTGATCGTTTCGTTGGGTAGTTCATTCGAATTTTGATCAGGATTATTGAGATAGAAGGGTCGAGAGCTTGGTGGAATATCAACTTTGACGCTTCAACGCTTCATCTCTTTTCAAGCTCACCAGTCACGAATCATGGTTCACTGAATATATCTTTTTGGAAAATCTTTTTTGGATTTTCGTACGAGAAACATGGTATGTTTGACAAGGGATTTTCTTTTGAGGTAATTTAGAGTGACAAAAAGGTCTTTCTGTTAGGTAGCTTGTCGATAAAAATGTTTTATTAATAACGTAAATGGAACGAGTAGTTACGAATGTAAATAGAATATGACCAAATGGAATATATATCTTCTCTTCGACTTTCATAAGCTGAAAGCCCCGTATCTAAATTTTATCTTAATTATTTGAAGCAAAAAGTATGTTTTCTGAAACTTTCGTTTCTCGTGATGAGTACTTTATGATGCAATAAAAAATTTTGTCTGAAAATTATACTCAAGATCAATTTCATGATCCGTTTTCTCTATCAGATCTCCATCTTCCACAGCTATAACAAATAATTTTTTGACACTCTATACATTTAACATCGATTATAATTCTGATAATTGAAACACCGAACATTAATGTGTTTATTCACTACGCCAACACAGATAACAATTAACATTGATATATAATATATATTTGACGATATATATCTGAAAGAATAGAAATTTCATTTAATCGACTATATGACCATACTCGGTTAAGTACCAACAACGACTATCTATCAACCTTATCTTACTTCCTCAAAGATATAGAAAGACTTTAAAAATTTCAGCCATGTGATTTGGTCCTTTAAAATTTAGAAGTAATATAACGATAAAATACCATCAAAACCTTTAAATTTCCAATATTCAAGAGAAACTTGAAATCTCGTTTATTTACTCAGCAACAAAATCTTATTTACCTTCAGAGAACCTATACAATTTTTGCACAGCTCAATATCTCTCCTTTAAACAAAACATCAAAGTATGTTGTTCCTAACTTCAAAGGGCTCAACTCAATTTTTTGATCAATTTCTCTCGTCCTATACGCTCGTTTCAAAGCTTATAATACCATCTACACCTTTGCCTTATGTTCCATCCATGGTTCCTATGCATGCAATTTTATTATTATCGTTCCAAAGGACCTTCGCATTTCTGTTTCGCTCGTGATAGGTATTCACATCTGTTTTACCGTGCTGTTTCATCTTCTGGGAACGATATGGTCGGAAATGATATGATGTTGAATACGCACAGGTCGTTAAACGAGAATTAATTCAAGATAGATTCAAACGGAGTTAATTAAGTGATCCCAATTCCACCGCCTTGGGGGCTGAACGCGTTTTCCTTCCGAACGGTTCGCTCGTGTCGAGTGATGCAAATTTCAGCAAGTGTTTCACCTACGTGTTTACTATTAAATTTATTTCTTATCTATCTATATCTTATCTTATGAGAGTTTCGCCTGGTCTTAATTGGTTCTGTTGATTCTTATCGTTGTGAAAAGTCGATTCGCTATATATCTTTTGTATAGAGAACTATTATGTGATGTAAGAGTGTAATGTTGTAATATTTGCGATCCTTACTGTATTAATTTTGTCACTGAGCCGTTCTTTGGTTCGTTGAGCAGTTCATGTTCCCTACTTGTTTCCCTTGGTACTTTCATAATTTTCGTAATTACAATAAAAGATTTAATTTGTAATAAGTTAAAGATTTGATCCCTTGCTTTATGATGTACCAGAACCTTTGAACTAACAACTTTGAAGTGACAACTGAACGAGAACTGACAAGCTTTCATTTCAATCTATATTTAAGATATTTAATATTTAATCGGTTTTCGTGACACCGAATAAATAATAAATAAAAAATTTGAAAGGAAAAAAACAAGAGATTAAGAAAAAATTCTGAAAGAGACACAAATCAGTAGTATTATTTTATATTACTTTGCGAATTACTTTTCAAGCAGAAAAATAGTTTGACGGTCACTTGTAGTTCCTTCCTTGCCATTTCATTTATTAAATTCGTTTAATTTCGTAAACAAAATAGCCACTCGTGGCGAGTTTGGAGTTTAAAATAGAATTTTGTCATACAGGCTGGTTGGTAATTGATAGTACAGGCGGAAAATTGGTGATTCTACTCGACAAAAGAAGTCGAAAATATAGAATAAAAAAAATTAAAATATTACAATTGCCATCACTAAGCTCAGCGTCCACAATACACTATGTTTTTCAAGTTTAGGTGAATCATCGACGATAACCACATTAGATTCGGACCAATACTCAGTGCCAACCTCATCCAGGCATTCGAACTCGCAACATCGGCGTCCAACGCGGAATCTCTTGCACTTGTGTAATAAAAAGAAATCGATTAATTGTACGGATCAAGCGTCACTAGACTACTCGAAAATCCAGGTCATTCAAAGAATGAAAGAAGAAAGAATTGCTCCAATTCCACCATTGCTTTTGCAAAACTAGTATTTGAGAACCGTTGGTCAAATATATTATAACACTAAACGTACATTTCGGGAAGAATAATTTGTGCTATGAAACAGAATACGATAAAGTTCAAAGGTTACATCGATTTTCAAAATTTTATAAATTCAGGTGTATGACAGTATCAGTCAGCTCTTTTTCTGTCCCCAAGCGCCAAAATTCATTCCGACTACCATTTTACGTATTTTACAGAAGTAGGCCTTCATTCATCTCCCATTCCATCCACCAACATGCTCTCGACGTATTATCTTCTAAGTAAAATATTGATGTTGAGTCAGACATCCAACTGAATAATCTTTTCGGTGTTACTATAAGGCATTTAAAACCAGGGCTTGTGCTTATACGTTAGATGTAATACTTGGCATGAAACCTGCTGATATTAATATTAAATTTATGCATAGTAGGATGTAGGACCATTGTCAAAATGAAATTATTTAGCATCTTATATAGCCTGGCAAGGCTCGAACGTTTTATCTTAATGTAGATTTTCTTTGCTTTTAGACTTTCCTTCCATTTCTCTGAATTGGTATCTTCTGTACACTATTTATAAAGGAAGAACAAATTACATGTTACATCCAAGTTACCAATCCAAATAATTTTAAGTAAGAAAAGAGATCTAATGCAACAGTTTCAACTTAAATATAGATCCGACGATTATTTACGAACGAATAGTATAAATCTTTTAGCAATATGAAATTCGCAATATTTATTCAAATATTTATATTTATAGTACGCCATTAGCAAAGAAGACATGTTTTCGTGCGTTAAATTTAAAGGTTTTGATGGTATTTTATCGTTATATTACTTCTAAATTTTAAAGAACCAAATCACATGGCTGAAATTTTTAAAGTCTTTCTATATCTTTGAGGAAGTAAGATAAGGTTGATAGATAGTCGTTGTTGGTACTTAACCGAGTATGGTCATATAGTCGATTAAATGAAATTTCTATTCTTTCAGATATATATCGTCAAATATATATTATATATCAATGTTAATTGTTATCTGTGTTGGCGTAGTGAATAAACACATTAATGTTCGGTGTTTCAATTATCAGAATTATAATCGATGTTAAATGTATAGAGTGTCAAAAAATTATTTGTTATAGCTGTGAAAGATGGAGATCTGTTAGAGAAAATGGATCATGAAATTGATCTTGAGTATAATTTTCAGACAAAATTTTTTATTGCATCATAAAGTACTCATCACGAGAAACGAAAGTTTCAGAAAACCCCTGGATCGTAAATGATTCGTTCTTTTGAAAAAAGCTGTTTAAAATTTCTTATACTAATCCCTATACTAATTGTGTATACTAATTGTATTTAGTATATTATGTTATAAATAATGGTTAATATAAGTATCAAAATAAATAGACAACAATTAATTAGATAACATCGTAATAACATAATATAATATAATGGGCGTAATCATATACAGTAAAACTTAGAAAATATGCTCTGGATGAATTCGGTGAAAATTATCCTTTGTTCCGTGGTATATATAGGCAAAAACGAATGGTAGACCGCAGCATAATAGTTTCCAACAACATTCTCAATATTAAGGATATCAACATCTTAGATTTAATCTAAGCCGCTGGAATACGCCAGATATTTCATATCTGACTTAAACATGTACAGTGACGAGCGAAAAAAGTAAACACATAAATGTAAAAGACTAATTTCTCAAGTGATCGGTAAAGATTAGGTAACAGTAACTACAAGTTATTATTAACGAAATGTAATAGTTAATTTTCATTAACATTAATAATGTACAAAACATTTTACAAAAATGGATATCTCAAACCATGTTTACAGTTTTGCACATTAATTATACTCGTCGAATCAAGGTTTCAACATAGGTATTTCGTCCACTAGTACTACTTCACGTTTATTATATCCAATAGAATTAACTACTATTTAGGTAAATTATTTTGTGGAATGGTCAAATAATGCTCTTTTCTCATTATACCTTCGACATTCGCTTTTTACATAAAATCAACGGGCTGTGTTTACACTTTTGCTTGTCACGGCGTATCAAGGAAGATTGAAATATAAAGTAATTCGCACAAAAAAGTAGATATTAGTATTGATGTTATTGTATTCCATATTTGACCTTAAAATATGAATAAAATCAGTCTAAGTATTAATGAAATTTCAAACATTTTTTCTAAAACAACGGAACTTTCCTTTCTAATGAGCACTATATGATGCAATAGAAAAACAATTTGACACTGAAAATTGTGGTCAAGATCAATTTTGCGTTACACTTATTTAACCAATTTTCATCAAATCGAAGGTGTAGAATGGCTTGAAAAAAATACCGCGATAAATACTTTTTTGACACTTTGTACAAAGGTGTATATCAATGTGTATATCGATACACATACTCTGTATGTGCATATCCGTGGTATATATATCCGTTTTTCGAAGCAAAATGTCATCTACCTGATCAAAAGAGCAAAGCAAAAACACTACATAGAGGGTTTGTTACTGTTAACACTCTCTATTTCCGTGCGTAAAGTATCCAACCAGATATCCAGGAACAGCTTTCAGGGAACGAGATTGAATATTTGATCGAATATATTTAATATGGCAATGTTACGTATAACAATATACGTATGGAATTTTAAAAGTCACGAGGGTTGCAGCGGACTCAATTTTAATGTGCATTAAACATTTTGCTCATTGATGACCTTACCTTAATTTTTTTCTCCTTCCTCGCTTTCTTCTCCTATGCGAGTGACACAGCAAGATTGATAGTAACAAGCGATTTCATTAAAACACAATCTCCTTTTCCATTTGATGAACACGATACGAGACGAGGGAATGATTTAGGAACACGACTTTCGAGCGGTTTCAACAACTATTAAGTTTCATTTATAGCAACGAACACTGCCAAAGACGTAATCAATAAGATTCGCGTAGGTGCCGTAGATGACGTAGATGAAAAAACGTAGATCAAACGTAAATGACGAAATTATACATTAATTTATTTTAACGCGTTAAAATTACGCTAATGACAGTTGCTCCATTCAATTTGTTCACATATTTGAGCCCTATATGGAACAAAGTGAACGGAGCATCTGCAAGCGTGTTAACCGGACAACGACGAATTTTCACATCTACTCCTCGAAGCTTCACATATATCAATGACCACTGCCGTAGTCATGGACAAACGTAGATGACGAAGTTATGTATTGATTCACTTTAACACGTTAAGATTACGCTAGTGACACTTGCGCAGTACTATTTGTTCATATATTTAAGCCCTATATGCAACAAAGTGAACGTAGCATCAGCAAGCGTGTTAATTGGACAACCACGAATTTTCACATATATTGCACGAAGATTCGTATATAACAATGATCACTGCCATAATCATGGTCAAACGTAGATGACGAGATTATGCATTAATTCACTTTAAAAATTACGCTAGTGACAGTTGCGCCGTTCTATTTGTTCATATATTTAAGCCCTATATGCAACAAAGTGAACGTAGCATCTGCAAGCGTGTTAATTGGACAACCACGAATTTTCACATATATTGCACGAAGATTCGTATATAACAATGACCACTGTCATAATCATGGTCAAACGTAGATGACGAGATTATGCATTAATTCACTTTAAAAATTACGCTAGTGACAGTTGCGCCGTTCTATTTGTTCATATATTTAAGCCCTATATGCAACAAAGTGAACGTAGCATCTGCAAGCGTGTTAGTTGGACAACGACGAATTTCGTTTCGCAAACACGGACACGTGAAACATTTTGAAGTTACGTGGACGCGAGAGTAATTCGTTCCCTTAAATTGCTCAATTTCCATTTCTTTCGCCATGTATATTCGAGTATTGCATTTGAATGGCAGAGCAGTGGGAAGTAACGGCGCACGTCGTTGATATATCGACAGGAACATGAATTCTTTTTTCATAGGATGAATACTTTTTTCATCGAATTATTAAACCGAATCAAGTTTTCAAATCCAATCATTTAATTTCATCGTTTTACATCGAACGTTTCAATCTTTTTTCTTTTAAATACTTTACCTATATTTCATCTCGTTGAATATTCCATATTTTTAATGCTACTACCACTTATTGGTAATTTCAAATATGTAATTATCGTTCTGAAGTTAGAAATTCGAAATAACATTCGTCAGTATATGATTCTACGTTTTATATAGAGTAATAAAAATGATACAATGAGTTTCGGTAAATAACCAATAAAAATTTTTGTTCCTTTTTCTTTTTCTTTTTTTTTTTTTTGGTTTTATGTATCCAAGGTCGAGAATAAACTATGTGCACGTTTCCTCTCGTTTCTTGTATTTTTATGAGGAATTCAGTCTTTTTACGCCACAAGAGTCTCAACGTTTTCGTTTTCACGCCTACGTTACGCTCGTTAAACACGTTCCAACAAGACCATGAATAAGGATAACAGCTTTAATGTTTTCACATGTGTTTATTTATTATTTTAGACCTTAAATATTTTATTTATAAAATCTTTATTTAAACAAGTTACCATTGTCGCTACAATAAATCAATGAATGAAATCAGTTTAAATTTAAAATATCATTTCATAATTTCTCGTCACTTGTATCTAAAAACAACAAAAAAACGGTGTATCCACATCGGATAAATTAATACGCCCCGACGCAAAATAAAACCAAGACGCACAGCTCTGTGGAATGCCAACGGTCTAGCGCAACGCAAACTTGAACTAGAACTCTTCCTAAAACACCAGCAAATCGACATAATGCTCATAACTGAAACCCACTTCACCGACAAAAACTACCTGAACATAAACGGATACAAGTTCTACCATACCCAACACCCCAGCGGAAAGGCCCACGGCGGCACCGGAATCATAATCAAATCAAACATTAAGCACTACGAACTTCCACCATTCCAGAAAGACTACCTCCAAGCAACAAACGTAGCAATAGAAGACTGTCATGGTACAATCACCACTTCAGCTGTATACTGCCCTCCCAGACACTCCATCGCCAAAGAAGACCTTGACGACTTCCTGGACACCCTGGGCAATAGATTCATAGCTGGAGGAGACAACAACGCCAAACACACCCAATGGGGCAGCAGACTGGTTACAGTAGGAGGCAAAAACCTCCTCAACAGCATAATAACCAACAACCTCAACTACCTTACCACATACGAACCCACACACTGGCCCACCGACACAAAGAAAATACCCGATCTCCTTGATTTCCTCACTAAAAAAAAATATCTCGTCAAGACACGTCCAAATCAATTCCTCGGCTGATCTCTCCTCTGATCATTCCCCCGTGATAGTAACAGTCAGTTCAACTATCATCGAGAATACACGTAATGGCTCCATACATAACCAACACACCAACTGGCAGCTCTTTAGAGAAGTCTTTACACACACAACTTCAGCCTCAACTTCACTAAAAACCAATGAAGAAATCGAAGCAGCCACGGAATACCTAAACACGAGCATAATAAACGCTATCCGCTTCTCCACACCGGCAAAAACGTCCATCAGCAATCACGAATACCCCCAGTACATATTAAAAAAAATAGCAGAAAAACGTAGACTAAGAAGGATATGGCAGACCCATAGAACACCGGAGGACAAACGCAAACTAAACAACGCAACTAGAAAACTATCCAAAACTATAAAAAAAACTACAATAATGACCGTTTTCACAAATATCTCGCCAGCTTGTCCCCCACAGCCGACTCCAACTACTCACTATGGAAGGCCTCCAGGAAACACACGCGTCTCCCACAAATAATACCTCCAAGCCGCCATCCGCAGAGTGGATGGGCGCGTAGCCCTATAGAAAAAGCCAACCTATTTGCCAAACACTTGACTGAAGTATTCCAACCCCATTCCTCCATAGCTGCAGCGGACGTTACCGAATATCTGCACACTCCCTTCCAAATGTCCCCTCCTATTGAACCCTTCACTTCTTCAGAGATCATAGAAGCAATCAGTCGCCTAAACCCCAAGAAAGCAGCAGGTCACGACCTAATAGGAAATAAAACAATCAAGGAACTTCCGATAAAAGGGATTGCACTCATCGCATCAATCTTTAACGCTATCCTCCGCCTTCAACACTTTCCCAAGGCTTGGAAAATCTCACTGATCACCCTCATCCCTAAACCCGGTAAACCAATATATGAAACCAGCTCCTATCGCCCAATCAGTCTTTTACCTACCCTGTCTAAACTATTCGAGAGGATGCTCACGAATCGTCTCCTTCCACTCCTAGAAGAATTGAAAACACTCCCAGACCACCAATTCGGCTTCCGAAAACAACACTCAACAGTAGAGCAAATCCACCGCATAACCCACATGATCAGCCAAACCCTTGAAAAGAAAAAATACTGCTCAGCGGTATTCCTAGACATCCAACAGGCATTCGACAAAGTATGGCATAAAGGGCTACTCTACAAGCTCAAAAAGATCCAACCCCATCCATACTACTCCATCTTAAAATCCTACCTAACCAACAGACAATTCATAGTTAAATGTCTAGGCGCCACTTCCGCAACATTCCCAATAGAATCCGGCATACCCCAAGGTAGTGTCCTCGGACCCCTACTGTTCTCCATCAACACTGCCGACTTACCTATATCAAACGAGGTAACAATAGCAACATTTGCCGACGACACAGCACTATTAGCTACCCACGCAGACCCGGCAATTGCCTCATCCACTCTCCAGCGAAGTATCGACACCATGGAAAAGTGGTTCCAAAAATGGGGTTTCAAAATAAACGAAAAAAAATCCTCTCATGTAACTTTCACGCTCCGAAAACAAACCTGCCCCCAGGTCACCATTAACAACACAATAATCCCAAGCAAGGACTCCGTAAGATACCTGGTCATGACCCTGGACAGGAGGCTAACTTGGAAAAAACATATCTCAGAAAAAACAAAGCAACTAAAGGAAAAATTAAGAAAATTCTATTGGTTCACGGGCCGACGCTCCAAACTAAACATACAGAACAAAATAATCCTCTACAAGGCCGCAATAAAACCTGTCTGGACCTACGAAATCCAACTATGGGGAACAGCAAGTAATTCCAACATTGAAATACTCCAACGCTTCCAATCGAAAACGCTAAGATCCCTATCAAATGCACCCTGGTATGTTACCAACGAAACAATCCACCGTGACCTCAAGATACCTACAGTCAAAGATGAAATACACAAGTCCAGAAGCAGATATAACACAAGAGTCAACAACCACCACAACCCACTAGTCACCCAACTACTGGACACGACGGACCGATCTACATTTATCATATTTTATATAAAATTAGAAGGGACCTTTAAAAAATTGCATGCAACAACACACTTACAGGTACTCTTGAATTAGTTTTTCTACATGTCCGATTATGTCTTTATATGTATATGTCAATTCAAATTTATTTTCTTAAATGTCCCTTAATGAAAAACTAACACTTCATATTAACTTTGAACTTTTGAGTTCTTAGAATATTCTGATTTAGTCACTGGCTGTACCATAAATTCATTTACAGATATTATATTTCCACCAAGAGCTAGTTTTATTATGAGCCTTCCTGCATCATCATCGAATCCTTCTATTTGACCATAATTATTACTTTGTTTTCCAGCTATAATTTTCACAAATGTTCCTTTCTCGATTTTAACTTCTTCCTCTTCTTTTTTGGAATCTGTATTTTTCTTCTGCAATGCTACTTTGTCTGCTCCAAGACCCATACCTTTTGGTCGTAATTCTGGTATGACAGCTGCTACTAATCTGTAATAGTTAGAATAAACGATTGTGAAATAAAAAATGATGTTCTCTGTTTACTTTCCAATAAGTGATAAATACATATAATTAATTTAATCCAGAGTAAAATTCATACTTTTCATTTCAACCAATTCCCTTTCCTGGTTGCCATCCCATTCCCCTTAACATTGCTACACCAAAGGCATCAATAGGAATTTTTTCATAATCTTCTAACGTAGACTGAAAAATACAAAACGATATTTATAATATGCAAATGTAATACATCTGTGCATTGCACATCAATATGTTGATAACGTACCTGTTCTTTGCCTCTTAATGATTCATCTTCTACTAAAGGTAAAGTTAAATCATTTGTTTTAGTTTCATATTTATTCTTTGACTTAAGTTCCTCAATGATTTCTTTTGTCGCTTGCTCTTCTAAAGTAACAACTTTATTTTCACTATCTTCAACTGGCTCTTTCTTTATTGATATTATTGGCGATGTTTTTCCATTAGATAGCTTTGATTTTGCCTCGTTAACACTAGCGTCTCCTACCTTTTCCTTATCTGCCTTCGGAAGGAAAATGTCTGCATCTATTTTATTAAGAATTCTATCATGCCAGGTTTTTGAACCTAGTAATGGAATAATTAGAGGTTCATCTTTTTTTTCTTCCTCACTGAAATAAAAAAATTGTTTTCAAATATATATATTCCGCTATTGGTGATTTTTATAGGTTAGGTTGTGGTTATATGTTTCTTGATTATAAATTTTACTTTTTGAACTCACCCTATTACTTTAATACCTTTCTCATCAAGGCATTCAATGCAATCAACTTTCTTTTTTTCTTGTGGAATAGCATTTTTTAACACAGGTTTCTTAATAGATTTCGCAAAACCGAAGGAAATCTTCTTTCCTTCTTCTGCCATTTATTTGTTATTTTAACACTGACTTATAGATCAATACACATGTATATACTAGACATAAAGATTGATGTCACTTGAATCTATGTACATGAATCTAATATCTTATTATACTTTATTAATCTACTCA
Source organism: Bombus affinis (assembly GCF_024516045.1). Classification (NCBI taxonomy): domain Eukaryota; kingdom Metazoa; phylum Arthropoda; class Insecta; order Hymenoptera; family Apidae; genus Bombus; species Bombus affinis. The sequence continues at coordinate 1,594,912 of NW_026108823.1, forward strand.
AAATTACTTGCACATTACTAAAATTTCATTCCGACAATGTATCAAGCGCCTGAATAAGTGACATTAAAGTAAACATATATCAAAGAGGAAACAAGAAGAACTGACGCCTATGGTTTTCTATGTTACAAAGCTAGTGCTGCACCATACGGCCAAATGCCGAAGGTGGCTTATGCTAGTATATACCTGCCTATACGTTTCAATGAGAAAATCGATATTATGTGTTCATGTGAAAATTCACATTTCCCTAGGAGCTGTATTTTGATAGATTTAAGCTTCTAATGGAGCATTTTAAACGTATAGAGTATACTATGAAGTAGATAGTAGTGCGGATCATTTTATATTCATAAAAAATTTGAATGTATAGAAATGTACAAAATGCTCATGATATGCAAAAATATGCAAAATATTCAAAGTAAACCAATCATCAAAAAGTTTAGAAGGTGAAACAAATTTCTTTAATAACACCTAGATTAATTTTTATTTGTTAACAATCCCATATATAACCATAGCTTTTTCCCGGCGCATATACGCGCCCATACATGCGTCAATAAGATAAGAGGAAATAAAAGACAGATTATCGATAAAATACACTAACACATATGTAATACGTGGATATATTACCACTCAGATTACACATATTATATATTATAAGGGAATATGTATACCACGTATATATGTAGAACGAATATTTCAAACTTGTTTATAGCCCGTGCGCACACATAAATGCATGCACACGAACAATTTTTCGAACGATAATTATATTAATAATTTATAACCATTTATATTTTTATATTTTTATATTTTTATATTTTTATATTTTTATATGATAAGCATTTATATTTTTTAAAATATGTTCTTATGGCATACATATTTATTCCACGCTTCATATCTATCCACATCCGTAACTGTAGGTGACATTGTTTTTTAACAATTTTGCTATTATTTCATAATTCTTTAATTCATATTTCAAAGTCGTAACAGATGTTTCTATTTTTTTTTTTTTTCAAGTTTTTCCCATATTGGACTTATTTCTAGCAGCCATGCTTGCTTACAAAGCAATTTTATATCCACGCAAGAATATTTTTCAGTAGATTTTATTATGTGGTTTACAATATCCATATTCTCTAATAACTGGTTGCTAAGGTATAATTTGAACATACCAAGTCGAGTAACTTCATTTGGTAATGATTCGTATATTTTCTTTTCATGGCATCTGCGTAAAGCTGCATCAATGTCCCTAATAATATATTTACAATAAATATTATTGTTCTGTTATATTAATAATAACAAAGGAATATTCCGCACAACACAATAATTAAGATTAAGATAATGAATAATTATGATATTAAGATATTTTCTACTTAGAAAACATTGAAATAGCGTGATATACATAGCAAGGGCAATTAGTTACAGCCAAAAGAACTACATTAGAATTTTCGTTAGATACTAATCCATCCAATCTAGAAAGAAGTTCTGATCTGAATCTCTTTGCAGGTTCAGACAATGTACAGTTTACTCCTTTATTTGTGCCTATCCAGTCAATCTCATCGATAAAAATAATTGTAGGCGAAAAATTATAGGCAAGTTCAAATAAAACCTGTTCAGTTTAACAAATGTATTTATTATTTATTAAATATTATATTCAAAATTCCTTAAATTCATTGTTTCATCACGAACGTAATATCATTTCGTTTTCCAAACAACTATTCTAGTTATATATGATTATTATTATATATGATAGATATATTCCAGAATCTCTTCTTCATAGACAAAGGAAATCAACTTACACGGATATACTTCTCGGAATCACCTCTCCATTTGCTCACCAATGAGCTGGCCGTTATGTTAAAAAAGGTGCATTGGTATTCTGTTGCGACTGCCTTCGCCAACATCGTCTTCCTTATTTCGTAATTGCTTGTATAGCAGAATACCTTTCCAGGGAGAAAATGGGCCTTTAAAAAAGATAAGGTACTTGAGGAGATACACAATGGCCTCCTTAATAGCAGATTTACATTCCTCTAGGCCTACGATGTTGTCCCAATATACATTTAATTTTGTTAGTATGATTTCCTGCGACAATACAAAGATGAAATGGCGCATAATCTCCGTATTAATTTCCGTAAATGTTATGTAATTCGTTATTTAAAGCTTTACTGAAATCAGTATTTGCAATACGTATATTAATCGAAAATAACTTACGCATGAAATGTCTTCAATAATCTTCCATAATTCCAGATTGTCTATATAAAGCTTCTGAGCCTATTTTGATATCTTTGATTGCGTGGATTGTTCCATTAAGATGTTAAATAGCTCTCCTCTTCTGATGAAGATTCATCGCTTTCATTGGCGAAAATTGATGTCACTGTCATTGCGAGATTAATATCATCCGTAGCATCACCCCTCATCTTCTGTTGTGCATTCCTCCCTTTCACAGACCCAGATACAGACTCACTTCTCGTTTGTTTGCTAACAGATTTGACACGTTTTACTACTTCTTCAAAGATTGAATGATATCGTAATCGATACGTTGAATACGTTGAGAACGTTGAATAGTGTTAAATAATTTAAATTCTTACACTTTGTTCGCATTTGTCATTTCCCTCGTCTTTATTTCCTTTTCAGTTATTTTCTTGCACAATATAGGATATTTTTGGAATTTCATCTTGTAATAATTTTCATATTCTGTAAGAATAATTTCAAAATCGACGTTGTCGCAGACTCGATATTTCCGAGGTAGACGAGCTTCCCGGATTAATACATCGCTAATGTCTACATATCTAAAAAATATAATTTTTAATTCATTGAACAAATTTTATGCTATGAGTACACACTATACGATAATCATCAATTAACTGTTTTATTTCTAGGTAAGACAGACAAAAAGAATGTACTGTCTATTTATTATTATATAAATCCTCGGCGATAATTTTTTGCCTTCTGCTTTTTAATTTCTAATTTTTAAAGTTTGAATTTAAATATATTTTCATTTATAACTAGTTAATCTACGTTATCGATTGAGTTACTCTATAACTACTGAGTTACCGATGTCGATTTTCAAATTTTGGTTCCTTCCCCTCTTTCCGCACTAATTTCTATTTCGATTGGTCGCCGATATTATTCGAAAAAATTGCAACTAAGAAGATATCTAAATATATACACATAATATAAATATATAAACATAATTTTGTTATCTACTATCTTGATACGTGCAAAGATAAATCTTAATGATACAGTGGGACACAGTGACGTCAGCTATCGATCATATACGCGAATTTGTTGTAAATTAATTAGGAGAATATCTGGAGTTGTTTATCGTTGCCAGCTGTAAAATATTAGAATTTTTCATTCATAATTGTCATATTTTCGACTCTTCCGTTGCCAAGACCATCTTGAAAGATTTTTGGTATGTTCCATCACCCTTGTTAAAAGTGTGCCCATTGGTTAGCTATATTGATTTTAAAAACCAATACGTATATCAAGTTTATTATCTAACAGAAACAAAGAAATTCGTTTTATTAACGAATTTCTTTTATTAATTATTCTTTAATTATTAACGAATTTTCGATGTTTCTTCTCAATTTCCTTTAGCATCGAACGAAGAACATTATTTGATCAAACGTTTCATCGTTCAGATTATATTTCGTTTAAAAAGATTGAAATTGATATCGAGATAAAATCAAAAAGTATCCGTTGTTCTCGAACATTCTAGTATTCCTTCGCCGCCCGGGAGAAAGACAGGTATGAAGAAAGAGGATATTTTTTTTATTAACTTTTTAATATTGATATTTCGACAAATATTGACGTGTGCAGTGAGAAAATCGAGTGAAATTTTCAATAATATCGTTTTAATAATTTGTGAAACGAATTAGTTTGGTTTTTTCCATTTTTATTAGTTTCCGTCAGTGCTGATTGACGCGCCACTCCAGTTTCCATTTCCGTTTCTCGAAATTTCCTACGTTCTTGGTCTTTGGGACTCTTTGCCCAGGTAACTGCATTGCTTCTGGGTACGTCTCACCGTTCGGGTCTCTCGAGCTTTCGGTGTCAGTTGTTACCGTTGAAGGAAGAGAAGCTGGTGACGGATATTATCGGATAAATCGTTTATTCTGGAAAAGTTCGAGTAAGTTCGTTCTGTTTGAATAAATCAAGACATAGATCAATTTTTATCGTATCATCGTGATTCGCCATGTCGTACGTTTGGTTTCGGGATACCATATGTTTTTAATTTGGTACTTTTAATTTGAAATTTTACGTCTATGATCGTGACAGGAAGATACTTTCAGTGAATTATAAATATTTCAAATTATAAATTATAAATATTTGTTATAAATTACAATCATACTACGGGGAAAAGTGAAACATATGTTTTCTTGTGGAACATGTGATAGTAAATTATTCGAAGCATAATAATGCTTAATTAAACATCTATACGGTAACATTTACGGACGAATATTCGGGTAATATTATCGCGTCGCTCTAATCTGGCATTTAATGCTTTGATTGCGGTCTTTGAAATGGCATCGCAGATGCTGGTATAATATCACACGAAAAAGGAAGGACCAGTGGTTAATGTTGCAAGTGCACCAGTGCGTTGCAGCCATCGGGCGTGGCTTTGACGCCGGTGCCGCGGAGAGGCGCAGAACGTGTTCGATCGATCCGCGAACGCAGCCCGTGCTCATACTGCGACAGAGTTCGTTTCAGTTAGTCTCAGTCGCTGTTTGGCCGTCGACAGCGTATAGTCGCGCCAGCCGACGATTATTTTTTCTTTTTTTGTTTCTCGATAATTCTCTCGCAACACTCGTTCTATACGTTCTATACACCATCAGTTTATCGCGTGATCATTGTTACCGCTTCCCCTACCTTGTCACGTCCTTCAAAGAAGATTTTCCTTCAGTTTTTTGTTGTTTGGGGAAAATTCATCGCTCGAACACATGGATTTATCGACACGACGGTTTATCGAGGCATCAGCGTGATGTACTTTTCAAGTTTCATATTTTCTCTATGATACTTTCTAAGGAGAATTTAGAATTCGAACGATATCAATTTCCAGGAAATATAGGTCTTTATGAGACCATAGGTTAGGTTAGGACCATAGGATAGGTTTGAATTTAATTAACTCTCTTATAATTGGTATTTCAATTTTTTAATTCCTTAAATTTAGCTTTCTTTATGCTGTTAGATGATGTAACGCGGGCATTTTATGATATATCGAATATATTCGTATATATTTTACTTTATACATTCGATAAATTTCCTTGGTTGGCCGGCCTGCAACCCACATACGGCACTTAATAAAAATTTGTTTCGTTAGAGGTCGGTGTTTGTTCGTCTTCGTCATAAAAATGTCATGACGTCATATCATATCACAAGGGTTCTTCTGAAAGCTAGATATTCGATAACAAGATTAATGGTTTTCGGTAGCTTGTAATGTCAAGCTTTGAACTGGCGGGATCGCCTTGCTGTCAAATCGCCATTCAGCAGCGACCATATTCTTTAACTACGTTCAAGACCTATATCACGCTACAGAAACCATCAAAGGAGGATAATTGCAAGTTAGTTGCCTCTTAGAAACGAGACAGTTGGTTGTTACTTGTTATCCGTAGTTGGTAGTTGTTCTCCTTAGTCGCCACATATTATAGAGACGACATTCATAGTCACCAGTTGCCTTCGCTAATAGTTTCTTGTTGTCTGTAGTTAGTTCTCGTCATCGCTATGTATTCCATCAATCACGTAAAATTTAACATATAGGATTTTATTCTTTTTTATTCTTTCTGTAGGAAGATTCTTTAAGTAATATGAATTTAAGTAACTATTTTATGATACAATAAAGTGGAAAAACGATTATTTTACGTAACGTAATTTTTTAAAGAACTTCGAATTTAAAGGATTCAGATAGATATCTTAAACGTAATTAAACCCTCCATATCGTAACAAATTGAAAGAAATTGCGCAAGAAAGTTAATACACTTAATGCATAAAACATATATTTAAAATCCAAATGTAGGCGTTGACGCGTGCGTGCTACATGTTCGAAACGTTCGTTACATCCGCGATAAAATTTGTAACGACGAAGAAGCTTAACATATGGTGTGCTTCAAGACGACAGTAAAAAGTGTTGTCGTATTTTTCGAAATTTCTTCCATTCTTAATAAAAATATATTGTATAAATATAGTAGGATTTTTCAAATTTAAATAGTTATAATGATTTGAAACTTTACAATCGTACGGTTCTGTTTTATCCTTTGAATATACCTGTCATTTTCATATCTCCTTTTAACTAAACTAAATATTTGGAAATCCTATAATTTGTACACTTCTATTTGTGAATAAGATCGATGAAATTAAAGCGTAACTATGCTTTCAATAATGGCTTCGATGTATTGCTCACCATTATGGCGGATTAACGTCTCTAAGTGATCGACCTTAATCACTAAATGGCAGCCGCGATTCAGTGGTAGAGCCTTACACATGACGGACATTGCAAGCGCTTGTAAGACGTCTATCGTGAAACGTTTCCAATAGCATCGATTACGACGACGGTGAAATCCGAATAGAAATATATATCGCGTATCGCTTCAGCCTGACATGTCTTAAAATAGAATCACAATTTTTCGTTCTTAAAAAAAAAAAAAAGAAAAGAAAAGAAAGTCTATAAAAATTATATGCAAATAAAATAGATAAATGGATAAATGGTTGTACAAATTTATAAAACAGATATTACAAATATACGTAAATAAATTATATATTTATAAATTGTTTGTTTAAATATCTGTTTGTTTAAATAAATAAAAGGGATATTTACGACTTACAATGAACGTAGTCCTGTTTTTAGTTTTAAACAAAGCAAAAACGGATAACAACTTTTTAAAATGTAAAACTCAACGCAACAGTGGTTTTTTTAATTAATCAATAACGTTCAAAGTTAATTAATTTAGAGTGGTTTGTACATTTTGTATGCTCGCCGTATTTTAACGTTTGATGTGTAACGTTTGATGTAGTACTTGATGCCCGAAAAATCGAAAAATAATTAAATTTGATCGTTTCGTCGAATTTACAAGTGTGTATATTCGTGTGAAATCCTATGTGCTTGTGTATGCTGATGTGAAAGGCGGTAATATATTTTTCTTTTTTCGATTATTGTTGTCAACTTTTGTGTGGAATAAATCAATTCCGTGAATAGAAGTGCAATCAATACAGCTTACTATGAAATGATAGCACAACAACAGTACATATCGCCATTGACGTCAGCTTCACAAAATTTCTCGAGTATCGAGGTCGTCCATTTGGGTTAAGAATTTATTTCCAAAATGCCACAAGCACGAATATCTTATGGAAATCCACTGTATTTCCATTGTAATTTTTAATAATCAGATTCCATATTGTATGCTACGATTCGAGGAAAATCCGCAGCTAATTATTATCTTTGCTGCCTTTAAATACCATAAATAGTCGTCCGTAAATTTTAAAAGATTTTCTGTGCCATACTTATATTGTGTATTTTAGTCTTAAGGTGCGGGTCGTGTTCAATTAATCGAAAGTGATGAAACTGTAATGGGTCACGATAGTCAAATATTAAAAATGGTCTCGTTGGCTACATTTAAAATCTTTACGAGATATATATGCATAGTACGTTGCTACTAGCAACGGGTAGCGATGAGCAATAGAGAACAGTACCTTCCTTATCTCGTCGTGATTATGTACATAACAGTAATGCAAAGTACTCGTACTGAATATCTTACAACATCTACATAGATTTTCAGATTTGTTTCGAATATTACCAGCATAACCATGATAGTAGAATTCTGTTACAGTATTAATTCTATAGTGCCGTTATGCATAATACAGCCCTAAAATGTTTCTACAAATATACGAATATTTTCGTCAGCTACTATATTCCAACCATGGCTTATTATGAAAGGAAATATATAACGAAATTACTTGTTTTTTTAGACTAAATTAGTTTAATTTGAATAATTTTAGTAATTGTGTAGGATCGAACAACAACTTATCATTAGCTTCACTCGAGACTTGATTGCACGTAGCAACGTAATTGCGTTGGAACTGAGGGTAGAAAACAATGTCAACCGTTAGACGCGTCCGTCTGGCGAATGTGTAACGCGTGAATAATAGATGGCGGCAATCACGTGAACCCTACTTATAGCTGTTTCGGCTTATATCGTAGCATTCAACCTAGGGTAAAACGATAGGGATCATTAGAAGTTGAAAGGCCGGCTGATCAGCCTCATTTTGTTCCATTTTTTAATCAAGCGATGAATCGACAAATTGTACAGATTTCGATGGTTATCACAGTTCTCTGGGAATTTTCAAGCGCGGTTCGTCGAATTTAGTCGGATTGGCTACAGACTCTTTTACGAGCAGCTTGAAACTCGATCTAGTTTCGAAAAAATGAAAAATTCGTTTTATCTCTTTGCTTCCCTGTTCCTTCCTTCCTCTTTTTTTTGCTTTTTACATTGCGTTAAGACCGGCTAAATAATATTGATTGCCATGGACGTTGGCTGGTTCAAAATCACTGACATCGACGATAACAAAAGTAAGTTTGATGATCATTTATCTGAGCCGGTGTTATTCGACTTGAGCTCTGCACATTTGTTAATATTATTCTAGTAGGGATGAGATACTACAAATTTTAAATAACTTCGATTAAAATTATATTATAAAAATTATATTACATTAACGTTTAGAAGTCAATAAAGTGGAAAGAATTACGCGAGATAATGTAAATATAAATTATATTACAAGGAAACAATACGGCTAGGTAATTTGAAACATTCTGGCTAAAATTGCATTCTTTCAAAGTTAGGACGTACAGTATTTACAAAGTAGATTAAGTATCAAATGGGGTACTTAAGAAAATTCATGTTATCATTCTTTAGTAAACATTTTCAGGTAATAGCCTTCTGCAAAAGCTGCTTTACGTTACGTTAACGTATTCATTATTAATATTAATCGTATTGTTCTTATCTCCTAGGGGCATAACAATCCATTTTTATATTGTGTTAAAACTAAATTTCTATTAGATTGTTGCAAAATTTTCTTTCGTTTTATAAAGAAATGATAGATTTTTTGTTTTATGTTATTTTATATTAAATTGGAGAAAGGTGGATCGCACATAATTCAATAAAATAATATAAAACAAAAAATATCGTACATCTATCATTTCTTTAGAAAACGAAAGAAACTTTTGGAACAACCTAATATTTCTCTCCAACGACACTTCTACGATGTTAAAATACTTGATAAAAAAATTTGATAAAAATATTAAGAAATTCTAATATTGATTTAAACGTATCGATTTATTTACTTTTCGCTGCCAGAAATTGTTAATTATGATTTCCACTTAAAAGCGTATTTCATATTATGAGGATAAATGATCAAATTCATCTCTAATATACACGTTAGAGAGTCATTTATAGCTGCAATCCTGTTTACCGCTCATATTCCTGGAACTCGATAATTCACTAGGCGATTGCTTTAACCGTGCAGAATACATCCATAAATAATTAATCGCTATTAATATTCCATCGACTTTTGAAAATCCCTGACGTGATCTATTTCACGTGATGAGAATACGTGTAAAGTGAGGTTATTGCTTGATTATCTTTAGTCGAATAAATCGAGTGATTCAAATTATAATGCGGAAGAAAGTCAAAACTATGTATATTATTTTTTTCAATTTTTATGTATCATTTGACGGAAGGAAATTTCGTAAGTAAGGTTCACTTTCTTTAATGTCAATGATTTTGAGATATGTTATTAAGCTCCAAATTCTAAGCAATCTTCTATATATATATATATGTCGGAGATGAAAGAACGCCGGAGCTCCTCCTTGGATTCGCGGGAATACCGCAACTCTGTAACTTGGATCAAACAAATGCCGCTCCGATTGTTCGAGATTTATGATCATGAGCTTGGGCTCGAGGCGACAATCAGTCGCCGAACGTAGCCGCGGTCAAAGGGATGAACGTTTTATCTAACAAAGGCACAGAGTAACTCTATACCTCTCCTTAAAAGAAATAGTCGTAGCGATACGTGGCAGTAAATACTTCAATAGTTTCTATCCCGCGGCCCGCCACACGCAGATTTTGTCCTCCGGGTAAGATGATCGCCGGGTGTCGGCATGCCTTTGTGGCGTATGTTTAGTTAACGTGAGGACCCGCTATAGATCTTAAGATTTAGTCAAGCGAAGTCCTTCAAATAGACTTTGTTGCAACTACGGGAAGATAGGAGAAACCTATCTTCCACGAACGATGCCCCCCGTCAACAACCACCCCTCAAGGGCGGCCGGCATCTCTTTCAAAACGCCGATATGGAGATCGACCAATTAGCAACAGCGCTAATTTCCCTCTCCTTTGGAACGAAAGTTTTCTTTGACGAATCCGAGGATCTCATATCCTTAGACCCACCCAATATAGTTTTCCTCGACGACATCGTCGAGACGGAGAGTCATTCTTTCGTACGATCTCATCGACGAATGACAGTGCCACCTTACAACCAGAGAATACCTCACATCTAGTTAACAAAGAGTTAGACTTGAACTGTGCGAGAACATACGTTTACCATCCCGTGACCGCGGATTCGTTTCGAACCTAAGGTCATTATCACTAGTGCTACGAGTGCCTAATCTTGTTGATAAGCCTGTGCTAGTAAACTCTTTATTGTATCACGGCAACGGCTAATTGTAATGAGAACTCATCAAACGCCCCTCTCCATAATCCTGACCCTAATCCGACATATATATATATATATATATATTACAATAATTAGTTTCCGCCTAAACTGCTAGAACCACGTAGCACGCACTCTACTCTCGTTTATTAAACATTCAGGCCATCTGATCGCATGCGACGAGTTTTATGTTAATCCCGACCAATTACAATATCTTTCTCTCGTTTACAAGGGACGACGAGACTGGCAGTTGCGTGCTTTCCAAAGCAAAAGCCGCGATATCTGCATGATAACCTAACCTCAACCGATTTTGTTGTACTATTCTTAAGTGGACTTCGTTTGTACCACTTTCGTAACAAAAATAGAATATCTAGAACACAGCATTCCGTTATGCGATATTGTCAATTTCTAACATCTGAAACATCAGAGATAATTTTTTCCCTACAGTTGTAAATTTGTGTGAAAAATTACGAACGTAACGGTGTTTGGCGCATGTACAGTTCCCCCTCCCCCTCCCCCTCCAACCTTCATTTGCGTAGACATGCTAGAAAGATCCACTTTTCCACGGTGAAACTGTGTGTATTGTAATTTCATTTTGACAATGGTCCAACATCCTACTATGCATAAATTTAATATCAATATAAGCAGGTTTCATGCCAAGTATTACATCTAACGTATAAGCACAAACCCTGGTTTTAAATACCTTATAGTAACACCGAAAAGATTATTCAGTTGGATGTCTGGCTCAACATCAATATTTTACTTAGAAGATAATACGTCGAGAGCATGTTGGTGGATGGAATGGGAGATGAATGAAGGCTTACTTCTGTAAAATACGTAAAATGGTAGTCGGAATGAATTTTGGCGCTTGGGGACAGAAAAAGAGCTGACTGATACTGTCATACACCTGAATTTATAAAATTTTGAAAATCTATGTAACCTTTGAACTTTATCGTATTCTGTTTCGTAGCACAAATTATTGTTCCCGAAATGTACGTTTAGTGTTATAATATATTTGACCAATGGTTCTCAAATACTAGTTTTGCTAAAGCAATGGTGGAATTGGAGCAATTCTATCTTCTTTTATTCTTTGAATGACCTGGATTTTCGAGTAGTCTAGTGACGCTTGATCCGTACAATTAATCGATTTCTTCTTATTACAGAGCTGCAAGAGATTCCGCGTTGGACGCCGATGTTGCGAGTTCGAATGCCTGGATGAGGTTGGCACTGAGTATTGGTCCGGATCTGATGTGGTTATCGTCGATGGTTCATCTAAACTTGAAAAACATAGTGTATTGTGGACGCTGAGCTTAGTGATGGCAATTGTAATATTTTAATTTCTCAATAAAGATTCCGATGGCGCCATTGACAAAATTCGTACCTTATAAACGTCGACGATTAGCTTCAGCCACCGGGAAAAGAAGTAGTGTACAATGTAGTGTGTTAACGAAGAATCATTTGTAACTGAATAATTATACCTCGAGAAGATTATACCTGAGTAATTATATTTATTCTTATTTTCTTCCCCTTTATTTCATTTGAATAGATTTTTGTATTCAAAGAGCGAGGTATGATTATTTCAGACGGGTTAATTTGTTTTTATATATGTCAAAAGAATGAAAGGAGATGACGATGAATCGGTGACAGGTAGAAAATTGTAATCTGTTGTATTTCCATGGTACTGTATACTTGATTATATTTTGTTCAATATTATTCATATTCTATCATGTAATTTGGGAATATACATACATATACATATATGAAAATATAGTGGTATACTTATCCCCTAATCTTTGTGATTTCTATGAAAATTTTATGATTCATTGTCACTTGTATGAAGGACGGAAATATAAAAAATTGATAAAATTATTAATAATATTTACAAAGAAAAAGTGAGCTGTTGGATATACAGGGTGGTTGGTAACTGGTAAAAAAAAGAAGTCGAAAATATACAAATTTTTCATTTGAGGCTTTGTTTTCGAGAAAATCGACTTTGAATTTTTGCTCGGTACGCGTGCACTTTATCACGTTTCGTTATAACGGATTTTATTGTAGATTGTGTTTCGATTGACGTTATGTTGATAAACCGTTCCAATATGTTGCACGCGTTGCACGCATACCGATCAAAAATTCAAAGTCGATTTTCTCGAAAATAAAGTCTCAGACGAAAAATGTTTATTCTATATTTTCGACTTCTTTTATCGAGTAGAATCACCAATTTTCCGCTTGTACTATCAATTACCAACCAGCCTGTATGACAAAATTCTATTTTAAACACCAAATTCGCCACGATTGGCTATTTTGTTTACGAAATTAAACGAATTTAATAAATGAAATGGCAAGGAAGGAACTACAAGTGACCGTCAAACTATTTTTATGCTTGAAAAGTAATTCGCAAAGTAATATAAAATAATACTACTGATTTGTGTCTCTTTCAGAATTTTTTCTTAATCTCTTGTTTTTTTCCCTTCAAATTTATTATTTATTATTTATTCGGTGTCACGAAAACCGATTAAATATTAAATATCTTAAATATAGATTGAAATGAAAGCTTGTCAGTTCTCGTTCAATTGTCACTTCAAAGTTGTTAGTTCAAAGGTTCTCGTACATCATAAAGCAAGGGACCAAATCTTTAACTTATTACAAATTAAACCTTTTATTGTAATTACGAAAATTATGAAAGTACCAAGCGAAACAAGTAGGGAACATGAACTGCTCAACGAACCAAAGAACGGCTCAGTGACAAAATTAATAAAGTAAGGATCACAAATATTACAACATTACACTCTTACATCACATAATAGTTCTCTATACAAAAGATATATAGCGAATCGACTTTTCACAACGATAAGAATCAACAGAACCAATTAAGACCAGGCGAAACTCTCATAAGACAACAATATCAGAGGGATCAAATCAGCGATTTTAATCTATGTTACAAATTATAGTTATCAAGAAAAATTGCTCTTTTCACGAAAATTATGCTGATGACACACTCACAATGCATTTTATATTTGGTAGTCGGATGTGCTCGTGGTCATCAGGAGTATAAAGTCGACGTTTTTAGAAAATGACAGCGCTGTCGGGTTTTAAAAGCTTTTATTTTTTTATTCATCATTACGAAGATTGTGATGGAAGAACGTAATGGGGTAAAATCTGACGATTCCTTAATGAAGAATGCTTAAAGAGATTCTATAGAAAACGGTGATCGTTTCGTTGGGTAGTTCATTCGAATTTTGATCAGGATTATTGAGATAGAAGGGTCGAGAGCTTGGTGGAATATCAACTTTGACGCTTCAACGCTTCATCTCTTTTCAAGCTCACCAGTCACGAACCATGGTTCACTGAATATATCTTTTTGGAAAATCCTTTTTGGATTTTCGTACGAGAAACATGGTATGTTTGACAAGGGATTTTCTTTTGAGGCAATTTAGAGTGACAAAAAGGTCTTTCTGTTAGGTAGCTTGTCGATAAAAATGTTTTATTAATAACGTAAATGGAACGAGTAGTTACGAATTTAAATAGAATATGACCAAATGGAATATATATCTTCTCTTCGACTTTCATAAGCTGAAAGCCCCGTATCTAAATTTTATCTTAATTATTTGAAGCAAAAAGTATGTTCTTTTATCTTCTTTTAGTTGTAACATTCACTATACTATGCTTTGTTTATATGCTAAAGCTCATATTTTATGAGTTAAGGAATAAATTAGATATGGGGGGACTATATTGTTAGATTGTTAAATGTAACTAAATGGAACTCATAGTTTATTAAAAACTGTGGGATAAATACGTATAAATGTTGTAGTCGTTGTAATCTATTATTGTGCTATTATAGGTATACGTGTGTACTATAGAAGGACCACCCTATTAGGTACTGACAGCTTTCTTCTAACATAATCTTTCCATAGAATCTTATAATCTTTTTCCTCTATTGTCTCCGAATAAGAAGTGTGTAATAAATGTTCGAATTTCGGTGTGTTGAGAAAGCTGCACGGTTAAGTTTCTGACTACAAAAATGGTCTTTTTTTTATCAGAAAGAACGAAAATAAATGTTCGGCAACGAGTTTTTTTTTTTTAAGATTTTTATTTTTACGTATCAAGTATAGGGAAGAAGTAGTGATCTCTCTTTTATCGATGAAATCATGTTAGGCGAACGTAGTAAATGGCTTCTGCAGTATCACGGAACTATTCGTATTACTCGATTAACTGAGTTCCCCTGAGTCAGTGGTTCTCAATTCTTGAAGCGTTTATTTATCGATTAGGGAATAGTTCTAAATCTTTTTCGACTTTCTCCAAAGAATTCTCAAATTGAATATTTAAGACAGCATTTAATGAATTCAAATTGAAACACCTTATTTTATTACGTAAAATTAAAATAACATACTACAAGGAATGTCAGTAATTTGGTATTTCTCTATGCCAATTTCCTTAAAATTTGTATAAAATTTAAATGTATCTTTTGTTGCTAATCTAAAAATTATTACTGTTTCCAATAATATAAGAAATAATACCTTAAAAATCGCTCAATAAATACGCAAAATACTTTGAAGGTAACCAAGCCAAAATAAATAAATAAATAAATAAAAAACAAATAAATAAATTTAATAGTAAACACGTAGGTGAAACACTTGCTGAAATTTGCATCACTCGACACGAGCGAACCGTTCGGAAGGAAAACGCGTTCAGCCCCCAAGGCGGTGGAATTGGGATCACTTAATTAACTCCGTTTGAATCTATCTTGAATTAATTCTCGTTTAACGACCTGTGCGTATTCAACATCATATCATTTCCGACCATATCGTTCCCAGAAGATGAAACAGCACGGTAAAACAGATGTGAATACCTATCACGAGCGAAACAGAAATGCGAAGATCCTTTGGAACGATAATAATAAAATTGCATGCATAGGAACCATGGATGGAACACAAGACAAAGGTGTAGATGGTATTATAAGCTTTGAAACGAGCGTATAGGACGAGAGAAATTGATCAAAAAATTGAGTTGAGCCCATTGAAGTTAGGAATAACATACTTTGATGTTTTGTTTAAAGGAGAGATATTGAGCTGTGCAAAAATTGTATAGGTTCTCTGAAGGTAAATAAGATTTTGTTGCTGAGTAAATAAACGAGATTTCAAGTTTCTCTTGAATATTGGAAATTTAAAGGTTTTGATGGTATTTTATCGTTATATTACTTCCAAATTTTAAAGGACCAAATCACATGGCTGATATTTTTAAAGTCTTTCTATATCTTTGAGGAAGTAAGATAAGGTTGATAGATAGTCGTTGTTGGTACTTAACCGAGTATGGTCATATAGTCGATTAAATGAAATTTCTATTCTTTCAGATATATATCGTCAAATATATATGTCGGATTAGGGTCAGGATTATGGAGAGGGGCGTTTGATGAATTCTCATTACAATTAGCCATTGCCGTGATACAATAAAGAGTTTACTAGCACAGGCTTATCAACAAGATTAGGCACTCGTAGCACTAGTGATAATGATCTTAGGTTCGAAACGAATCCGCGGTCACGGGATGATAAACGTATGTTCTCGCACAGTTCAAGTCTAACTCTTTGTTAACTAGATGTGAGGTATTCACTGGTTGTAAGGTGGTACTGTCACTCGTCGATGAGATCGTACGAAAGAAAGAATCTCCGTCTCGATGATGCCGTCGAGGAAAACTATAATGGGTGAGTCTAAGGACATGAGATCCCCGGATTCGTCAACGAAAGCTTTCGTTCCAAAGGTGAGGGAAATTAGCGCTGTTGCTAATTTGTCGATCTCCATATCGGCGTTTTGAAAGAGATGCTGGTCGCCCTTGAGGGGAGGTTGTTGACGGGGGGCATCGTTCGTGGAAGATAGGTTTCTCCTATCTTCCCGTAGTTGCAACAAAGTCTATTTGAAGGACTTCGCTTGACTAAATCTTAAGATCTATAGCGGGTCCTCACGTTAGCTAAACATACACCACAAAGGCATGCCGACACCCGGCGATCATCTTACCCGGAGGACAAAATCTGCGTGTGGCGGGCCGCGGGATAGAAACTATTGAAGTATTTACTGCCACGTGTCGCTACGACTATTTCTTTTAAGGAGAGGTATAGAGTTACTCTGTGCCTTTGTTAGATAAAACGTTCATCCCTTTGACCGCGGCTACGTTCGGCGATTGATTGTCGCCTCGAGCACAAGCTCATGATCATAAATCTCGAATAATCGGAGCGGCATTTGTTTAATCTAAGTTACAACGTTACGGTATTCCCGCGAATCCAAGGAGGGGTTCCGGTGTTCTTTCATCTCCGACATATATTATATATCAATGTTAATTGTTATCTGTGTTGGCGTAGTGAATAAACACATTGATGTTCGGTGTTTCAATTATCAGAATTATAATCGATGTTAAATGTATAGAGTGTCAAAGAATTATTTGTTGTAGCTGTGGAAGATGGAGATCTGTTAGAGAAAATGAATCATGAAATTGATCTTGAGTATAATTTTCAGACAAAATTTTTTATTGCATCATAAAGTACTTATCACGAGAAACGAAAGTTTCAGAAAACCCCTGGATCGTAAATGATTCGTTCTTTTGAAAAAAGCTGTTTAAAATTTCTTATACTAATCCTTATACTAATTGTGTATACTAATTGTATTTAGTATATTATGTTATAAATAATGGTTAATATAAGTATCAAAACAAACAGACAACAATTAATTAGATAACATCGTAATCCAGAATGATAAGCGAACAAAACGCAGTACTCAGACAGCAAACCCAACAAATCACAGTCATGCTACAACTAATTACAAACGTGCTAAGCAAAGAATAAAAAACGGACACTCTACAAATAGCAGCCTGGAACTCAAACGGCCTACAACAACGGGTCCTCGAAATTAAAACATTCATATACAGTAACAATATAGACAAACTACTTGTCTCAGAAACACACTTCACTACAAAAAGCTACTTGAAAATACCATACTACACCATATATGATACCAAACACCCCTCAGGAAAAGCTCACGGAGGGACAGCAGTGATAGTCAGAAACGATATCAAACATTATCTACACAGCCAAGTTAACAAAGAATATTTACAAGGAACCACTGTTACAGTTCAAACTAGCAGCAACTACTTCCAGTTGTCAGCAGTGCCTCCGCGACAGAAAATAACATCACAAATGTGGGAAGAATACTTCCAGGACCTAGGGGACAAGTACATCGGAGCGGGAGACTACAACTCAAAGCACATGCTATGAGGGTCAAGAAACCTTACACCTCGAGGCAGAACACTGGAAAAATACATTAGAAATAATAACCTCAATGTTACGCCACGAGGCTTATGTCACGACCGGCATACTTCAAATCCGATGGACCGATGATGGAGATAGAGATGTGGCGGCCTTGGCGACAATGTATATCGCCGAAGTGCCTAATGAGTCATCTGTATCCTAACGGTCCTTCCACCGAACGTCCTAGAAGTGTGACAACGGTCACGTACGCCTACAGGGTAGTGGGGATATTAAGGGATGACAAACAAAGAAGAAACAGATGTTACCGAAAGTCAAATTGTAAGAGCTGCAGTCTTGGAAAGTCACGGCTGGAGCTCAGAACAAAATCGCAGTCAGTGTAAATTCAGAAATAAATTCTCTCGTTTTTTTTGTTATCTTAATTTTTTCTTTTCGTTCGGGCCTCCTGCTTTTTATTTTACGTGACACTTACCACGGGCTGTATTTTCTAACCGTCGCTCGCGGCCCTATAATGTCGCAGTCGGATCGTCTTATCTGACCCCAGGATCATATACAATGTATCGACGAGCGCATAGCTATCGCCAAGCAGCGAGTTCTCGAAACGTCGAATTTTGTCCGTTACGTTTTCCACGCAAGAATAGACATACGTGATCATAGGCGCGAACGGTGGCGTGACCTAAGTATAGTGGGGGTCGTCTTAAAGATGAGACAAAGAAATCATCTAAAGTCGATCAGTTCCTTGTGACGCGTCGAACGTTACACATTGAATCGAATCTAACACATAACGTCTGTCTCAAGCTGTTGCTTGTGCGATAGGTCTCGTTATAAGCAAACCGCTAAACAAACCTTGACTGTTATCTTTTTCGTTTATAATTGTTGATCTTTGACTGAACTTGTTGTTTCGTTATTTTTATTAAACTTTTATCAACCAACCCAGTATAGTTGTTCGTATACACTCAAACCTAACCACCTCTATTCTCGTAATAGAAATAGGGGATCAATCAGTTCGTGGCATCGATTGTTTAATCGTAACGAGAATTTACGACTCTCGTTGACGCGTTATCTAGCGATCGCGTCTCTCTGCGAACGGTTGAAACACACTATGTTTCATGAATTTATTTGCTAACGGTATTGAAACAAATAACAAGCAGAGGACGAACTATCCGTGAACTGTTTTGCCAACGAGTACGCTTCCAATATTTTCTGTTTGAGAAAGCACACTTGTTGCTGTTGCAACTCCAAATATTTTTACAGCCGACGCTTTTGCCATGAATCATCGGCTAACATATAAAATAGAGAAAAGCCACAGTTGATTGTAATGGAAATTTAGAAAACCTCAAACTCGATATAGAAGGGAAAAATAAAGGAAAGGAAGGGAGAGATAATTGGAAGCTTGGGGCCAGGTTTAATTCACTGAAACCGGGCTGCTTGTGTCATCACGAAACAGAATTGCCAGTACGTCATTTCTGTGCTCCCGTCCTCGTAAAAACGGTTTCACACGTTAAGAAAAAACGAATAGGCGGTGAAGAAAGAAAAAAGCAGACAGAGAGCGCTTTTAAAAAGCTGACGAAGCGTGTGTCACGTAAAATAAAAGGAAATTTAAAAGAAAGAAGAAAACTTTATTTTTCCTTCGTTTATACACTTATAAGACACTTCTGAGCTCTAGCCGTGACCGTACGAGACTGAGTCTCTTACAATCTTTTTACTTTCGGTGACATCTGTTCCCTCATTATCCCCACTACCCTGTAGGCGTACGTGACCGTTGCTACGCTTCTAGAACATTTGGTGGAAGGACCGTTAGTCCATAAATGAATCCTCAGGTACTCCGGCAATATACATTGTCGCCAAGGTCGCCATGTGTTTCCCTCATCGGTCCATCGGGTTCGAAGTATGCCAACCGGGACACCATCCTGCCCGCGGTGTGTGTGTGTGTGTCCTGGTCTCTGATGTGATTTACGTTACACGTGCGTTGCCACAACGAGACACACGGTGCTATTTGTCGTTTTAAATTGCGCCGCAACTTGTTTTTGAGATCTTTGCTAGAGACATGTGAAAACACGTTGGAAGTATATTTCTTGTTTTTGTGGAATTTAGCTGGAAAATGAAAAATAACGTAAAACATGTACTTACGACTTACAGGGTAATTGAATGTATACACTGTAATAACCAGCGATTTAAGGCTTTAAAAGATCGAAAGAAAAGAAAAGAAGAAAGATAATATGTTGTGGCAGTCTAACTCGATCTAAGGAAATAGAGAGGGAGGGGGGGCAAAGCTTGTTAATCTGGAAAGAATACAAGCATCAATTTCAAGCACTTACAGGGAATCAAGCGGGCTTGTTATGGTCGTAAGGTGGACAATTATCCCGTGTTAGGTTCAATCAGCTTAGTCCTACACAAAATTGATCCAATCATGCGAAAACAAATGTATTCCGATTTTTGTCGCAGATATATCTGGTCTACGCACTCCAGTGCCCGCACAACTGATATTGAAACGCCTGATTTTCCCATATTCTACAGTGACAACATTACCTGATTTTTTACAACCATGAAGGACTCGAAAATACTTGCAATCTTCATCTGTTTGCAAATTATTTTCGTCACTTTCGTCCCGTCAGGGGCTGGTAAGTTGATACTGATTAATTATACCATCGAAATTCTATATAATGGCTACAAAAAATATTTGCATCATCACCCTCATTTCCTAACGAAGCGCGTTTTTTTACCAAGTTTTATATTTCATTTCATAGTATCAAATCTCTGTAGTTACACGAAAGTATTAAATGATAGGAAACTTGATATACACGAATTTAATTAATTAATAAGTTACCGTTAATTAATAAGTACACCGTTAACGCTTGCATGCTGGTCGTTAAAACACATGCTGCGCGAATAGGGTACACAGCGATTCATTTAACTCGCCTTGAATTAGTTTTAGAAAGACAAACATGGACAGGGATAATTTTTGTCACGAGCCGCTTAATTTATTCGTTCATTAGAACGAATTAATTTACACCTGCTGAGATCGCGATTGATGTGACAAATTCGAAATCTTGTTCCATATAAATATTTTTAAACAACCACGTCGTAAGCTTTGTATATTTTTTAATCGCAACGAAACTGTTCAGAGAAATGCTGAAATTATTAATTAGAAAAGGAGATTTCTACGCATCGTTGTAAAACTGTCAGGGAAAATATTCGTGAAACAGTTACGTTGTTACAAGTTCTACAAGAAGAAATATTGAAAATCACGTTCCACTTATTCAGTTGCACGTGTAAAAGGTATCTTGCGTTCGCGCAAAAAATCTCTGAAGGATACATGCTTTATAATAATTGGAGTGTCGAAGTTGTTACGCGGATCGGCGTACACGTACCTTTTAATGAAACTAGGTTACCCATTCGTTATTCGTTCCTAATTTTCAGCTTCACGATTTTTACGCAATAAAATTTTATACACTTGTTCGGTTTATAAATGATTCAATTCAAATTTAACAGAATTAAAGTTGAAATAATCATTTGTACTTCATTAAAAGGTTCTTTCAGCATCTCGTTTTAATATTTTTATTGGTAATATTTTGTTGATCGTTATATTTAAATGGAGTTTTTCAAAGGAGAGACATTTTAAGGTAGGAAATGGACATACATTTATAATAAGAATTCAGAAGAAAGAATATTTCATACAGAAATAAATATTCCGTATGTATAAATAACTACGCTATGAATTTTATATGTATCGGATATTCCTTCTGGTTAATGTATCTGATGTTTTTTCACGCGAGATAGCGTATATTTGCATCTATATGTCTCTTCGTTTCTCAGTAGTAAAACTTAGCATTCCTGCGGCTGATAAGTAGTTACGCACTGACAACGAGAAACATAAAATGAGTAAGAAGCATGAGACATTCTATAAGAAAAATAAAGTTGTTTTTATCTTTCATTGCATATTCGTCAGAATATTGTTAATAAATATTTAAGTTAAGATTTCAGTTGCAATAAATACATAGGATACATAGGATACATTTATTTATATATGTATCTATGAACGCATTTGACATAAAATTTTGATAACGACTAAAATTATATATTCTGATATTAAATTAATTTAATGAGAATAAAAAACTAATTTTTTTAAACAAGATTTTGTATAAAGTTATATTTATTAGGAAAAGTTCGTTCATCCCTTTATAATATGATAGGATTAGACTCATTGCTGTGCAAATCATTTCATGGAATAGTATATGTGTGCGTGTATGTTCTAAGTTTTTATTATAAAAATGCTAAATGTACTAGGAGACGTTTTTAAAAATTCATAGATTTTTCTTCATCAAACATATCAATCGTTATATTGAAAAGTTAATTATCTTTTATTTGTTTCGAGCTGCACATTGATTGAGACATTCCTGTTGGTTATAATTGCGAATTTAACGCAACGAAGTTGTTTGAATCCCTTGCAAGCATGTAAATATATCGTCGAATTAATTGGTCAATTACTTGAGGTTGGAATTGAAAGAAAGGGAAAGGTGGAGGAGAAGTCTTGCGTTTGAATGCGGGACACTTTTAAAGCCCACAGTTCGCTGAAATTGCCAGAGAATTCAATTAAATGGCAAATTAAACCATTGAACTGAATCTGTTTCCAATCGCGAGCTTAGAAATTCTATCCTTTGAATTTTTATATCAGTCAACTTTCTTTTTGTACGTACGGTAACGAATATAATTCATGAATTAATGAAGTATGTAATTGGATGAAAGTTCTTCTTCCTGGATTCAGTTTAGACTAAGAAAAATTATATAATAACGAAATTATCAACTTAAAATTGATAGAGTGTGATAGTTTATTTTTTTTTTTTTTTTTTTTTTTTTTGCGTGAGGAGGGGAAAATGCTGTTACGCATACCCAGTGATCCGCATCACTGGGTTATGTGGGACTCGGGCGGATGTTGTTGCCATACCCACTAAAAACCCCTCCTCCTTTTTCCTTTGCTTCGAGGACAGACAACCTCGGTAAAACCTGTCGGCAGTCATCAGGGTTGTCCTTTCATGCCCCGTTGTATCTTCTTCTTCAGGCAGTTATTCTGTATATTCTGTATTGCTCTCGTCATCTTCTCAGCTAGTTCAGAATACTGGGCTGATCTCCTTCTGTGGTTCTTTGTTGTCTTGTATCTCTGCCTTCACTGCTCCGCGTAGTTGTTGTTGCTCTCGTTCTCCTCCTTGCTTCCTTCAAGGCCTTCGCTGTCACCCTCCTGTGAGGCATGACGGTCTTGCGAAATTACCTGAATTTATCTCAGCTCTCGTTCTTGGCGGTCACCGTGGCGATCAGATTGTCCACGTCTATGTTCTCGCCAAGAGCGTTCTCCAGCTCAATCCTTCTGTACGTTCACTTCGGGCACGTGAAGAGGGCGTGCTCTGCATCGTCGTTAGGGTCTTCACAGTCGAGACAGTTGCTGTCGCTGCTCTTGCCAATCCTCTTCCTATAGACCCCAAAACTCCTGTAGAGGTGGCCGTGTGTTCGTTATATATTTATTGGACGTGCGTGATAGTTGTAGTAGTTGGGCCTGGTCCGCTGTAATTGTCACTGGGGGCTGTAGATGTCGCTGCCGTCGTCCGACACTAGTTAGTGCCGAGTGGTGGTATTTGGCTTGTCGAGTGCCGCCACAGTACCCCTTACCAGTGATAGCGTTAGAATCTTAGTGTAATAAACCGTCCAATTGTCCAATTGTTGTCCAATTCGTGCGGATGTTGCTCGAAGTCTTCAATGTGGCGGTGGATACCTGTCAGTACGGTGCGGGCGTTCCGCGTACGGTCGTAGGCCTCTGTTCCATTTTTTAGTATGACGTGCTAGTGGTAATGCCCATGAACTTTTGCGACGGCCACATCACTCCTGGCTTGGTCGGTCATCGTTTCGTACCCAGTCACCTGCATGCGTGAGTCGGCGGTGAGGGGTCGAGTTTTTGTTGAAGGAAGGGCCGTTCCGTGTTCGTCGTAGCGGTAGGGTCCAGCTTGCCACAGGTCTAGATTCGCGATGATGGAAGTTCTCAGTAATGCTATCACGGTCAGACCTCAGTTTTGCTGTCGATCACGTCGGGGTCACCAATGTAGAGGTGGCCGTGTGTGCGTGATATATTTATTGGACGTGCGTGATAGTTGTAGTAGTTGGGCCTGGTCCTCTGTAATTGTCACTGGGAGCTGTAGATGTCGCTGCCGTCGTCCGACACTAGTTAGTGTCGAGTGCCGCCACACTCCCATGCCCGGTTAACAGCTGCATGGTGTGATGATCGATGTCCATCTTCTTTTTGGTAAATAGCAGGGCACTCGGTATTAATTTCCTTGCGCCTCCAGTTCCTCCTTCAGCTCGTTGCCGTCATCCGCGCCGATCCTGGTCTTATGGATCTTGTTCCACTCGTAAGTCTCTCCGAGCATCTTTATCTATATGTAGATCGGGAGATTCCCGGTCAACACGCAAAGTGTCGCGTGGGAGACGGTACAGTATGCCGTCGTTGTTATGCACAGGGCCGTTCGTTGTGCCCGTTTCTGCTTCTTCCTGTTCTTATCGGTATTCGCTAAGCTAATTCTTCTTTCTGAACCCATACTGCCTCCGATGGAACGGGTCCGTTCCGATGCATCTCTCGATGATCTTCTTAAAGCATTTTTCCCAGATCTTGCTCATGGCTGGGAGTATGCTTATCGGCCGATACGCGTTAGGGAGACTGGGATCCTTTCCCGGCTACCTTAGCAGTATTACTCTGGCCGTCTTCCAGCAGTCTGTTTCCAGCTTGCTTCCAGCTCCTGCTTCCAGCAGTCCAGGAGTCTTCCATCGACTCCTGCAGCCATCTTGGTGTTCATTCTTCCGGCGCCATCGTCGACATCGCCTTCGCCGATGACGACGCTGAAGCTGATGTCTTCTTCTTCTTCGGTCTCTGCCTCTTCGCGGCCCTCATAATGGGAGGATCCGTGTCCCATGGTGAATAGCCTCTATAGGACTTTCACCATGCTTTCACCATGTCGATCGGCATGTCGTTGGTTGGTTTCTTGCTTTTGCATCTCTTCATGACTGTGCGATAGAGTTTGCCTTCTTGCTTTTCTGTATGGATGGAAACGCGTTCGAAAAGTAGAACGGAGTAATTAGCGATGCACGATCCCAAGCTGGTGAATATTTTTCCATCGGGAGAAGTCAGGTCGAGCGATACAAGATTTATATGCTCGTTCTGCCAGTTATTTCAAGGTCTGTGACGCGATAGAAAATGAACATAAATGAATAATAAATGTATTACAGCCATAAAGATTGCTTGATGTACGCCACCGTTTTTCCCCTATTTCTCCGATACAATTTTCCTTTTTTTTTTCTTTGCCAAACACTTTACTAATCGGTACGTATTCGAATTATCCTCAATTATTCTCGGTTGTTTCCGTTTCCTTTGGATTTACATAAGTACTCGTTTGATGTACGTGCAGAGTGAGATAATAACTATTAACAGCTATAAAATAAGAAGCGAAAATACGTTGAAACTCGACATCTAGATTCGCGAGACTTTGCAGAGCTTCGAAACTCTCGTGTTTCAAACCTAATAAAAAGTTGTAGAGGGAGAATTACATTGCGAGATCTGTTAAGGAAAATCGTATCGTTGTAATAGGATTATTTCAGCGAGGGAAATTCCGTGTTGCGTGTAACGCGTTGCAAAGCCATGAGCTTTCTTTCGGGTTAATATACATAATCGCCTTATCGAACTTTCCATCTAAACCGTTGCGCTCACACGTGAATTTTGCATTTCAATCTTCTTACTTGCAGTCCAATCCAGTTTAGTGTGACTAAGCTAAATGTTTCAGCCCTTCCAGGTAGAGTATGTATTATAGAGAGACGTACAACTCTATGAAGGGGAGATCAATAAATTGGGTTATCTTTAAATCACTGACAATTATTTCATCGACACGATTTCACCGACAGCGAATCCACCGGCAATGTCTATCAAAGTTTATTTACCGATACACCGAGTGAAATCACCCACAATCATTTCACCAATATTCTCCTTTGTCGATAATTATCATGCTTGCCACTACATGTTATCGTTGATTATATGTCTTTATTTACACATTCGTTTACGCGCATAACGAGATAAACGAAGAAACGAAAATGATATGTTGTTATGATGTATTGTTAAATTACTAATTAACACGAGTTATATATCTACCTACATGAGAGCTTCTAAATATCAATTATATTTCATGAAAGCACACAAGCTATTTTGCTATACACAAATAGAATTATAAGGAGATGTTACGTTCTAATGATTTAACGAAATCTATTCCTCTGTACATTTGACATTTCTGTATTATTACTTGTGTACTTTCTGCTCTTGTTTACGTCATCGGAAGTAAAAATACGTTAAGCGAATCAGCTAATCTATTTGAGCGATTCAATGGCTCGGTCTTCTCTTATGCGACTACCAAGCAGAAGATAAGTTCTTGGTTATATTACATTTTATAACATCCAAATTAACTTTTTTTTCTTTTTCTTTTTCTTTCTCTTTTTCTTTTTTTCCCTTTTTCTATTTCTTTTTTTTCCTTTCTTTTTTTCTTTTCTTTCCCTTTTTCTTTTTCTTTTTTTTCCTTTCTTTTTTTCTTTTTTTTTCCCTTTTTCTTTTTTTTCCTTTCTCTTTTTCTTTTTTTCCTTTTTCTTTTTTCTTACGTGGAGGACACCAAGCCACTTTGGGGGGGGGGGGGAAGTGGCGTGGTAGTGAACATCCAAATTAACTGGGGCACTAATTAGCTAAAGCTTCTAGTCAAACCAGGTATCGGTCTTTGTACGCAAAGACATTCATTACAATCGTTTATAGTTTGAAGAAACACCGTTACAAATTCGTGATATAAGAGAAAGCGATTCAAAACTCGGATTCATTTGTTGGAACGACGCCGTGGGCAAAAGTACATAATGGAAAACTTTCTTCCAAGACCAATTGATAGCGCTGACGTAATTAAAATGTGACGATATTGCCAGCGACGTTTCTCCAAATAGACGACTAACTTATTTACGAATTGCCGCAACACGATTGCCGCTGGTAATACGGTTAGTAATCACTTTATTGAATTTTCGCTTGACGTGACATCGTCGAGTTCCTAGAGAGATTCTTCTCCCTTGTAAAACTATGTTTCTGCAACGACTGTATTTGTTGAATTACCGTTCGTGAACAAGTCCTTCTCTTTATTACATGTAATAGATTCTTCTTTTTAAGTTTTAAATTACATTGGTAATTTTCTATAATTTATTACTCGAATATGGTAATTTGTTCTTAAAAAGTTTGCTTTTTCTACAATTATTTTACTACAAAACCCATCAAAAACATGATGTATGTATATATACCCTCAAATATTATCGGTTTATTCTCAAGCTATAGTTCAATTTCGGAAATTGCCAATTAAAATCATAAAAAAAAACACAGAAAGTTCGTTAAAATATGCGATTTTCCAATCAAGATATAGAATTTATTCGAGTAATATAGATTACAGTAGCGATGGTGACGGCAACGATGAATGGACTGATTCTTCGTGCGAAAATAAATTGGAAGCGCAGAACGATGCATTGTTTCAGGGAATATCGATTTTCAAGCATGGTTTTAAAGTACGTGTGCGCGTGTCTAGGTTTGTTAATTAATGCCGCTCCCAGGTTTTCAATATATAAATGTGACACCTACATATCTTTAAGCTTAAAACAATTGGACTAACAATTTCATTAAATTTAAATCAATATTTATCTTTTTAAACGCAACAATATTTTTAATGACAACTTCACATGTAAATCAAGTGCATACATATTCGATCGTTCTTGAAAACCTGATTCTCTGCGAAGAGAAAAAATCCTTGAATAAAGATTTGATCTACGTTTTATATGCTACGTTTTACATCCACCTCTTTTCAGATATACCCCTCTATTTAAAATCATAGATCGTCACACTCTATAGGTATTTCCCTGAAAAGTTAATGTCGTTTTGTATAAAAGCCAATTCAAAGGGGAAGGAAATTCTGCGAAAAATTCTTTCAGATTTCCCTATGTTTGAGCTCGAATCAAAGCAATCTTGTATAGTAGGATAGGATGATAGGATGATTCTGTATTATTCCTTGTGTACTTTCTGTTCCTGTTATTTACAATAGGATGATTATGCGTTTAACTTCTCATAGAATCTCTCTGATTCCGTATGATATCATCAGTGTTTTTGAAATATGTTATTGATGTCGTAACGTCAACCGTTTCCAGTGCAAATTCAATTTTGAATCGCAATTTCCATGTTTGCATGGCAAAAGCGTAAAATCGATAACGCACGCAAACATATCTTCTTTGCTAATGGCGTACTATAAATATAAATATTTGAATAAATATTGCGAATTTCATATTGCTAAAAGATTTATACTATTTGTTCGTAAATAATCGTCGAATCTATATTTAAGTTGAAACTGCTGCATTAGATCTCTTTTCTTACTTAAAATTATTTGGATTGGTAATTTGGATGTAACTTGTAATTTATTCTTCCTTTATAAATAGTGTACAGAAGATACCAATTCAAAGAAATGGAAGGAAAGTCTAAAAGCAAAGAAAATCTACAGGAAGATAAAACGTTCGAGCCTTGCCAGGCTATATAGGATGTTAAGTAATTTCATTTTGACAATGGTCCAACATCATACTATGCATAAATTTAATATTAATATAAGCAGGTTTCATGCCATGTATTACATGTAACGTATAAGCACAAGCCCTGGTTTTAAATGCCTTATAGTAACACCGAAAAGATTATTCAGTTGGATGTCTGACTCAACATCAATATTTTACTTAGAAGATAATAGGTCGAGAGCATGTTGGTGGGTGGAATGGGAGATGAATGAAGGCTTACTTCTGTAAAATACGTAAAATGGTAGTCGGAATGAATTTTGGCGCTTGGGGACAGAAAAAAAGCTGACTGATACTGTCATACACCTGAATTTATAAAATTTTGAAAATCGATGTAACCTTTGAACTTTATCGTATTCTGTTTCATAGCACAAATTATTGTTCCCGAAATGTACGTTTAGTGTTATAATATATTTGACCAATGGTTCTCAAATACTAGTTTTGCTAAAGCAATGGTGGAATTGGAGCAATTCTTTCTTCTTTTATTCTTTGAATGACCTGGATTTTCGAGTAGTCTAGTGACGCTTGATCCGTACAATTAATCGATTTCTTTTTATTACACAAGTGCAAGAGATTCCGCGTTGGACGCCGATGTTGCGAGTTCGAATGCCTGGATGAGGTTGGCACTGAGTATTGGTCCGGATCTGATGTGGTTATCGTCGATGGTTCACCTAAACTTGAAAAACATAGTGTATTGTGGACGCTGAGCTTAGTGATGGCAATTGTAATATTTTAATTTCTTTTATTCTATATTTTCGACTTCTTTTTTCGAGTAGAATCATCAATTTTCCGCTTGTACTATCAATTACCAACCAGCCTGTATGACAAAATTCTATTTTAAACACCAAACTCGCCACGAGTGGCTATTTTGTTTACGAAATTAAACGAATTTAATAAATGAAATGGCAAGGAAGGAACTACAAGTGACCGTCAAACTATTTTTATGCTTGAAAAGTAATTCGCAAAGTAATATAAAATAATACTACTGATTTGTGTCAGAATTTTTCAGAATTTTTTCTTAATCTCTTGTTTTTTCCCTTCAAATTTATTATTTATTATTTATTCGGTGCTTTTTCCCTTCAAATTTATTATTTATTATTTATTCGGTGTCACGAAAACCGATTAAATATTAAATATCTTAAATATAGATTGAAATGAAAGCTTGTCAGTTCTCGTTCAGTTGTCACTTCAAAGTTGTTAGTTCAAAGGTTCTCGTACATCATAAAGCAAGGGATCAAATCTTTAACATATTACAAATTAAATCTTTTATTGTAATTGCGAAACTTATGAAAGTACCAAGGGAAACAAGTAGGGAACATGAACTGCTCAACGAACCAAAGAACGGCTCAGTGACAAAATTAATAAAGTAAGGATCACAAATATTACAACATTACACTCTTACATCACATAATAGTTCTCTGTACAAAAGATATATAGCGAATCGACTTTTCACAACGATAAGAATCAACAGAACCAATTAAGACCAGGCGAAACTCTCATAAGACAACAATATCAGAGGGATCAAATCAGCGATTTTAATCTATGTTACAAATTATAGTTATCAAGAATAATTGCTCTTTTCACGAAAATTATGCTGATGACACACTCACAATGCATTTTATATTTGGTAGTCGGATGTGCTCGTGGCCATCAGGAGTATAAAGACGACGTTTTTAGAAAATGACAGCGCTGTCGGGTTTTAAAAGCTTTTATTTTTTTATTCATCATTACGAAGATTGTGATGGAAGAACGTAATGGGGTAAAATCTGACGATTCCTTAATGAAGAATGCTTAAAGAGATTCTATAGAAAACGGTGATCGTTTCGTTGGGTAGTTCATTCGAATTTTGATCAGGATTATTGAGATAGAAGGGTCGAGAGCTTGGTGGAATATCAACTTTGACGCTTCAACGCTTCATCTCTTTTCAAGCTCACCAGTCACGAATCATGGTTCACTGAATATATCTTTTTGGAAAATCTTTTTTGGATTTTCGTACGAGAAACATGGTATGTTTGACAAGGGATTTTCTTTTGAGGTAATTTAGAGTGACAAAAAGGTCTTTCTGTTAGGTAGCTTGTCGATAAAAATGTTTTATTAATAACGTAAATGGAACGAGTAGTTACGAATGTAAATAGAATATGACCAAATGGAATATATATCTTCTCTTCGACTTTCATAAGCTGAAAGCCCCGTATCTAAATTTTATCTTAATTATTTGAAGCAAAAAGTATGTTTTCTGAAACTTTCGTTTCTCGTGATGAGTACTTTATGATGCAATAAAAAATTTTGTCTGAAAATTATACTCAAGATCAATTTCATGATCCGTTTTCTCTATCAGATCTCCATCTTCCACAGCTATAACAAATAATTTTTTGACACTCTATACATTTAACATCGATTATAATTCTGATAATTGAAACACCGAACATTAATGTGTTTATTCACTACGCCAACACAGATAACAATTAACATTGATATATAATATATATTTGACGATATATATCTGAAAGAATAGAAATTTCATTTAATCGACTATATGACCATACTCGGTTAAGTACCAACAACGACTATCTATCAACCTTATCTTACTTCCTCAAAGATATAGAAAGACTTTAAAAATTTCAGCCATGTGATTTGGTCCTTTAAAATTTAGAAGTAATATAACGATAAAATACCATCAAAACCTTTAAATTTCCAATATTCAAGAGAAACTTGAAATCTCGTTTATTTACTCAGCAACAAAATCTTATTTACCTTCAGAGAACCTATACAATTTTTGCACAGCTCAATATCTCTCCTTTAAACAAAACATCAAAGTATGTTGTTCCTAACTTCAAAGGGCTCAACTCAATTTTTTGATCAATTTCTCTCGTCCTATACGCTCGTTTCAAAGCTTATAATACCATCTACACCTTTGCCTTATGTTCCATCCATGGTTCCTATGCATGCAATTTTATTATTATCGTTCCAAAGGACCTTCGCATTTCTGTTTCGCTCGTGATAGGTATTCACATCTGTTTTACCGTGCTGTTTCATCTTCTGGGAACGATATGGTCGGAAATGATATGATGTTGAATACGCACAGGTCGTTAAACGAGAATTAATTCAAGATAGATTCAAACGGAGTTAATTAAGTGATCCCAATTCCACCGCCTTGGGGGCTGAACGCGTTTTCCTTCCGAACGGTTCGCTCGTGTCGAGTGATGCAAATTTCAGCAAGTGTTTCACCTACGTGTTTACTATTAAATTTATTTCTTATCTATCTATATCTTATCTTATGAGAGTTTCGCCTGGTCTTAATTGGTTCTGTTGATTCTTATCGTTGTGAAAAGTCGATTCGCTATATATCTTTTGTATAGAGAACTATTATGTGATGTAAGAGTGTAATGTTGTAATATTTGCGATCCTTACTGTATTAATTTTGTCACTGAGCCGTTCTTTGGTTCGTTGAGCAGTTCATGTTCCCTACTTGTTTCCCTTGGTACTTTCATAATTTTCGTAATTACAATAAAAGATTTAATTTGTAATAAGTTAAAGATTTGATCCCTTGCTTTATGATGTACCAGAACCTTTGAACTAACAACTTTGAAGTGACAACTGAACGAGAACTGACAAGCTTTCATTTCAATCTATATTTAAGATATTTAATATTTAATCGGTTTTCGTGACACCGAATAAATAATAAATAAAAAATTTGAAAGGAAAAAAACAAGAGATTAAGAAAAAATTCTGAAAGAGACACAAATCAGTAGTATTATTTTATATTACTTTGCGAATTACTTTTCAAGCAGAAAAATAGTTTGACGGTCACTTGTAGTTCCTTCCTTGCCATTTCATTTATTAAATTCGTTTAATTTCGTAAACAAAATAGCCACTCGTGGCGAGTTTGGAGTTTAAAATAGAATTTTGTCATACAGGCTGGTTGGTAATTGATAGTACAGGCGGAAAATTGGTGATTCTACTCGAAAAAAGAAGTCGAAAATATAGAATAAAAAAAATTAAAATATTACAATTGCCATCACTAAGCTCAGCGTCCACAATACACTATGTTTTTCAAGTTTAGGTGAATCATCGACGATAACCACATTAGATTCGGACCAATACTCAGTGCCAACCTCATCCAGGCATTCGAACTCGCAACATCGGCGTCCAACGCGGAATCTCTTGCACTTGTGTAATAAAAAGAAATCGATTAATTGTACGGATCAAGCGTCACTAGACTACTCGAAAATCCAGGTCATTCAAAGAATGAAAGAAGAAAGAATTGCTCCAATTCCACCATTGCTTTTGCAAAACTAGTATTTGAGAACCGTTGGTCAAATATATTATAACACTAAACGTACATTTCGGGAAGAATAATTTGTGCTATGAAACAGAATACGATAAAGTTCAAAGGTTACATCGATTTTCAAAATTTTATAAATTCAGGTGTATGACAGTATCAGTCAGCTCTTTTTCTGTCCCCAAGCGCCAAAATTCATTCCGACTACCATTTTACGTATTTTACAGAAGTAGGCCTTCATTCATCTCCCATTCCATCCACCAACATGCTCTCGACGTATTATCTTCTAAGTAAAATATTGATGTTGAGTCAGACATCCAACTGAATAATCTTTTCGGTGTTACTATAAGGCATTTAAAACCAGGGCTTGTGCTTATACGTTAGATGTAATACTTGGCATGAAACCTGCTGATATTAATATTAAATTTATGCATAGTAGGATGTAGGACCATTGTCAAAATGAAATTATTTAGCATCTTATATAGCCTGGCAAGGCTCGAACGTTTTATCTTCCTGTAGATTTTCTTTGCTTTTAGACTTTCCTTCCATTTCTCTGAATTGGTATCTTCTGTACACTATTTATAAAGGAAGAACAAATTACATGTTACATCCAAGTTACCAATCCAAATAATTTTAAGTAAGAAAAGAGATCTAATGCAACAGTTTCAACTTAAATATAGATCCGACGATTATTTACGAACGAATAGTATAAATCTTTTAGCAATATGAAATTCGCAATATTTATTCAAATATTTATATTTATAGTACGCCATTAGCAAAGAAGACATGTTTTCGTGCGTTAAATTTAAAGGTTTTGATGGTATTTTATCGTTATATTACTTCTAAATTTTAAAGGACCAAATCACATGGCTGAAATTTTTAAAGTCTTTCTATATCTTTGAGGAAGTAAGATAAGGTTGATAGATAGTCGTTGTTGGTACTTAACCGAGTATGGTCATATAGTCGATTAAATGAAATTTCTATTCTTTCAGATATATATCGTCAAATATATATTATATATCAATGTTAATTGTTATCTGTGTTGGCGTAGTGAATAAACACATTAATGTTCGGTGTTTCAATTATCAGAATTATAATCGATGTTAAATGTATAGAGTGTCAAAAAATTATTTGTTATAGCTGTGAAAGATGGAGATCTGTTAGAGAAAATGGATCATGAAATTGATCTTGAGTATAATTTTCAGACAAAATTTTTTATTGCATCATAAAGTACTCATCACGAGAAACGAAAGTTTCAGAAAACCCCTGGATCGTAAATGATTCGTTCTTTTGAAAAAAGTTGTTTAAAATTTCTTATACTAATCCCTATACTAATTGTGTATACTAATTGTATTTAGTATATTATGTTATAAATAATGGTTAATATAAGTATCAAAATAAATAGACAACAATTAATTAGATAACATCGTAATAACATAATATAATATAATGGGCGTAATCATATACAGTAAAACTTAGAAAATATGCTCTGGATGAATTCGGTGAAAATTATCCTTTGTTCCGTGGTATATATAGGCAAAAACGAATGGTAGACCGCAGCATAATAGTTTCCAACAACATTCTCAATATTAAGGATATCAACATCTTAGATTTAATCTAAGCCGCTGGAATACGCCAGATATTTCATATCTGACTTAAACATGTACAGTGACGAGCGAAAAAAGTAAACACATAAATGTAAAAGACTAATTTCTCAAGTGATCGGTAAAGATTAGGTAACAGTAACTACAAGTTATTATTAACGAAATGTAATAGTTAATTTTCATTAACATTAATAATGTACAAAACATTTTACAAAAATGGATATCTCAAACCATGTTTACAGTTTTGCACATTAATTATACTCGTCGAATCAAGGTTTCAACATAGGTATTTCGTCCACTAGTACTACTTCACGTTTATTATATCCAATAGAATTAACTACTATTTAGGTAAATTATTTTGTGGAATGGTCAAATAATGCTCTTTTCTCATTATACCTTCGACATTCGCTTTTTACATAAAATCAACGAGCTGTGTTTACACTTTTGCTTGTCACGGCGTATCAAGGAAGATTGAAATATAAAGTAATTCGCACAAAAAAGTAGATATTAGTATTGATGTTATTGTATTCCATATTTGACCTTAAAATATGAATAAAATCAGTCTAAGTATTAATGAAATTTCAAACATTTTTTCTAAAAGAACGGAACTTTCCTTTCTAATGAGCACTATATGATGCAATAGAAAAACAATTTGACACTGAAAATTGTGGTCAAGATCAATTTTGCGTTACACTTATTTAACCAATTTTCATCAAATCGAAGGTGTAGAATGGCTTGAAAAAAATACCGCGATAAATACTTTTTTGACACTTTGTACAAAGGTGTATATCATTGTGTATATCGATACACATACTCTGTATGTGCATATCCGTGGTATATATATCCGTTTTTCGAAGCAAAATGTCATCTACCTGATCAAAAGAGCAAAGCAAAAACACTACATAGAGGGTTTGTTACTGTTAACACTCTCTATTTCCGTGCGTAAAGTATCCAACCAGATATCCAGGAACAGCTTTCAGGGAACGAGATTGAATATTTGATCGAATATATTTAATATGGCAATGTTACGTATAACAATATACGTATGGAATTTTAAAAGTCACGAGGGTTGCAACGGACTCAATTTTAATGTACATTAAACATTTTGCTCATTGATGACCTTACCTTAATTTTTTTCTCCTTCCTCGCTTTCTTCTCCTATGCGAGTGACACAGCAAGATTGATAGTAACAAGCGATTTCATTAAAACACAATCTCCTTTTCCATTTGATGAACACGATACGAGACGAGGGAATGATTTAGGAACACGACTTTCGAGCGGTTTCAACAACTATTAAGTTTCATTTATAGCAACGAACACTGCCAAAGACGTAATCAATAAGATTCGCGTAGGTGCCGTAGATGACGTAGATGAAAAAACGTAGATCAAACGTAAATGACGAAATTATACATTAATTTATTTTAACGCGTTAAAATTACGCTAATGACAGTTGCTCCATTCAATTTGTTCACATATTTGAGCCCTATATGGAACAAAGTGAACGGAGCATCTGCAAGCGTGTTAACCGGACAACGACGAATTTTCACATCTACTCCTCGAAGCTTCACATATATCAATGACCACTGCCGTAGTCATGGACAAACGTAGATGACGAAGTTATGTATTGATTCACTTTAACACGTTAAGATTACGCTAGTGACACTTGCGCAGTACTATTTGTTCATATATTTAAGCCCTATATGCAACAAAGTGAACGTAGCATCAGCAAGCGTGTTAATTGGACAACCACGAATTTTCACATATATTGCACGAAGATTCGTATATAACAATGATCACTGCCATAATCATGGTCAAACGTAGATGACGAGATTATGCATTAATTCACTTTAAAAATTACGCTAGTGACAGTTGCGCCGTTCTATTTGTTCATATATTTAAGCCCTATATGCAACAAAGTGAACGTAGCATCTGCAAGCGTGTTAATTGGACAACCACGAATTTTCACATATATTGCACGAAGATTCGTATATAACAATGATCACTGCCATAATCATGGTCAAACGTAGATGACGAGATTATGCATTAATTCACTTTAAAAATTACGCTAGTGACAGTTGCGCCGTTCTATTTGTTCATATATTTAAGCCCTATATGCAACAAAGTGAACGTAGCATCTGCAAGCGTGTTAGTTGGACAACGACGAATTTCGTTTCGCAAACACGGACGCGTGAAACATTTTGAAGTTACGTGGACGCGAGAGTAATTCGTTCCCTTAAATTGCTCAATTTCCATTTCTTTCGCCATGTATATTCGAGTATTGCATTTGAATGGCAGAGCAGTGGGAAGTAACGGCGCACGTCGTTGATATATCGACAGGAACATGAATTCTTTTTTCATAGGATGAATACTTTTTTCATCGAATTATTAAACCGAATCAAGTTTTCAAATCCAATCATTTAATTTCATCGTTTTACATCGAACGTTTCAATCTTTTTTCTTTTAAAT
Organism: Bombus affinis; assembly: GCF_024516045.1. NCBI lineage: Eukaryota > Metazoa > Arthropoda > Insecta > Hymenoptera > Apidae > Bombus > Bombus affinis. The sequence continues at coordinate 1,631,841 of NW_026108823.1, forward strand.
ACTTTACCTATATTTCATCTCGTTGAATATTCCATATTTTTAATGCTACTACCACTTATTGGTAATTTCAAATATGTAATTATCGTTCTGAAGTTAGAAATTCGAAATAACATTCGTCAGTATATGATTCTACGTTTTATATAGAGTAATAAAAATGATACAATGAGTTTCGGTAAATAACCAATAAAAATTTTTGTTCCTTTTTCTTTTTCTTTTTTTTTTTTTTTGGTTTTATGTATCCAAGGTCGAGAATAAACTATGTGCACGTTTCCTCCTTGTATTTTTATGAGGAATTCAGTCTTTTTACGCCACAAGAGTCTCAACGTTTTCGTTTTCACGCCTACGTTACGCTCGTTAAACACGTTCCAACAAGACCATGAATAAGGATAACAGCTTTAATGTTTTCACATGTGTTTATTTATTATTTTAGACCTTAAATATTTTATTTATAAAATCTTTATTTAAACAAGTTACCATTGTCGCTACAATAAATCAATGAATGAAATCAGTTTAAATTTAAAATATCATTTCATAATTTCTCGTCACTTGTATCTAAAAACAACAAAAAAACGGTGTATCCACATCGGATAAATTAATACGCCCCGACGCAAAATAAAACCAAGACGCACAGCTCTGTGGAATGCCAACGGTCTAGCGCAACGCAAACTTGAACTAGAACTCTTCCTAAAACACCAGCAAATCGACATAATGCTCATAACTGAAACCCACTTCACCGACAAAAACTACCTGAACATAAACGGATACAAGTTCTACCATACCCAACACCCCAGCGGAAAGGCCCACGGCGGCACCGGAATCATAATCAAATCAAACATTAAGCACTACGAACTTCCACCATTCCAGAAAGACTACCTCCAAGCAACAAACGTAGCAATAGAAGACTGTCATGGTACAATCACCACTTCAGCTGTATACTGCCCTCCCAGACACTCCATCGCCAAAGAAGACTTTGACGACTTCCTGGACACCCTGGGCAATAGATTCATAGCTGGAGGAGACAACAACGCCAAACACACCCAATGGGGCAGCAGACTGGTTACAGTAGGAGGCAAAAACCTCCTCAACAGCATAATAACCAACAACCTCAACTACCTTACCACATACGAACCCACACACTGGCCCACCGACACAAAGAAAATACCCGATCTCCTTGATTTCCTCACTAAAAAAAAATATCTCGTCAAGACACGTCCAAATCAATTCCTCGGCTGATCTCTCCTCTGATCATTCCCCCGTGATAGTAACAGTCAGTTCAACTATCATCGAGAATACACGTAATGGCTCCATACATAACCAATACACCAACTGGCAGCTCTTTAGAGAAGTCTTTACACACACAACTTCAGCCTCAACTTCACTAAAAACCAATGAAGAAATCGAAGCAGCCACGGAATACCTAAACACGAGCATAATAAACGCTATCCGCTTCTCCACACCGGCAAAAACGTCCATCAGCAATCACGAATACCCCCAGTACATATTAAAAAAAATAGCAGAAAAACGTAGACTAAGAAGGATATGGCAGACCCATAGAACACCGGAGGACAAACGCAAACTAAACAACGCAACTAGAAAACTATCCAAAACTATAAAAAAAACTACAATAATGACCGTTTTCACAAATATCTCGCCAGCTTGTCCCCCACAGCCGACTCCAACTACTCACTATAGAAGGCCTCCAGGAAACACACGCGTCTCCCACAAATAATACCTCCAAGCCGCCATCCGCAGAGTGGATGGGCGCGTAGCCCTATAGAAAAAGCCAACCTATTTGCCAAACACTTGACTGAAGTATTCCAACTACATTCCTCCATAGCTGCAGCGGACGTTACCGAATATCTGCACACTCCCTTCCAAATGTCCCCTCCTATTGAACCCTTCACTTCTTCAGAGATCATAGAAGCAATCAGTCGCCTAAACCCCAAGAAAGCAGCAGGTCACGACCTAATAGGAAATAAAACAATCAAGGAACTTCCGATAAAAGGGATTGCACTCATCGCATCAATCTTTAACGCTATCCTCCGCCTTCAACACTTTCCCAAGGCTTGGAAAATCTCACTGATCACCCTCATCCCTAAACCCGGTAAACCAATATATGAAACCAGCTCCTATCGCCCAATCAGTCTTTTACCTACCCTGTCTAAACTATTCGAGAGGATGCTCACGAATCGTCTCCTTCCACTCCTAGAAGAATTGAAAACACTCCCAGACCACCAATTCGGCTTCCGAAAACAACACTCAACAGTAGAGCAAATGCACCGCATAACCCACATGATCAGCCAAACCCTTGAAAAGAAAAAATACTGCTCAGCGGTATTCCTAGACATCCAACAGGCATTCGACAAAGTATGGCATAAAGGGCTACTCTACAAGCTCAAAAAGATCCAACCCCATCCATACTACTCCATCTTAAAATCCTACCTAACCAACAGACAATTCATAGTTAAATGTCTAGGCGCCACTTCCGCAACATTCCCAATAGAATCCGGCATACCCCAAGGTAGTGTCCTCGGACCCCTACTGTTCTCCATCTACACTGCCGACTTACCTATATCAAACGAGGTAACAATAGCAACATTTGCCAACGACACAGCACTATTAGCTACCCACGCAGACCCGGCAATTGCCTCATCCACTCTCCAGCGAAGTATCGACACCATGAAAAAGTGGTTCCAAAAATGGGGTTTCAAAATAAACGAAAAAAATCCTCTCATGTAACCTTCACGCTCCGAAAACAAACCTGCCCCCAGGTCACCATTAACAACACAATAATCCCAAGCAAGGACTCCGTAAGATACCTGGTCATGACCCTGAACAGGAGGCTAACTTGGAAAAAACATATCTCAGAAAAAACAAAGCAACTAAAGGAAAAATTAAGAAAATTCTATTGGTTCACGTGACCTCAAGATACCTACCAAGATACCAATCCACCGTGACCTCAAGATACCTACAGTCAAAGATGAAATACACAAGTCCAGAAGCAGATATAACACAAGAGTCAACAACCACCACAACCCACTAGTCACCCAACTACTGGACACGACGGACCGATCTACATTTATCATATTTTATATAAAATTAGAAGGGACCTTTAAAAAATTGCATGCAACAACACACTTACAGGTACTCTTGAATTAGTTTTTCTACATGTCCGATTATGTCTTTATATGTATATGTCAATTCAAATTTATTTTCTTAAATGTCCCTTAATGAAAAACTAACACTTCATATTAACTTTGAACTTTTGAGTTCTTAGAATATTCTGATTTAGTCACTGGCTGTACCATAAATTCATTTACAGATATTATATTTCCACCAAGAGCTAGTTTTATTATGAGCCTTCCTGCATCATCATCGAATCCTTCTATTTGACCATAATTATTACTTTGTTTTCCAGCTATAATTTTCACAAATGTTCCTTTCTCGATTTTAACTTCTTCCTCTTCTTTTTTGGAATCTGTATTTTTCTTCTGCAATGCTACTTTGTCTGCTCCAAGACCCATACCTTTTGGTCGTAATTCTGGTATGACAGCTGCTACTAATCTGTAATAGTTAGAATAAACGATTGTGAAATAAAAAATGATGTTCTCTGTTTACTTTCCAATAAGTGATGTATTAAATACATATAATTAATTTAATCCAGAGTAAAATTCATACTTTTCATTTCAACCAATTCCCTTTCCTGGTTGCCATCCCATTCCCCTTAACATTGCTACACCAAAGGCATCAATAGGAATTTTTTCATAATCTTCTAACGTAGACTGAAAAATACAAAACGATATTTATAATATGCAAATGTAATACATCTGTGCATTGCACATCAATATGTTGATAACGTACCTGTTCTTTGCCTCTTAATGATTCATCTTCTACTAAAGGTAAAGTTAAATCATTTGTTTTAGTTTCATATTTATTCTTTGACTTAAGTTCCTCAATGATTTCTTTCGTCGCTTGCTCTTCTAAAGTAACAACTTTATTTTCACTATCTTCAACTGGCTCTTTCTTTATTGATATTATTGGCGATGTTTTTCCATTAGATAGCTTTGATTTTGCCTCGTTAACACTAGCGTCTCCTACCTTTTCCTTATCTGCCTTCGGAAGGAAAATGTCTGCATCTATTTTATTAAGAATTCTATCATGCCAGGTTTTTGAACCTAGTAATGGAATAATTAGAGGTTCATCTTTTTTTTCTTCCTCACTGAAATAAAAAAATTGTTTTCAAATATATATATTCCGCTATTGGTGATTTTTATAGGTTAGGTTGTGGTTATATGTTTCTTGATTATAAATTTTACTTTTTGAACTCACCCTATTACTTTAATACCTTTCTCATCAAGGCATTCAATGCAATCAACTTTCTTTTTTTCTTGTGGAATAGCATTTTTTAACACAGGTTTCTTAATAGATTTCGCAAAACCGAAGGAAATCTTCTTTCCTTCTTCTGCCATTTATTTGTTATTTTAACACTGACTTATAGATCAATACACATGTATATACTAGACATAAAGATTGATGTCACTTGAATCTATGTACATGAATCTAATATCTTATTATACTTTATTAATCTACTCAAAATTACTTGCACATTACTAAAATTTCATTCCGACAATGTATCAAGCGCCTGAATAAGTGACATTAAAGTAAACATATATCAAAGAGGAAACAAGAAGAACTGACGCCTATGGTTTTCTATGTTACAAAGCTAGTGCTGCACCATACGGCCAAATGCCGAAGGTGGCTTATGCTAGTATATACCTGCCTATACGTTTCAATGAGAAAATCGATATTATGTGTTCATGTGAAAATTCACATTTCCCTACGAGCTGTATTTTGATAGATTTAAGCTTCTAATGGAGCATTTTAAACGTATAGAGTATACTATGAAGTAGATAGTAGTGCGGATCATTTTATATTCATAAAAAATTTGAATGTATAGAAATGTACAAAATGCTCATGATATGCAAAAATATGCAAAATATTCAAAGTAAACCAATCATCAAAAAGTTTAGAAGGTGAAACAAATTTCTTTAATAACACCTAGATTAATTTTTATTTGTTAACAATCCCATATATAACCATAGCTTTTTCCCGGCGCATATACGCGCCCTTACATGCGTCAATAAGATAAGAGGAAATAAAAGACAGATTATCGATAAAATACACTAACACATATCTAATACGTGGATATATTACCACTCAGATTACACATATTATATATTATAAGGGAATATGTATACCACGTATATATGTAGAACGAATATTTCAAACTTGTTTATAGCCCGTGCGCACACATAAATGCACGCACACGAACAATTTTTCGAACGATAATTATATTAATAATTTATAACCATTTATATTTTTATATTTTTATATTTTTATATTTTTATATTTTTATATGATAAGCATTTATATTTTTTAAAATACGTTCTTATGGCATACATATTTATTCCACGCTTCATATCTATCCACATCCGTAACTGTAGGTGACATTGTTTTTTAACAATTTTGCTATTATTTCATAATTCTTTAATTCATATTTCAAAGTCGTAACAGATGTTTCTATTTTTTTTTTTTTCAAGTTTTTCCCATATTGGACTTATTTCTAGCAGCCATGCTTGCTTACAAAGCAATTTTATATCCACGCAAGAATATTTTTCAGTAGATTTTATTATGTGGTTTACAATATCCATATTCTCTAATAACTGGTTGCTAAGGTATAATTTGAACATACCAAGTCGAGTAACTTCATTTGGTAATGATACGTATATTTTCTTTTCAAGGCATCTGCGTAAAGCTGCATCAATGTCCCTAATAATATATTTACAATAAATATTATTGTTCTGTTATATTAATAATAACAAAGGAATATTCCGCACAACACAATAATTAAGATTAAGATAATGAATAATTATGATATTAAGATATTTTCTACTTAGAAAACATTGAAATAGCGTGATATACATAGCAAGGGCAATTAGTTACAGCCAAAAGAACTACATTAGAATTTTCGTTAGATACTAATCCATCCAATCTAGAAAGAAGTTCTGATCTGAATCTCTTTGCAGGTTCAGACAATGTACAGTTTACTCCTTTATTTGTGCCTATCCAGTCAATCTCATCGATAAAAATAATTGTAGGCGAAAAATTATAGGCAAGTTCAAATAAAACCTGTTCAGTTTAACAAATGTATTTATTATTTATTAAATATTATATTCAAAATTCCTTAAATTCATTGTTTCATCACGAACGTAATATCATTTCGTTTTCCAAACAACTATTCTAGTTATATATGATTATTATTATATATGATAGATATATTGCAGAATCTCTTCTTCATAGACAAAGGAAATCAACTTACACGGATATACTTCTCGGAATCACCTCTCCATTTGCTCACCAATGAGCTGGCCGTTATGTTAAAAAAGGTGCATTGGTATTCTGTTGCGACTGCCTTCGCCAACATCGTCTTCCTTATTTCGTAATTGCTTGTATAGCAGAATACCTTTCCAGGGAGAAAATGGGCCTTTAAAAAAGATAAGGTACTTGAGGAGATACACAATGGCCTCCTTAATAGCAGATTTACATTCCTCTAGGCCTACGATGTTGTCCCAATATACATTGAATTTTGTTAGTATGATTTCCTGCGACAATACAAAGATGAAATGGCGCATAATCTCCGTATTAATTTCCGTAAATGTTATGTAATTCGTTATTTAAAGCTTTACTGAAATCAGTATTTGCAATACGTATATTAATCGAAAATAACTTACGCATGAAATGTCTTCAATAATCTTCCATAATTCCAGATTGTCTATATAAAGCTTCTGAGCCTATTTTGATATCTTTGATTGCGTGGATTGTTCCATTAAGATGTTAAATAGCTCTCCTCTTCTGATGAAGATTCATCGCTTTCATTGGCGAAAATTGATGTCACTGTCATTGCGAGATTAATATCATCCGTAGCATCACCCCTCATCTTCTGTTGTGCATTCCTCCCTTTCACAGACCCAGATACAGACTCACTTCTCGTTTGTTTGCTAACAGATTTGACACGTTTTACTACTTCTTCAAAGATTGAATGATATCGTAATCGATACGTTGAATACGTTGAGAACGTTGAATAGTGTTAAATAATTTAAATTCTTACACTTTGCTCGCATTTGTCATTTCCCTCGTCTTTATTTCCTTTTCAGTTATTTTCTTGCACAATATAGGATATTTTTGGAATTTCATCTTGTAATAATTTTCATATTCTGTAAGAATAATTTCAAAATCGACGTTGTCGCAGACTCGATATTTCCGAGGTAGACGAGCTTCCCGGATTAATACATCGCTAATGTCTACATATCTAAAAAATATAATTTTTAATTCATTGAACAAATTTTATGCTATGAGTACACACTATACGATAATCATCAATTAACTGTTTTATTTCTAGGTAAGACAGACAAAAAGAATGTACTGTCTATTTATTATTATATAAATCCTCGGCGATAATTTTTTGCCTTCTGCTTTTTAATTTCTAATTTTTAAAGTTTGAATTTAAATATATTTTCATTTATAACTAGTTAATCTACGTTATCGATTGAGTTACTCTATAACTACTGAGTTACCGATGTCGATTTTCAAATTTTGGTTCCTTCCCCTCTTTCCACACTAATTTCTATTTCGATTGGTCGCCGATATTATTCGAAAAAATTGCAACTAAGAAGATATCTAAATATATACACATAATATAAATTTATAAACATAATTTTGTTATCTACTATCTTGATACGTGCAAAGATAAATCTTAATGATATATAATACAGCGTAAATGGTTATAAATAATTAATTATTGACAATAATTATAAGAATTATCGAAAGAAAAAATCATAGATACTATGTGCGAGTGTAAAATATCACAAAAAATGAACAACAATTGTGAAAAACGCAATATGGCAAATCAATGACAAAACACACTCATGACTGTCATGGAAGTTCCAAAGTCTAAAATCTAGAATATTCCTTACCTCTTTTCGCAAATTATGAGATATCTTATTTGTGGTACCTTGCAGCGATAAATCACCGTTCATTGTAATAGTTTTAAATGTGATAATGATATCCTTGTATTGACTATCGTTTTTCGATAGTTACGAGAATTTTCGTTTATTACTTTCAGACAATCCGTCACTTCCTTTCTCTTATAAAGTTTCCCTTCAACTCCGTTGAAAATTGAGCATCAAACAGGAGACGAACGATTTGTTGTCATGGCAATGTTAGTTCACACGTAAGCAGTGTGCGAATATAATGATGGAATAGTCGAATCCTGTCTACTGTATAGTAAGATGGATGCGACATGGAAATAGAAAGAGAAGGCTGTATATAAGCATTTTCTGTCCTTGTTTAATCAGGCATGCACACTAGTGGACACTGACGGCGCTCGTTTACCGTTGTTACACATTTCCGGTACAAGTACGCGGGCATTAGAGAAGGACGGAACGGTCTCTCTCTTTACCCCTATATCGCGTTTTTAGTTCGCTCACGCGCTCTGTACTTATATCTATTACATTTCCACCATAAGCAGCGGCCGTGCAGTGACTTACAAAAGTTTCGAACTCGCGGACGTTTAATCACGTTCCCTACTCCGAAGGGGTAAGTACAAAGTTGCTCGTCTCAGTACTCCTGTTAGAAGTTTTATCATCTTTTTCATTTCGTAGCTACAAGTTTTTCCAGGAAATTCTTATCGTTTTACAAGGGCTGTGGGACACAGTGACGTCAGCTATCGATCATATACGCGAATTTGTTGTAAATTAATTAGGAGAATATCTGGAGTTGTTTATCGTTGCCAGCTGTAAAATATTAGAATTTTTCATTCATAATTGTCATATTTTCGACTCTTCCGTTGCCAAGACCATCTTGAAAGATTTTTGGTATGTTCCATCACCCTTGTTAAAAGTGTGCCCATTGGTTAGCTATATTGATTTTAAAAACACATACGTATATCAAGTTTATTATCTAACAGAAACAAAGAAATTCGTTTTATTAACGAATTTTCGATGTTTCTTCTCAATTTCCTTTAGCATCGAACGAAGAACATTATTTGATCAAACGTTTCATCGTTCAGATTATATTTCGTTTAAGAAGATTGAAATTGATATCGAGATAAAATCAAAAAGTATCCGTTGTTCTCGAACATTCTAGTATTCCTTCGCCGCCCGGGAGAAAGACAGGTATGAAGAAAGAGGATATTTTTTTTTATTAACTTTTTAATATTGATATTTCGAAAAATATTGACGTGTGCAGCGAGAAAATCGAGTGAAATTTTCAATAATATCGTTTTAATAATTTGTGAAACGAATTAGTTTGGTTTTTTCCATTTTTATTAGTTTCCGTCAGTGCTGATTGACGCGCCACTCCAGTTTCCATTTCCGTTTCTCGAAATTTCCTACGTCCTTGGTCTTTGGGACTCTTTGCCCAGGTAACTGCATTGCTTCTGGGTACGTCTCACCGTTCGGGTCTCTCGAGCTTTCGGTGTCAGTTGTTACCGTTGAAGGAAGAGAAGCTGGTGACGGATATTATCGGATAAATCGTTTATTCTGGAAAAGTTCGAGTAAGTTCGTTCTGTTTGAATAAATCAAGACATAGATCAATTTTTATCGTATCATCGTGATTCGCCATGTCGTACGTTTGGTTTCGGGATACCATATGTTTTTAATTTGGTACTTTTAATTTGAAATTTTACGTCTATGATCGTGACAGGAAGATACTTTCAGTGAATTATAAATATTTCAAATTATAAATTATAAATATTTGTTATAAATTACAATCATACTACGGGGAAAAGTGAAACATATGTTTTCTTGTGGAACATGTGATAGTAAATTATTCGAAGCATAATAATGCTTAATTAAACATCTATACGGTAACATTTACGGACGAATATTCGGGTAATATTATCGCGTCGCTCTAATCTGGCATTTAATGCTTTGATTGCGGTCTTTGAAATGGCATCGCAGATGCTGGTATAATATCACACGAAAAAGGAAGGACCAGTGGTTAATGTTGCAAGTGCACCAGTGCGTTGCAGCCATCGGGCGTGGCTTTGACGCCGGTGCCGCGGAGAGGCGCAGAACGTGTTCGATCGATCCGCGAACGCAGCCCGTGCTCATACTGCGACAGAGTTCGTTTCAGTTAGTCTCAGTCGCTGTTTGGCCGTCGACAGCGTATAGTCGCGCCGGCCGACGATTATTTTTTCTTTTTTTGTTTCTCGATAATTCTCTCGCAACACTCGTTCTATACGTACACCATCAGTTTATCGCGTGATCATTGTTACCGCTTCCCCTACCTTGTCACGTCCTTCAAAGAAGATTTTCCTTCAGTTTTTTGTTGTTTGGGGAAAATTCATCGCTCGAACACATGGATTTATCGACACGACGGTTTATCGAGGCATCAGCGTGATGTACTTTTCAAGTTTCATATTTTCTCTATGATACTTTCTAAGGAGAATTTAGAATTCGAACGATATCAATTTCCAGGAAATATAGGTCTTTATGAGACCATAGGTTAGGTTAGGACCATAGGATAGGTTTGAATTTAATTAACTCTCTTATAATTGGTATTTCAATTTTTTAATTCCTTAAATTTAGCTTTCTTTATGCTGTTAGATGATGTAACGCGGGCATTTTATGATATATCGAATATATTCGTATATATTTTACTTTATACATTCGATAAATTTCCTTGGTTGGCCGGCCTGCAACCCACATACGGCACTTAATAAAAATTTGTTTCGTTAGAGGTCGGTGTTTGTTCGTCTTCGTCATAAAAATGTCATGACGTCATATCATATCACAAGGGTTCTTCTGAAAGCTAGATATTCGATAACAAGATTAATGGTTTTCGGTAGCTTGTAATGTCAAGCTTTGAACTGGCGGGATCGCTTTGCTGTCAAATCGCCATTCAGCAGCGACCATATTCTTTAACTACGTTCAAGACCTATATCACGCTACAGAAACCATCAAAGGAGGATAATTGCAAGTTAGTTGCCTCTTAGAAACGAGACAGTTGGTTGTTACTTGTTATCCGTAGTTGGTAGTTGTTCTCCTTAGTCGCCACATATTATAGAGACGACATTCATAGTCACCAGTTGCCTTCGCTAATAGTTTCTTGTTGTCTGTAGTTAGTTCTCGTCATCGCTATGTATTCCATCAATCACGTAAAATTTAACATATAGGATTTTATTCTTTTTTATTCTTTCTGTAGGAAGATTCTTTAAGTAATATGAATTTAAGTAACTATTTTATGATACAATAAAGTGGAAAAACGATTATTTTACGTAACGTAATTTTTTAAAGAACTTCGAATTTAAAGGATTCAGATAGATATCTTAAACGTAATTAAACCCTCCATATCGTAACAAATTGAAAGAAATTGCGCAAGAAAGTTAATACACTTAATGCATAAAACATATATTTAAAATCCAAATGTAGGTGTTGACGCGTGCGTGCTACATGTTCGAAACGTTCGTTACATCCGCGATAAAATTTGTAACGACGAAGAAGCTTAACATATGGTGTGCTTCAAGACGACAGTAAAAAGTGTTGTCGTATTTTTCGAAATTTCTTCCATTCTTAATAAAAATATATTGTATAAATATAGTAGGATTTTTCAAATTTAAATAGTTATAATGATTTGAAACTTTACAATCGTACGGTTCTGTTTTATCCTTTGAATATACCTGTCATTTTCATATCTCCTTTTAACTGAACTAAATATTTGGAAATCCTATAATTTGTACACTTCTATTTGTGAATAAGATCGATGAAATTAAAGCGTAACTATGCTTTCAATAATGGCTTCGATGTATTGCTCACCATTATGGCGGATTAACGTCTCTAAGTGATCGACCTTAATCACTAAATGGCAGCCGCGATTCAGTGGTAGAGCCTTACACATGACGGACATTGCAAGCGCTTGTAAGACGTCTATCGTGAAACGTTTCCAATAGCATCGATTACGACGACGGTGAAATCCGAATAGAAATATATATCGCGTATCGCTTCAGCCTGACATGTCTTAAAATAGAATCACAATTTTTCGTTCTTAAAAAAAAAAAAAGAAAAGAAAAGAAAGTCTATAAAAATTATATGCAAATAAAATAGATAAATGGATAAATGGTTGTACAAATTTATAAAACAGATATTACAAATATACGTAAATAAATTATATATTTATAAATTGTTTGTTTAAATATCTGTTTGTTTAAATAAATAAAAGGGATATTTACGACTTACAATGAACGTAGTCCTGTTTTTAGTTTTAAACAAAGCAAAAACGGATAACAACTTTTTAAAATGTAAAACTCAACGCAACAGTGGTTTTTTTAATTAATCAATAACGTTCAAAGTTAATTAATTTAGAGTGGTTTGTACATTTTGTATGCTCGCCGTATTTTAACGTTTGATGTGTAACGTTTGATGTAGTACTTGATGCCCGAAAAATCGAAAAATAATTAAATTTGATCGTTTCGTCGAATTTACAAGTGTGTATATTCGTGTGAAATCCTATGTGCTTGTGTATGCTGATGTGAAAGGCGGTAATATATTTTTCTTTTTTCGATTATTGTTGTCAACTTTTGTGTGGAATAAATCAATTCCGTGAATAGAAGTGCAATCAATACAGCTTACTATGAAATGACAGCACAACAACAGTACATATCGCCATTGACGTCAGCTTCACAAAATTTCTCGAGTATCGAGGTCGTCCATTTGGGTTAAGAATTTATTTCCAAAATGCCACAAGCACGAATATCTTATGGAAATCCACTGTATTTCCATTGTAATTTTTAATAATCAGATTCCATATTGTATGCTACGATTCGAGGAAAATCCGCAGCTAATTATTATCTTTGCTGCCTTTAAATACCATAAATAGTCGTCCGTAAATTTTAAAAGATTTTCTGTGCCATACTTATATTGTGTATTTTAGTCTTAAGGTGCGGGTCGTGTTCAATTAATCGAAAGTGATGAAACTGTAATGGGTCACGATAGTCAAATATTAAAAATGGTCTCGTTGGCTACATTTAAAATCTTTACGAGATATATATGCATAGTACGTTGCTACTAGCAACGGGTAGCGATGAGCAATAGAGAACAGTACCTTCCTTATCTCGTCGTGATTATGTACATAACAGTAATGCAAAGTACTCGTACTGAATATCTTACAACATCTACATAGATTTTCAGATTTGTTTCGAATATTACCAGCATAACCATGATAGTAGAATTCTGTTACAGTATTAATTCTATAGTGCCGTTATGCATAATACAGCCCTAAAATGTTTCTACAAATATACGAATATTTTCGTCAGCTACTATATTCCAACCATGGCTTATTATGAAAGGAAATATATAACGAAATTACTTGTTTTTTTAGACTAAATTAGTTTAATTTGAATAATTTTAGTAATTGTGTAGGATCGAACAACAACTTATCATTAGCTTCACTCGAGACTTGATTGCACGTAGCAACGTAATTGCGTTGGAACTGAGGGTAGAAAACAATGTCAACCGTTAGACGCGTCCGTCTGGCGAATGTGTAACGCGTGAATAATAGATGGCGGCAATCACGTGAACCCTACTTATAGCTGTTTCGGCTTATATCGTAGCATTCAACCTAGGGTAAAACGATAGGGATCATTAGAAGTTGAAAGGCCGGCTGATCAGCCTCATTTTGTTCCATTTTTTAATCAAGCGATGAATCGACAAATTGTACAGATTTCGATGGTTATCACAGTTCTCTGTGAATTTTCAAGTACGGTTCGTCGAATTTAGTCAGATTGGCTACAGACTCTTTTACGAGCAGCTTGAAACTCGATCTAGTTTCGAGAAAATGAAAAATTCGTTTTATCTCTTTGCTTCCCTGTTCCTTCCTTCCTCTTTTTTTTGCTTTTTACATTGCGTTAAGACCGGCTAAATAATATTGATTGCCATGGACGTTGGCTGGTTCAAAATCACTGACATCGACGATAACAAAAGTAAGTTTGATGATCGATCATTTATCTGAGCCGATGTTATTCGACTTGAGCTCTGCATATTTGTTAATATTATTCTAGTAGGGATGAGATACTACAAATTTTAAATAACTTCGATTAAAATTATATTATAAAAATTATATTACATTAACGTTTAGAAGTCAATAAAGTGGAAAGAATTACGCGAGATAATGTAAATATAAATTATATTACAAGGAAACAATACGGCTAGGTAATTTGAAACATTCTGGCTAAAATTGCATTCTTTCAAAGTTAGGACGTACAGTATTTACAAAGTAGATTAAGTATCAAATGGGGTACTTAAGAAAATTCATGTTATCATTCTTTAGTAAACATTTTCAGGTTATAGCCTTCTGCAAAAGCTGCTTTACGTTACGTTAACGTATTCATTATTAATATTAATCATATTGTTCTTATCTCCTAGGGGCATAACAATCCATTTTTATATTGTGTTAAAACTAAATTTCTATTAGATTGTTGCAAAATTTTCTTTCGTTTTATAAAGAAATGATAGATTTTTTGTTTTATGTTATTTTATATTAAATTGGAGAAAGGTGGATCGCACATAATTCAATAAAATAATATAAAACAAAAAATATCGTACATCTATCATTTCTTTAGAAAACGAAAGAAACTTTTGGAACAACCTAATATTTCTCTCCAACGACACTTCTACGATGTTAAAATACTTGATAAAAAAATTTGATAAAAATATTAAGAAATTCTAATATTGATTTAAACGTATCGATTTATTTACTTTTCGCTGCCAGAAATTGTTAATTATGATTTCCACTTAAAAGCGTATTTCATATTATGAGGATAAATGATCAAATTCATCTCTAATATACACGTTAGAGAGTCATTTATAGCTGCAATCCTGTTTACCGCTCATATTCCTGGAACTCGATAATTCACTAGGCGATTGCTTTAACCGTGCAGAATACATCCATAAATAATTAATCGCTATTAATATTCCATCGACTTTTGAAAATCCCTGACGTGATCTATTTCACGTGATGAGAATACGTGTAAAGTGAGGTTATTGCTTGATTATCTTTAGTCGAATAAATCGAGTGATTCAAATTATAATGCGGAAGAAAGTCAAAACTATGTATATTATTTTTTTCAATTTTTATGTATCATTTGACGGAAGGAAATTTCGTAAGTAAGGTTCACCTTCTTTAATGTCAATGATTTTGAGATATGTTATTAAGCTCCAAATTCTAAGCAATCTTCTATATATATATATATATATGTCGGAGATGAAAGAACGCCGGAGCTCCTCCTTGGATTCGCGGGAATACCGCAACTCTGTAACTTGGATCAAACAAATGCCGCTCCGATTGTTCGAGATTTATGATCATGAGCTTGGGCTCGAGGCGACAATCAGTCGCCGAACGTAGCCGCGGTCAAAGGGATGAACGTTTTATCTAACAAAGGCACAGAGTAACTCTATACCTCTCCTTAAAAGAAATAGTCGTAGCGATACGTGGCAGTAAATACTTCAATAGTTTCTATCCCGCGGCCCGCCACACGCAGATTTTGTCCTCCGGGTAAGATGATCGCCGGGTGTCGGCATGCCTTTGTGGCGTATGTTTAGTTAACGTGAGGACCCGCTATAGATCTTAAGATTTAGTCAAGCGAAGTCCTTCAAATAGACTTTGTTGCAACTACGGGAAGATAGGAGAAACCTATCTTCCACGAACGATGCCCCCCGTCAACAACCACCCCTCAAGGGCGGCCGGCATCTCTTTCAAAACGCCGATATGGAGATCGACCAATTAGCAACAGCGCTAATTTCCCTCTCCTTTGGAACGAAAGTTTTCTTTGACGAATCCGAGGATCTCATATCCTTAGACCCACCCAATATAGTTTTCCTCGACGACATCGTCGAGACGGAGAGTCATTCTTTCGTACGATCTCATCGACGAATGACAGTGCCACCTTACAACCAGAGAATACCTCACATCTAGTTAACAAAGAGTTAGACTTGAACTGTGCGAGAACATACGTTTACCATCCCGTGACCGCGGATTCGTTTCGAACCTAAGGTCATTATCACTAGTGCTACGAGTGCCTAATCTTGTTGATAAGCCTGTGCTAGTAAACTCTTTATTGTATCACGGCAACGGCTAATTGTAATGAGAACTCATCAAACGCCCCTCTCCATAATCCTGACCCTAATCCGACATATATATATATATATATATATATTGTAGTATCGGAAAAAGGATAGGATTAGGATGATTTAGATTTGTAAAATTCTCCTAATGCTATTTATTAAGATTAATAAAAATAACAGAGATTAATTGGACAGAGAACGATAAATGTTCAACTTGAACTAAAACACAAAAGTCTTATTCCGTTCAAATCACTCTCGCAACTCTATAACTAACAACTCGATTTCTCTACAACGCTAGCAACTCTACAACTCTCGTCTTCGGCATCTGCACTCGCACGCTCTCGCTTCTCAACTCATACTGCACGCCTTTTGCATTCGTTCTCGCTGGCGTCTCAACTAACTCTACCCTTGGCGTCTCTTTGTCTTTTCTCGTCCCATCGAACACATGTCCCGAAACCCCGTGGCCAGGGTCACGCAGGCTCTTTCCACAAAACTGTCCACTTGAAAGGACCGACGACACATTGATGTACTCGACGGCGCCACGGCTCTCGCCACTTTGTATACGGTTCGGCCGATACCTTGGGCCTTTTGCCCACGATACTACACTCGGCCATTCCTGACAAATCACATCTGCCCTCAGATGTGCTCATCACTGTCCTCACTATCATCACTAACACCAACGTTCCACCACTTCATGTGGTCGGCTGCAGTGGAAGTCGTGCGCGGTCCCTCGTGTTCGCCTTCTCGTTGCACTACGTAGCGGTCATTTCGCAGGACTTTCACCACACGGTACGGCCCAAGGAACTTTGAATGCAGCTTTAACCCAGGACCGCCTTTTGTCCTCTCGATCGCCACCAGATCTCCTGTTTTGTAGATTGTCGCCTTCTTGCGTCTCTTGTTGAACGCCCTTCGCCGACAAGAGGTCGCGTTGATAGCTCGTCTTCGCACTACCTCAAATTCTCTTGCAGCCGCCTTATTCTTGCTTTTGTTTCGCTTCGTAGAATTCGCGACAGAATTTGTTTGTACAACTCTACAATTCGCGCGATGCTCGATGCATCCTACAAAAACTTGATCGCAACCGTCCGTATCGTTTCCACCCGACGCTACTGCGGTTATGTTCGCCGCAACCGATTCATCTAACGAAATTTTGTTCATTACGACGGTATCCTTGAGACAAGCACTCGTGGGAACTGCAACTGCCTGCTTATGTTGCACGTTCTCAACACGAGATAGATCCACTTCACGCGTTCCTGTCTCTATGTCCACTTTAAGGACCTCTGGAAACCCATCGGAATTCTCATTTTTTATTCTATGAATGGAGATATCTCCCCTCTTCATGCTTATCTCGACGGTATCCAAGAAGTCTGTACCTATCAACAACGAGTGTTGCATCGCAGTGTTCGGAACTACGTGTATCGTTATATGATACAATTCACCGTCTATAATAATATCTGTCGGAAATTTGCCGAGCGTAAAATTTCTCTTAGACCCGATACTGTGAAATTCGATAATGTCTTGACTTAACTTAGGCGCTCCGATTTTTACATACTGATTATACCGCATCAAAGTTAACTCGCTACCGGTGTCTATCAGCGCGCTCAGTTCGAAATTTCCGATCTTCACGTCTTTACCACGCTTCGTCGGTAACAATCGAAACACACTACCAACCTCTTTAATGGACTCGCTCAGATTGTCGCACTTCGATGCGATGTGTCCGTACTCTTTACACTTGAAACATTTAGGTCCCTTCGACCTGTTCGGGCACTCTGCACACACATGTTCTTCATCACCGCAGTTGTAGCAACGCGTCTTTCTCGCACTTCCACATTGACTGGGACTGTTGTTTCTCTCAACTCTGGCCGACTTCGCAACCGACTTCGTCCTTCGGCTCTTCTGCTCCTCGTACGCGATTAGCCTCTTCCTTAGCTCCTTGATGGATGCAGCACCATACAGCATAGATTTATGGACTTCTTCGTCTATTATCCCGTCTATGATGTACTCTACTTTGACTTCTTCCTCTATATCGGCATGACTGGCTATTTCCAGCATGCGATACATGTAGGCCAAGCACGCCTCGTCGCTTTTCTTTCTCGTCCCACTAAGCTTTTGGTGTACTTGCCTACTGTTGGACTTTCTGGAGAACTCTCTGATTAGTCCCTTCTTCAGCTCATGCCAAGTCCTGGCATGGCACTCGAAGCTTGCGAATATTTTCGCCGATCCCCTCAGCAGCTTCCTCGCGTAGACTGCCTTCTGACCGTCGGACCACATACACGTGTCCGCGACTTCTTCGAATGATTCGAACCATCGCTCCACGTTTTCACCTTTGTCACCGCTAAACAATTCTAATGCGTCTTCGACGTCTTTAAAGCTTAACACCGAAACGGTACCTGCCTTTTGGCGATGTTCATCACGGTCCGAGCACATCGCTCGCGTACCTCCTTCGTGTTTCTTCACGTCTCTCT
Source organism: Bombus affinis (assembly GCF_024516045.1). NCBI lineage: Eukaryota > Metazoa > Arthropoda > Insecta > Hymenoptera > Apidae > Bombus > Bombus affinis. Next base: position 1,650,481 of record NW_026108823.1, read on the forward strand.
CATCTTCTTCATTGTCACTTTCGTTGTCGCTTTCTTCTTCCGACGATACGTTGTCTCCTTCCAGGGCCGCCTGTAGCCGTGCGCGTAGTTCAGATTTTCTCCCTGTGACCTTTAACCCCAAGCTAGCGAGGCGCGCTCTCAACTCCTTCGTCCTCAGCTTCTCGAGGTCTTCGTCTCCATCCTGATCGCGCTCAGCTCTCTGCCCACTCCTTAGGTTTCGCTGATTTACCGATTCCTCATCGCGCTTCGATTCCTTCGAAGTTGATTGACCAGCCTTATATGCTCGGTTCAGCCTGGCCATCAGCACTGACTTCGAACCTGATATCGGCAGATTCAGACTTGCGAGCTTATTTCTTAGCTCCTCCAGCGTCGAAACCTCTTCAGTCGAAAACTGTTCCTCTTCACAATTTGCCATTTTCAACTCTTTTTTTTTCAACACAATTAGTTCCGTTAAACGTGTCGTTCTCTGTCTGGTTTCAATCCCGGCTCGAGCCCCCAATTGTAGTATCGGAAAAAGGATAGGATTAGGATGATTTAGATTTGTAAAATTCTCCTAATGCTATTTATTAAGATTAATAAAAATAACAGAGATTAATTGGACAGAGAACGATAAATGTTCAACTTGAACTAAAACACAAAAGTCTTATTCCGTTCAAATCACTCTCGCAACTCTATAACTAACAACTCGATTTCTCTACAACGCTAGCAACTCTACAACTCTCGTCTTCGGCATCTGCACTCGCACGCTCTCGCTTCTCAACTCATACTGCACGCCTTTTGCATTCGTTCTCGCTGGCGTCTCAACTAACTCTACCCTTGGCGTCTCTTTGTCTTTTCTCGTCCCATCGAACACATGTCCCGAAACCCCGTGGCCAGGGTCACGCAGGCTCTTTCCACAAAACTGTCCACTTGAAAGGACCGACGACACATTGATGTACTCGACGGCGCCACGGCTCTCGCCACTTTGTATACGGTTCGGCCGATACCTTGGGCCTTTTGCCCACGATACTACAATATATTACAATAATTAGTTTCCGCCTAAACTGCTAGAACCACGTAGCACGCACTCTACTCTCGTTTATTAAACATTCAGGCCATCTGATCGCATGCGACGAGTTTTATGTTAATCCCGACCAATTACAATATCTTTCTCTCGTTTACAAGGGACGACGAGACTGGCAGTTGCGTGCTTTCCAAAGCAAAAGCCGCGATATCTGCATGATAACCTAACCTCAACCGATTTTGTTGTACTATTCTTAAGTGGACTTCGTTTGTACCACTTTCGTAACAAAAATAGAATATCTAGAACACAGCATTCCGTTATGCGATATTGTCAATTTCTAACATCTGAAACATCAGAGATAATTTTTTCCCTACAGTTGTAAATTTGTGTGAAAAATTACGAACGTAACGGTGTTTGGCGCATGTACAGTTCCCCCTCCCCCTCCCCCTCCAACCTTCATTTGCGTAGACATGCTAGAAAGATCCACTTTTCCACGGTGAAACTGTGTGTATTGTAATGTCATTTTGACAATGGTCCAACATCCTACTATGCATAAATTTAATATCAATATAAGCAGGTTTCATGCCAAGTATTACATCTAACGTATAAGCACAAACCCTGGTTTTAAATACCTTATAGTAACACCGAAAAGATTATTCAGTTGGATGTCTGGCTCAACATCAATATTTTACTTAGAAGATAATACGTCGAGAGCATGTTGGTGGATGGAATGGGAGATGAATGAAGGCTTACTTCTGTAAAATACGTAAAATGGTAGTCGGAATGAATTTTGGCGCTTGGGGACAGAAAAAGAGCTGACTGATACTGTCATACACCTGAATTTATAAAATTTTGAAAATCTATGTAACCTTTGAACTTTATCGTATTCTGTTTCGTAGCACAAATTATTGTTCCCGAAATGTACGTTTAGTGTTATAATATATTTGACCAATGGTTCTCAAATACTAGTTTTGCTAAAGCAATGGTGGAATTGGAGCAATTCTATCTTCTTTTATTCTTTGAATGACCTGGATTTTCGAGTAGTCTAGTGACGCTTGATCCGTACAATTAATCGATTTCTTCTTATTACAGAGCTGCAAGAGATTCCGCGTTGGACGCCGATGTTGCGAGTTCGAATGCCTGGATGAGGTTGGCACTGAGTATTGGTCCGGATCTGATGTGGTTATCGTCGATGGTTCATCTAAACTTGAAAAACATAGTGTATTGTGGACGCTGAGCTTAGTGATGGCAATTGTAATATTTTAATTTCTCAATAAAGATTCCGATGGCGCCATTGACAAAATTCGTACCTTATAAACGTCGACGATTAGCTTCAGCCACCGGGAAAAGAAGTAGTGTACAATGTAGTGTGTTAACGAAGAATCATTTGTAACTGAATAATTATACCTCGAGAAGATTATACCTGAGTAATTATATTTATTCTTATTTTCTTCCCCTTTATTTCATTTGAATAGATTTTTGTATTCAAAGAGCGAGGTATGATTATTTCAGACGGGTTAATTTGTTTTTATATATGTCAAAAGAATGAAAGGAGATGACGATGAATCGGTGACAGGTAGAAAATTGTAATCTGTTGTATTTCCATGGTACTGTATACTTGATTATATTTTGTTCAATATTATTCATATTCTATCATGTAATTTGGGAATATACATACATATACATATATGAAAATATAGTGGTATACTTATCCCCTAATCTTTGTGATTTCTATGAAAATTTTATGATTCATTGTCACTTGTATGAAGGACGGAAATATAAAAAATTGATAAAATTATTAATAATATTTACAAAGAAAAAGTGAGCTGTTGGATATACAGGGTGGTTGGTAACTGGTAAAAAAAAGAAGTCGAAAATATACAAATTTTTCATTTGAGGCTTTGTTTTCGAGAAAATCGACTTTGAATTTTTGCTCGGTACGCGTGCACTTTATCACGTTTCGTTATAACGGATTTTATTGTAGATTGTGTTTCGATTGACGTTATGTTGATAAACCGTTCCAATATGTTGCACGCGTTGCACGCATACCGATCAAAAATTCAAAGTCGATTTTCTCGAAAATAAAGTCTCAGACGAAAAATGTTTATTCTATATTTTCGACTTCTTTTATCGAGTAGAATCACCAATTTTCCGCTTGTACTATCAATTACCAACCAGCCTGTATGACAAAATTCTATTTTAAACACCAAATTCGCCACGATTGGCTATTTTGTTTACGAAATTAAACGAATTTAATAAATGAAATGGCAAGGAAGGAACTACAAGTGACCGTCAAACTATTTTTATGCTTGAAAAGTAATTCGCAAAGTAATATAAAATAATACTACTGATTTGTGTCTCTTTCAGAATTTTTTCTTAATCTCTTGTTTTTTTCCCTTCAAATTTATTATTTATTATTTATTCGGTGTCACGAAAACCGATTAAATATTAAATATCTTAAATATAGATTGAAATGAAAGCTTGTCAGTTCTCGTTCAATTGTCACTTCAAAGTTGTTAGTTCAAAGGTTCTCGTACATCATAAAGCAAGGGACCAAATCTTTAACTTATTACAAATTAAACCTTTTATTGTAATTACGAAAATTATGAAAGTACCAAGCGAAACAAGTAGGGAACATGAACTGCTCAACGAACCAAAGAACGGCTCAGTGACAAAATTAATAAAGTAAGGATCACAAATATTACAACATTACACTCTTACATCACATAATAGTTCTCTATACAAAAGATATATAGCGAATCGACTTTTCACAACGATAAGAATCAACAGAACCAATTAAGACCAGGCGAAACTCTCATAAGACAACAATATCAGAGGGATCAAATCAGCGATTTTAATCTATGTTACAAATTATAGTTATCAAGAAAAATTGCTCTTTTCACGAAAATTATGCTGATGACACACTCACAATGCATTTTATATTTGGTAGTCGGATGTGCTCGTGGTCATCAGGAGTATAAAGTCGACGTTTTTAGAAAATGACAGCGCTGTCGGGTTTTAAAAGCTTTTATTTTTTTATTCATCATTACGAAGATTGTGATGGAAGAACGTAATGGGGTAAAATCTGACGATTCCTTAATGAAGAATGCTTAAAGAGATTCTATAGAAAACGGTGATCGTTTCGTTGGGTAGTTCATTCGAATTTTGATCAGGATTATTGAGATAGAAGGGTCGAGAGCTTGGTGGAATATCAACTTTGACGCTTCAACGCTTCATCTCTTTTCAAGCTCACCAGTCACGAACCATGGTTCACTGAATATATCTTTTTGGAAAATCCTTTTTGGATTTTCGTACGAGAAACATGGTATGTTTGACAAGGGATTTTCTTTTGAGGCAATTTAGAGTGACAAAAAGGTCTTTCTGTTAGGTAGCTTGTCGATAAAAATGTTTTATTAATAACGTAAATGGAACGAGTAGTTACGAATTTAAATAGAATATGACCAAATGGAATATATATCTTCTCTTCGACTTTCATAAGCTGAAAGCCCCGTATCTAAATTTTATCTTAATTATTTGAAGCAAAAAGTATGTTCTTTTATCTTCTTTTAGTTGTAACATTCACTATACTATGCTTTGTTTATATGCTAAAGCTCATATTTTATGAGTTAAGGAATAAATTAGATATGGGGGGACTATATTGTTAGATTGTTAAATGTAACTAAATGGAACTCATAGTTTATTAAAAACTGTGGGATAAATACGTATAAATGTTGTAGTCGTTGTAATCTATTATTGTGCTATTATAGGTATACGTGTGTACTATAGAAGGACCACCCTATTAGGTACTGACAGCTTTCTTCTAACATAATCTTTCCATAGAATCTTATAATCTTTTTCCTCTATTGTCTCCGAATAAGAAGTGTGTAATAAATGTTCGAATTTCGGTGTGTTGAGAAAGCTGCACGGTTAAGTTTCTGACTACAAAAATGGTCTTTTTTTTATCAGAAAGAACGAAAATAAATGTTCGGCAACGAGTTTTTTTTTTTTAAGATTTTTATTTTTACGTATCAAGTATAGGGAAGAAGTAGTGATCTCTCTTTTATCGATGAAATCATGTTAGGCGAACGTAGTAAATGGCTTCTGCAGTATCACGGAACTATTCGTATTACTCGATTAACTGAGTTCCCCTGAGTCAGTGGTTCTCAATTCTTGAAGCGTTTATTTATCGATTAGGGAATAGTTCTAAATCTTTTTCGACTTTCTCCAAAGAATTCTCAAATTGAATATTTAAGACAGCATTTAATGAATTCAAATTGAAACACCTTATTTTATTACGTAAAATTAAAATAACATACTACAAGGAATGTCAGTAATTTGGTATTTCTCTATGCCAATTTCCTTAAAATTTGTATAAAATTTAAATGTATCTTTTGTTGCTAATCTAAAAATTATTACTGTTTCCAATAATATAAGAAATAATACCTTAAAAATCGCTCAATAAATACGCAAAATACTTTGAAGGTAACCAAGCCAAAATAAATAAATAAATAAATAAAAAACAAATAAATAAATTTAATAGTAAACACGTAGGTGAAACACTTGCTGAAATTTGCATCACTCGACACGAGCGAACCGTTCGGAAGGAAAACGCGTTCAGCCCCCAAGGCGGTGGAATTGGGATCACTTAATTAACTCCGTTTGAATCTATCTTGAATTAATTCTCGTTTAACGACCTGTGCGTATTCAACATCATATCATTTCCGACCATATCGTTCCCAGAAGATGAAACAGCACGGTAAAACAGATGTGAATACCTATCACGAGCGAAACAGAAATGCGAAGATCCTTTGGAACGATAATAATAAAATTGCATGCATAGGAACCATGGATGGAACACAAGACAAAGGTGTAGATGGTATTATAAGCTTTGAAACGAGCGTATAGGACGAGAGAAATTGATCAAAAAATTGAGTTGAGCCCATTGAAGTTAGGAATAACATACTTTGATGTTTTGTTTAAAGGAGAGATATTGAGCTGTGCAAAAATTGTATAGGTTCTCTGAAGGTAAATAAGATTTTGTTGCTGAGTAAATAAACGAGATTTCAAGTTTCTCTTGAATATTGGAAATTTAAAGGTTTTGATGGTATTTTATCGTTATATTACTTCCAAATTTTAAAGGACCAAATCACATGGCTGATATTTTTAAAGTCTTTCTATATCTTTGAGGAAGTAAGATAAGGTTGATAGATAGTCGTTGTTGGTACTTAACCGAGTATGGTCATATAGTCGATTAAATGAAATTTCTATTCTTTCAGATATATATCGTCAAATATATATGTCGGATTAGGGTCAGGATTATGGAGAGGGGCGTTTGATGAATTCTCATTACAATTAGCCATTGCCGTGATACAATAAAGAGTTTACTAGCACAGGCTTATCAACAAGATTAGGCACTCGTAGCACTAGTGATAATGATCTTAGGTTCGAAACGAATCCGCGGTCACGGGATGATAAACGTATGTTCTCGCACAGTTCAAGTCTAACTCTTTGTTAACTAGATGTGAGGTATTCACTGGTTGTAAGGTGGTACTGTCACTCGTCGATGAGATCGTACGAAAGAAAGAATCTCCGTCTCGATGATGCCGTCGAGGAAAACTATAATGGGTGAGTCTAAGGACATGAGATCCCCGGATTCGTCAACGAAAGCTTTCGTTCCAAAGGTGAGGGAAATTAGCGCTGTTGCTAATTTGTCGATCTCCATATCGGCGTTTTGAAAGAGATGCTGGTCGCCCTTGAGGGGAGGTTGTTGACGGGGGGCATCGTTCGTGGAAGATAGGTTTCTCCTATCTTCCCGTAGTTGCAACAAAGTCTATTTGAAGGACTTCGCTTGACTAAATCTTAAGATCTATAGCGGGTCCTCACGTTAGCTAAACATACACCACAAAGGCATGCCGACACCCGGCGATCATCTTACCCGGAGGACAAAATCTGCGTGTGGCGGGCCGCGGGATAGAAACTATTGAAGTATTTACTGCCACGTGTCGCTACGACTATTTCTTTTAAGGAGAGGTATAGAGTTACTCTGTGCCTTTGTTAGATAAAACGTTCATCCCTTTGACCGCGGCTACGTTCGGCGATTGATTGTCGCCTCGAGCACAAGCTCATGATCATAAATCTCGAATAATCGGAGCGGCATTTGTTTAATCTAAGTTACAACGTTACGGTATTCCCGCGAATCCAAGGAGGGGTTCCGGTGTTCTTTCATCTCCGACATATATTATATATCAATGTTAATTGTTATCTGTGTTGGCGTAGTGAATAAACACATTGATGTTCGGTGTTTCAATTATCAGAATTATAATCGATGTTAAATGTATAGAGTGTCAAAGAATTATTTGTTGTAGCTGTGGAAGATGGAGATCTGTTAGAGAAAATGAATCATGAAATTGATCTTGAGTATAATTTTCAGACAAAATTTTTTATTGCATCATAAAGTACTTATCACGAGAAACGAAAGTTTCAGAAAACCCCTGGATCGTAAATGATTCGTTCTTTTGAAAAAAGCTGTTTAAAATTTCTTATACTAATCCTTATACTAATTGTGTATACTAATTGTATTTAGTATATTATGTTATAAATAATGGTTAATATAAGTATCAAAACAAACAGACAACAATTAATTAGATAACATCGTAATCCAGAATGATAAGCGAACAAAACGCAGTACTCAGACAGCAAACCCAACAAATCACAGTCATGCTACAACTAATTACAAACGTGCTAAGCAAAGAATAAAAAACGGACACTCTACAAATAGCAGCCTGGAACTCAAACGGCCTACAACAACGGGTCCTCGAAATTAAAACATTCATATACAGTAACAATATAGACAAACTACTTGTCTCAGAAACACACTTCACTACAAAAAGCTACTTGAAAATACCATACTACACCATATATGATACCAAACACCCCTCAGGAAAAGCTCACGGAGGGACAGCAGTGATAGTCAGAAACGATATCAAACATTATCTACACAGCCAAGTTAACAAAGAATATTTACAAGGAACCACTGTTACAGTTCAAACTAGCAGCAACTACTTCCAGTTGTCAGCAGTGCCTCCGCGACAGAAAATAACATCACAAATGTGGGAAGAATACTTCCAGGACCTAGGGGACAAGTACATCGGAGCGGGAGACTACAACTCAAAGCACATGCTATGAGGGTCAAGAAACCTTACACCTCGAGGCAGAACACTGGAAAAATACATTAGAAATAATAACCTCAATGTTACGCCACGAGGCTTATGTCACGACCGGCATACTTCAAATCCGATGGACCGATGATGGAGATAGAGATGTGGCGGCCTTGGCGACAATGTATATCGCCGAAGTGCCTAATGAGTCATCTGTATCCTAACGGTCCTTCCACCGAACGTCCTAGAAGTGTGACAACGGTCACGTACGCCTACAGGGTAGTGGGGATATTAAGGGATGACAAACAAAGAAGAAACAGATGTTACCGAAAGTCAAATTGTAAGAGCTGCAGTCTTGGAAAGTCACGGCTGGAGCTCAGAACAAAATCGCAGTCAGTGTAAATTCAGAAATAAATTCTCTCGTTTTTTTTGTTATCTTAATTTTTTCTTTTCGTTCGGGCCTCCTGCTTTTTATTTTACGTGACACTTACCACGGGCTGTATTTTCTAACCGTCGCTCGCGGCCCTATAATGTCGCAGTCGGATCGTCTTATCTGACCCCAGGATCATATACAATGTATCGACGAGCGCATAGCTATCGCCAAGCAGCGAGTTCTCGAAACGTCGAATTTTGTCCGTTACGTTTTCCACGCAAGAATAGACATACGTGATCATAGGCGCGAACGGTGGCGTGACCTAAGTATAGTGGGGGTCGTCTTAAAGATGAGACAAAGAAATCATCTAAAGTCGATCAGTTCCTTGTGACGCGTCGAACGTTACACATTGAATCGAATCTAACACATAACGTCTGTCTCAAGCTGTTGCTTGTGCGATAGGTCTCGTTATAAGCAAACCGCTAAACAAACCTTGACTGTTATCTTTTTCGTTTATAATTGTTGATCTTTGACTGAACTTGTTGTTTCGTTATTTTTATTAAACTTTTATCAACCAACCCAGTATAGTTGTTCGTATACACTCAAACCTAACCACCTCTATTCTCGTAATAGAAATAGGGGATCAATCAGTTCGTGGCATCGATTGTTTAATCGTAACGAGAATTTACGACTCTCGTTGACGCGTTATCTAGCGATCGCGTCTCTCTGCGAACGGTTGAAACACACTATGTTTCATGAATTTATTTGCTAACGGTATTGAAACAAATAACAAGCAGAGGACGAACTATCCGTGAACTGTTTTGCCAACGAGTACGCTTCCAATATTTTCTGTTTGAGAAAGCACACTTGTTGCTGTTGCAACTCCAAATATTTTTACAGCCGACGCTTTTGCCATGAATCATCGGCTAACATATAAAATAGAGAAAAGCCACAGTTGATTGTAATGGAAATTTAGAAAACCTCAAACTCGATATAGAAGGGAAAAATAAAGGAAAGGAAGGGAGAGATAATTGGAAGCTTGGGGCCAGGTTTAATTCACTGAAACCGGGCTGCTTGTGTCATCACGAAACAGAATTGCCAGTACGTCATTTCTGTGCTCCCGTCCTCGTAAAAACGGTTTCACACGTTAAGAAAAAACGAATAGGCGGTGAAGAAAGAAAAAAGCAGACAGAGAGCGCTTTTAAAAAGCTGACGAAGCGTGTGTCACGTAAAATAAAAGGAAATTTAAAAGAAAGAAGAAAACTTTATTTTTCCTTCGTTTATACACTTATAAGACACTTCTGAGCTCTAGCCGTGACCGTACGAGACTGAGTCTCTTACAATCTTTTTACTTTCGGTGACATCTGTTCCCTCATTATCCCCACTACCCTGTAGGCGTACGTGACCGTTGCTACGCTTCTAGAACATTTGGTGGAAGGACCGTTAGTCCATAAATGAATCCTCAGGTACTCCGGCAATATACATTGTCGCCAAGGTCGCCATGTGTTTCCCTCATCGGTCCATCGGGTTCGAAGTATGCCAACCGGGACACCATCCTGCCCGCGGTGTGTGTGTGTGTGTCCTGGTCTCTGATGTGATTTACGTTACACGTGCGTTGCCACAACGAGACACACGGTGCTATTTGTCGTTTTAAATTGCGCCGCAACTTGTTTTTGAGATCTTTGCTAGAGACATGTGAAAACACGTTGGAAGTATATTTCTTGTTTTTGTGGAATTTAGCTGGAAAATGAAAAATAACGTAAAACATGTACTTACGACTTACAGGGTAATTGAATGTATACACTGTAATAACCAGCGATTTAAGGCTTTAAAAGATCGAAAGAAAAGAAAAGAAGAAAGATAATATGTTGTGGCAGTCTAACTCGATCTAAGGAAATAGAGAGGGAGGGGGGGCAAAGCTTGTTAATCTGGAAAGAATACAAGCATCAATTTCAAGCACTTACAGGGAATCAAGCGGGCTTGTTATGGTCGTAAGGTGGACAATTATCCCGTGTTAGGTTCAATCAGCTTAGTCCTACACAAAATTGATCCAATCATGCGAAAACAAATGTATTCCGATTTTTGTCGCAGATATATCTGGTCTACGCACTCCAGTGCCCGCACAACTGATATTGAAACGCCTGATTTTCCCATATTCTACAGTGACAACATTACCTGATTTTTTACAACCATGAAGGACTCGAAAATACTTGCAATCTTCATCTGTTTGCAAATTATTTTCGTCACTTTCGTCCCGTCAGGGGCTGGTAAGTTGATACTGATTAATTATACCATCGAAATTCTATATAATGGCTACAAAAAATATTTGCATCATCACCCTCATTTCCTAACGAAGCGCGTTTTTTTACCAAGTTTTATATTTCATTTCATAGTATCAAATCTCTGTAGTTACACGAAAGTATTAAATGATAGGAAACTTGATATACACGAATTTAATTAATTAATAAGTTACCGTTAATTAATAAGTACACCGTTAACGCTTGCATGCTGGTCGTTAAAACACATGCTGCGCGAATAGGGTACACAGCGATTCATTTAACTCGCCTTGAATTAGTTTTAGAAAGACAAACATGGACAGGGATAATTTTTGTCACGAGCCGCTTAATTTATTCGTTCATTAGAACGAATTAATTTACACCTGCTGAGATCGCGATTGATGTGACAAATTCGAAATCTTGTTCCATATAAATATTTTTAAACAACCACGTCGTAAGCTTTGTATATTTTTTAATCGCAACGAAACTGTTCAGAGAAATGCTGAAATTATTAATTAGAAAAGGAGATTTCTACGCATCGTTGTAAAACTGTCAGGGAAAATATTCGTGAAACAGTTACGTTGTTACAAGTTCTACAAGAAGAAATATTGAAAATCACGTTCCACTTATTCAGTTGCACGTGTAAAAGGTATCTTGCGTTCGCGCAAAAAATCTCTGAAGGATACATGCTTTATAATAATTGGAGTGTCGAAGTTGTTACGCGGATCGGCGTACACGTACCTTTTAATGAAACTAGGTTACCCATTCGTTATTCGTTCCTAATTTTCAGCTTCACGATTTTTACGCAATAAAATTTTATACACTTGTTCGGTTTATAAATGATTCAATTCAAATTTAACAGAATTAAAGTTGAAATAATCATTTGTACTTCATTAAAAGGTTCTTTCAGCATCTCGTTTTAATATTTTTATTGGTAATATTTTGTTGATCGTTATATTTAAATGGAGTTTTTCAAAGGAGAGACATTTTAAGGTAGGAAATGGACATACATTTATAATAAGAATTCAGAAGAAAGAATATTTCATACAGAAATAAATATTCCGTATGTATAAATAACTACGCTATGAATTTTATATGTATCGGATATTCCTTCTGGTTAATGTATCTGATGTTTTTTCACGCGAGATAGCGTATATTTGCATCTATATGTCTCTTCGTTTCTCAGTAGTAAAACTTAGCATTCCTGCGGCTGATAAGTAGTTACGCACTGACAACGAGAAACATAAAATGAGTAAGAAGCATGAGACATTCTATAAGAAAAATAAAGTTGTTTTTATCTTTCATTGCATATTCGTCAGAATATTGTTAATAAATATTTAAGTTAAGATTTCAGTTGCAATAAATACATAGGATACATAGGATACATTTATTTATATATGTATCTATGAACGCATTTGACATAAAATTTTGATAACGACTAAAATTATATATTCTGATATTAAATTAATTTAATGAGAATAAAAAACTAATTTTTTTAAACAAGATTTTGTATAAAGTTATATTTATTAGGAAAAGTTCGTTCATCCCTTTATAATATGATAGGATTAGACTCATTGCTGTGCAAATCATTTCATGGAATAGTATATGTGTGCGTGTATGTTCTAAGTTTTTATTATAAAAATGCTAAATGTACTAGGAGACGTTTTTAAAAATTCATAGATTTTTCTTCATCAAACATATCAATCGTTATATTGAAAAGTTAATTATCTTTTATTTGTTTCGAGCTGCACATTGATTGAGACATTCCTGTTGGTTATAATTGCGAATTTAACGCAACGAAGTTGTTTGAATCCCTTGCAAGCATGTAAATATATCGTCGAATTAATTGGTCAATTACTTGAGGTTGGAATTGAAAGAAAGGGAAAGGTGGAGGAGAAGTCTTGCGTTTGAATGCGGGACACTTTTAAAGCCCACAGTTCGCTGAAATTGCCAGAGAATTCAATTAAATGGCAAATTAAACCATTGAACTGAATCTGTTTCCAATCGCGAGCTTAGAAATTCTATCCTTTGAATTTTTATATCAGTCAACTTTCTTTTTGTACGTACGGTAACGAATATAATTCATGAATTAATGAAGTATGTAATTGGATGAAAGTTCTTCTTCCTGGATTCAGTTTAGACTAAGAAAAATTATATAATAACGAAATTATCAACTTAAAATTGATAGAGTGTGATAGTTTATTTTTTTTTTTTTTTTTTTTTTTTTTTGCGTGAGGAGGGGAAAATGCTGTTACGCATACCCAGTGATCCGCATCACTGGGTTATGTGGGACTCGGGCGGATGTTGTTGCCATACCCACTAAAAACCCCTCCTCCTTTTTCCTTTGCTTCGAGGACAGACAACCTCGGTAAAACCTGTCGGCAGTCATCAGGGTTGTCCTTTCATGCCCCGTTGTATCTTCTTCTTCAGGCAGTTATTCTGTATATTCTGTATTGCTCTCGTCATCTTCTCAGCTAGTTCAGAATACTGGGCTGATCTCCTTCTGTGGTTCTTTGTTGTCTTGTATCTCTGCCTTCACTGCTCCGCGTAGTTGTTGTTGCTCTCGTTCTCCTCCTTGCTTCCTTCAAGGCCTTCGCTGTCACCCTCCTGTGAGGCATGACGGTCTTGCGAAATTACCTGAATTTATCTCAGCTCTCGTTCTTGGCGGTCACCGTGGCGATCAGATTGTCCACGTCTATGTTCTCGCCAAGAGCGTTCTCCAGCTCAATCCTTCTGTACGTTCACTTCGGGCACGTGAAGAGGGCGTGCTCTGCATCGTCGTTAGGGTCTTCACAGTCGAGACAGTTGCTGTCGCTGCTCTTGCCAATCCTCTTCCTATAGACCCCAAAACTCCTGTAGAGGTGGCCGTGTGTTCGTTATATATTTATTGGACGTGCGTGATAGTTGTAGTAGTTGGGCCTGGTCCGCTGTAATTGTCACTGGGGGCTGTAGATGTCGCTGCCGTCGTCCGACACTAGTTAGTGCCGAGTGGTGGTATTTGGCTTGTCGAGTGCCGCCACAGTACCCCTTACCAGTGATAGCGTTAGAATCTTAGTGTAATAAACCGTCCAATTGTCCAATTGTTGTCCAATTCGTGCGGATGTTGCTCGAAGTCTTCAATGTGGCGGTGGATACCTGTCAGTACGGTGCGGGCGTTCCGCGTACGGTCGTAGGCCTCTGTTCCATTTTTTAGTATGACGTGCTAGTGGTAATGCCCATGAACTTTTGCGACGGCCACATCACTCCTGGCTTGGTCGGTCATCGTTTCGTACCCAGTCACCTGCATGCGTGAGTCGGCGGTGAGGGGTCGAGTTTTTGTTGAAGGAAGGGCCGTTCCGTGTTCGTCGTAGCGGTAGGGTCCAGCTTGCCACAGGTCTAGATTCGCGATGATGGAAGTTCTCAGTAATGCTATCACGGTCAGACCTCAGTTTTGCTGTCGATCACGTCGGGGTCACCAATGTAGAGGTGGCCGTGTGTGCGTGATATATTTATTGGACGTGCGTGATAGTTGTAGTAGTTGGGCCTGGTCCTCTGTAATTGTCACTGGGAGCTGTAGATGTCGCTGCCGTCGTCCGACACTAGTTAGTGTCGAGTGCCGCCACACTCCCATGCCCGGTTAACAGCTGCATGGTGTGATGATCGATGTCCATCTTCTTTTTGGTAAATAGCAGGGCACTCGGTATTAATTTCCTTGCGCCTCCAGTTCCTCCTTCAGCTCGTTGCCGTCATCCGCGCCGATCCTGGTCTTATGGATCTTGTTCCACTCGTAAGTCTCTCCGAGCATCTTTATCTATATGTAGATCGGGAGATTCCCGGTCAACACGCAAAGTGTCGCGTGGGAGACGGTACAGTATGCCGTCGTTGTTATGCACAGGGCCGTTCGTTGTGCCCGTTTCTGCTTCTTCCTGTTCTTATCGGTATTCGCTAAGCTAATTCTTCTTTCTGAACCCATACTGCCTCCGATGGAACGGGTCCGTTCCGATGCATCTCTCGATGATCTTCTTAAAGCATTTTTCCCAGATCTTGCTCATGGCTGGGAGTATGCTTATCGGCCGATACGCGTTAGGGAGACTGGGATCCTTTCCCGGCTACCTTAGCAGTATTACTCTGGCCGTCTTCCAGCAGTCTGTTTCCAGCTTGCTTCCAGCTCCTGCTTCCAGCAGTCCAGGAGTCTTCCATCGACTCCTGCAGCCATCTTGGTGTTCATTCTTCCGGCGCCATCGTCGACATCGCCTTCGCCGATGACGACGCTGAAGCTGATGTCTTCTTCTTCTTCGGTCTCTGCCTCTTCGCGGCCCTCATAATGGGAGGATCCGTGTCCCATGGTGAATAGCCTCTATAGGACTTGCACCATGCTTTCACCATGTCGATCGGCATGTCGTTGGTTGGTTTCTTGCTTTTGCATCTCTTCATGACTGTGCGATAGAGTTTGCCTTCTTGCTTTTCTGTATGGATGGAAACGCGTTCGAAAAGTAGAACGGAGTAATTAGCGATGCACGATCCCAAGCTGGTGAATATTTTTCCATCGGGAGAAGTCAGGTCGAGCGATACAAGATTTATATGCTCGTTCTGCCAGTTATTTCAAGGTCTGTGACGCGATAGAAAATGAACATAAATGAATAATAAATGTATTACAGCCATAAAGATTGCTTGATGTACGCCACCGTTTTTCCCCTATTTCTCCGATACAATTTTCCTTTTTTTTTTCTTTGCCAAACACTTTACTAATCGGTACGTATTCGAATTATCCTCAATTATTCTCGGTTGTTTCCGTTTCCTTTGGATTTACATAAGTACTCGTTTGATGTACGTGCAGAGTGAGATAATAACTATTAACAGCTATAAAATAAGAAGCGAAAATACGTTGAAACTCGACATCTAGATTCGCGAGACTTTGCAGAGCTTCGAAACTCTCGTGTTTCAAACCTAATAAAAAGTTGTAGAGGGAGAATTACATTGCGAGATCTGTTAAGGAAAATCGTATCGTTGTAATAGGATTATTTCAGCGAGGGAAATTCCGTGTTGCGTGTAACGCGTTGCAAAGCCATGAGCTTTCTTTCGGGTTAATATACATAATCGCCTTATCGAACTTTCCATCTAAACCGTTGCGCTCACACGTGAATTTTGCATTTCAATCTTCTTACTTGCAGTCCAATCCAGTTTAGTGTGACTAAGCTAAATGTTTCAGCCCTTCCAGGTAGAGTATGTATTATAGAGAGACGTACAACTCTATGAAGGGGAGATCAATAAATTGGGTTATCTTTAAATCACTGACAATTATTTCATCGACACGATTTCACCGACAGCGAATCCACCGGCAATGTCTATCAAAGTTTATTTACCGATACACCGAGTGAAATCACCCACAATCATTTCACCAATATTCTCCTTTGTCGATAATTATCATGCTTGCCACTACATGTTATCGTTGATTATATGTCTTTATTTACACATTCGTTTACGCGCATAACGAGATAAACGAAGAAACGAAAATGATATGTTGTTATGATGTATTGTTAAATTACTAATTAACACGAGTTATATATCTACCTACATGAGAGCTTCTAAATATCAATTATATTTCATGAAAGCACACAAGCTATTTTGCTATACACAAATAGAATTATAAGGAGATGTTACGTTCTAATGATTTAACGAAATCTATTCCTCTGTACATTTGACATTTCTGTATTATTACTTGTGTACTTTCTGCTCTTGTTTACGTCATCGGAAGTAAAAATACGTTAAGCGAATCAGCTAATCTATTTGAGCGATTCAATGGCTCGGTCTTCTCTTATGCGACTACCAAGCAGAAGATAAGTTCTTGGTTATATTACATTTTATAACATCCAAATTAACTTTTTTTTCTTTTTCTTTTTCTTTCTCTTTTTCTTTTTTTCCCTTTTTCTATTTCTTTTTTTTCCTTTCTTTTTTTCTTTTCTTTCCCTTTTTCTTTTTCTTTTTTTTCCTTTCTTTTTTTCTTTTTTTTCCCTTTTTCTTTTTTTTTCCTTTCTCTTTTTCTTTTTTTCCTTTTTCTTTTTTCTTACGTGGAGGACACCAAGCCACTTTGGGGGGGGGGGAAGTGGCGTGGTAGTGAACATCCAAATTAACTGGGGCACTAATTAGCTAAAGCTTCTAGTCAAACCAGGTATCGGTCTTTGTACGCAAAGACATTCATTACAATCGTTTATAGTTTGAAGAAACACCGTTACAAATTCGTGATATAAGAGAAAGCGATTCAAAACTCGGATTCATTTGTTGGAACGACGCCGTGGGCAAAAGTACATAATGGAAAACTTTCTTCCAAGACCAATTGATAGCGCTGACGTAATTAAAATGTGACGATATTGCCAGCGACGTTTCTCCAAATAGACGACTAACTTATTTACGAATTGCCGCAACACGATTGCCGCTGGTAATACGGTTAGTAATCACTTTATTGAATTTTCGCTTGACGTGACATCGTCGAGTTCCTAGAGAGATTCTTCTCCCTTGTAAAACTATGTTTCTGCAACGACTGTATTTGTTGAATTACCGTTCGTGAACAAGTCCTTCTCTTTATTACATGTAATAGATTCTTCTTTTTAAGTTTTAAATTACATTGGTAATTTTCTATAATTTATTACTCGAATATGGTAATTTGTTCTTAAAAAGTTTGCTTTTTCTACAATTATTTTACTACAAAACCCATCAAAAACATGATGTATGTATATATACCCTCAAATATTATCGGTTTATTCTCAAGCTATAGTTCAATTTCGGAAATTGCCAATTAAAATCATAAAAAAAAACACAGAAAGTTCGTTAAAATATGCGATTTTCCAATCAAGATATAGAATTTATTCGAGTAATATAGATTACAGTAGCGATGGTGACGGCAACGATGAATGGACTGATTCTTCGTGCGAAAATAAATTGGAAGCGCAGAACGATGCATTGTTTCAGGGAATATCGATTTTCAAGCATGGTTTTAAAGTACGTGTGCGCGTGTCTAGGTTTGTTAATTAATGCCGCTCCCAGGTTTTCAATATATAAATGTGACACCTACATATCTTTAAGCTTAAAACAATTGGACTAACAATTTCATTAAATTTAAATCAATATTTATCTTTTTAAACGCAACAATATTTTTAATGACAACTTCACATGTAAATCAAGTGCATACATATTCGATCGTTCTTGAAAACCTGATTCTCTGCGAAGAGAAAAAATCCTTGAATAAAGATTTGATCTACGTTTTATATGCTACGTTTTACATCCACCTCTTTTCAGATATACCCCTCTATTTAAAATCATAGATCGTCACACTCTATAGGTATTTCCCTGAAAAGTTAATGTCGTTTTGTATAAAAGCCAATTCAAAGGGGAAGGAAATTCTGCGAAAAATTCTTTCAGATTTCCCTATGTTTGAGCTCGAATCAAAGCAATCTTGTATAATAGGATAGGATGATAGGATGATTCTGTATTATTCCTTGTGTACTTTCTGTTCCTGTTATTTACAATAGGATGATTATGCGTTTAACTTCTCATAGAATCTCTCTGATTCCGTATGATATCATCAGTGTTTTTGAAATATGTTATTGATGTCGTAACGTCAACCGTTTCCAGTGCAAATTCAATTTTGAATCGCAATTTCCATGTTTGCATGGCAAAAGCGTAAAATCGATAACGCACGCAAACATATCTTCTTTGTTAATGGCGTACTATAAATATAAATATTTGAATAAATATTGCGAATTTCATATTGCTAAAAGATTTATACTATTCGTTCGTAAATAATCGTCGGATCTATATTTAAGTTGAAACTGTTGCATTAGATCTCTTTTCTTACTTAAAATTATTTGGATTGGTAACTTGGATGTAACATGTAATTTGTTCTTCCTTTATAAATAGTGTACAGAAGATACCAATTCAGAGAAATGGAAGGAAAGTCTAAAAGCAAAGAAAATCTACAGGAAGATAAAACGTTCGAGCCTTGCCAGGCTATATAAGATGCTAAATAATTTCATTTTGACAATGGTCCTACATCCTACTATGCATAAATTTAATATTAATATCAGCAGGTTTCATGCCAAGTATTACATGTAACGTATAAGCACAAGCCCTGGTTTTAAATGCCTTATAGTAACACCGAAAAGATTATTCAGTTGGATGTCTGACTCAACATCAATATTTTACTTAGAAGATAATACGTCGAGAGCATGTTGGTGGATGGAATGGGAGATGAATGAAGGCCTACTTCTGTAAAATACGTAAAATGGTAGTCGGAATGAATTTTGGCGCTTGGGGACAGAAAAAGAGCTGACTGATACTGTCATACACCTGAATTTATAAAATTTTGAAAATCGATGTAACCTTTGAACTTTATCGTATTCTGTTTCATAGCACAAATTATTCTTCCCGAAATGTACGTTTAGTGTTATAATATATTTGACCAACGGTTCTCAAATACTAGTTTTGCAAAAGCAATGGTGGAATTGGAGCAATTCTTTCTTCTTTCATTCTTTGAATGACCTGGATTTTCGAGTAGTCTAGTGACGATTGATCCGTACAATTAATCGATTTCTTTTTATTACACAAGTGCAAGAGATTCCGCGTTGGACGCCGATGTTGCGAGTTCGAATGCCTGGATGAGGTTGGCACTGAGTATTGGTCCGGATCTGATGTGGTTATCGTCGATGGTTCACCTAAACTTGAAAAACATAGTGTATTGTGGACGCTGAGCTTAGTGATGGCAATTGTAATATTTTAATTTCTTTTATTCTATATTTTCGACTTCTTTTTTCGAGTAGAATCATCAATTTTCCGCTTGTACTATCAATTACCAACCAGCCTGTATGACAAAATTCTATTTTAAACACCAAACTCGCCACGAGTGGCTATTTTGTTTACGAAATTAAACGAATTTAATAAATGAAATGGCAAGGAAGGAACTACAAGTGACCGTCAAACTATTTTTATGCTTGAAAAGTAATTCGCAAAGTAATATAAAATAATACTACTGATTTGTGTCAGAATTTTTCAGAATTTTTTCTTAATCTCTTGTTTTTTCCCTTCAAATTTATTATTTATTATTTATTCGGTGCTTTTTCCCTTCAAATTTATTATTTATTATTTATTCGGTGTCACGAAAACCGATTAAATATTAAATATCTTAAATATAGATTGAAATGAAAGCTTGTCAGTTCTCGTTCAGTTGTCACTTCAAAGTTGTTAGTTCAAAGGTTCTCGTACATCATAAAGCAAGGGATCAAATCTTTAACTTATTACAAATTAAATCTTTTATTGTAATTGCGAAACTTATGAAAGTACCAAGGGAAACAAGTAGGGAACATGAACTGCTCAACGAACCAAAGAACGGCTCAGTGACAAAATTAATAAAGTAAGGATCACAAATATTACAACATTACACTCTTACATCACATAATAGTTCTCTGTACAAAAGATATATAGCGAATCGACTTTTCACAACGATAAGAATCAACAGAACCAATTAAGACCAGGCGAAACTCTCATAAGACAACAATATCAGAGGGATCAAATCAGCGATTTTAATCTATGTTACAAATTATAGTTATCAAGAATAATTGCTCTTTTCACGAAAATTATGCTGATGACACACTCACAATGCATTTTATATTTGGTAGTCGGATGTGCTCGTGGCCATCAGGAGTACAAAGACGACGTTTTTAGAAAATGACAGCGCTGTCGGGTTTTAAAAGCTTTTATTTTTTTATTCATCATTACGAAGATTGTGATGGAAGAACGTAATGGGGTAAAATCTGACGATTCCTTAATGAAGAATGCTTAAAGAGATTCTATAGAAAACGGTGATCGTTTCGTTGGGTAGTTCATTCGAATTTTGATCAGGATTATTGAGATAGAAGGGTCGAGAGCTTGGTGGAATATCAACTTTGACGCTTCAACGCTTCATCTCTTTTCAAGCTCACCAGTCACGAATCATGGTTCACTGAATATATCTTTTTGGAAAATCTTTTTTGGATTTTCGTACGAGAAACATGGTATGTTTGACAAGGGATTTTCTTTTGAGGTAATTTAGAGTGACAAAAAGGTCTTTCTGTTAGGTAGCTTGTCGATAAAAATGTTTTATTAATAACGTAAATGGAACGAGTAGTTACGAATGTAAATAGAATATGACCAAATGGAATATATATCTTCTCTTCGACTTTCATAAGCTGAAAGCCCCGTATCTAAATTTTATCTTAATTATTTGAAGCAAAAAGTATGTTTTCTGAAACTTTCGTTTCTCGTGATGAGTACTTTATGATGCAATAAAAAATTTTGTCTGAAAATTATACTCAAGATCAATTTCATGATCCGTTTTCTCTATCAGATCTCCATCTTCCACTTCTATAACAAATAATTTTTTGACACTCTATACATTTAACATCGATTATAATTCTGATAATTGAAACACCGAACATCAATGTGTTTATTCACTACGCCAACACAGATAACAATTAACATTGATATATAATATATATTTGACGATATATATCTGAAAGAATAGAAATTTCATTTAATCGACTATATGACCATACTCGGTTAAGTACCAACAACGACTATCTATCAACCTTATCTTACTTCCTCAAAGATATAGAAAGACTTTAAAAATTTCAGCCATGTGATTTGGTCCTTTAAAATTTAGAAGTAATATAACGATAAAATACCATCAAAACCTTTAAATTTCCAATATTCAAGAGAAACTTGAAATCTCGTTTATTTACTCAGCAACAAAATCTTATTTACCTCCAGAGAACCTATACAATTTTTGCACAGCTCAATATCCCTCCTTTAAACAAAACATCAAAGTATGTTGTTCCTAACTTCAAAGGGCTCAACTCAATTTTTTTGATCAATTTCTCTCGTCCTATACGCTCGTTTCAAAGCTTATAATACCATCTACACCTTTGCCTTGTGTTCCATCCATGGTTCCTATGCATGCAATTTTATTATTATCGTTCCAAAGGACCTTCTCATTTCTGTTTCGCTCGTGATAGGTATTCACATCTGTTTTACCGTGCTGTTTCATCTTCTGGGAACGATATGGTCGGAAATGATATGATGTTGAATACGCACAGGTCGTTAAACGAGAATTAATTCAAGATAGATTCAAACGGAGTTAATTAAGTGATACCAATTCCACAGCCTTGGGGGCTGAACGCGTTTTCCTTCCGAACGGTTCGTTCGTGTCGAGTGATGCAAATTTCAGCAAGTGTTTCACCTACGTGTTTACTATTAAATTTATTTCTTATCTATCTATATCTTATCTTATGAGAGTTTCGCCTGGTCTTAATTGGTTCTGTTGATTCTTATCGTTGTGAAAAGTCGATTCGCTATATATCTTTTGTATAGAGAACTATTATGTGATGTAAGAGTGTAATGTTGTAATATTTGCGATCCTTACTGTATTAATTTTGTCACTGAGCCGTTCTTTGGTTCGTTGAGCAGTTCATGTTCCCTACTTGTTTCCCTTGGTACTTTCATAATTTTCGTAATTACAATAAAAGATTTAATTTGTAATAAGTTAAAGATTTGATCCCTTGCTTTATGATGTACCAGAACCTTTGAACTAACAACTTTGAAGTGACAACTGAACGAGAACTGACAAGCTTTCATTTCAATCTATATTTAAGATATTTAATATTTAATCGGTTTTCGTGACACCGAATAAATAATAAATAATAAATTTGAAGGGAAAAAAACAAGTTATTAAGAAAAAATTCTGAAAGAGACACAAATCAGTAGTATTATTTTATATTACTTTGCGAATTACTTTTCAAGCAGAAAAATAGTTTGACGGTCACTTGTAGTTCCTTCCTTGCCATTTCATTTATTAAATTCGTTTAATTTCGTAAACAAAATAGCCACTCGTGGCGAGTTTGGAGTTTAAAATAGAATTTTGTCATACAGGCTGGTTGGTAATTGATAGTACAGGCGGAAAATTGGTGATTCTACTCGAAAAAAGAAGTCGAAAATATAGAATAAAAAAAATTAAAATATTACAATTGCCATCACTAAGCTCAGCGTCCACAATACACTATGTTTTTCAAGTTTAGGTGAATCATCGACGATAACCACATTAGATTCGGACCAATACTCAGTGCCAAACTCATCCAGGCATTCGAACTCGCAACATCGGCGTCCAACGCGGAATCTCTTGCACTTGTGTAATAAAAAGAAATCGATTAATTGTACGGATCAAGCGTCACTAGACTACTCGAAAATCCAGGTCATTCAAAGAATAAAAGAAGAAAGAATTGCTCCAATTCCACCATTGCTTTAGCAAAACTAGTATTTGAGAACCATTGGTCAAATATATTATAACACTAAACGTACATTTCGGGAACAATAATTTGTGCTATGAAACAGAATACGATAAAGTTCAAAGGTTACATCGATTTTCAAAATTTTATAAATTCAGGTGTATGACAGTATCAGTCAGCTCTTTTTCTGTCCCCAAGCGCCAAAATTCATTCCGACTACCATTTTACGTATTTTACAGAAGTAAGCCTTCATTCATCTCCCATTCCACCCACCAACATGCTCTCGACGTATTATCTTCTAAGTAAAATATTGATGTTGAGTCAGACATCCAACTGAATAATCTTTTCGGTGTTACTATAAGGCATTTAAAACCAGGGCTTGTGCTTATACGTTACATGTAATACATGGCATGAAACCTGCTTATATTAATATTAAATTTATGCATAGTAGGATGTTGGACCATTGTCAAAATGAAATTACTTAACATCCTATATAGCCTGGCAAGGCTCGAACGTTTTATCTTCCTGTAGATTTTCTTTTCTTTTAGACTTTCCTTCCATTTCTTTGAATTGGTATCTTCTGTACACTATTTATAAAGGAAGAATAAATTACATGTTACATCCAAGTTACCAATCCAAATAATTTTAAGTAAGAAAAGAGATCTAATGCAATAGTTTTAACTTAAATATAGATCCGACGATTATTTACGAACGAATAGTATAAATCTTTTAGCAATATGAAATTCGCAATATTTATTCAAATATTTGTATTTATAGTACGCCATTAGCAAAGAAGACATGTTTTCGTGCGTTAAATTTAAAGGTTTTGATGGTATTTTATCGTTATATTACTTCTAAATTTTAAAGGACCAAATCACATGGCTGAAATTTTTAAAGTCTTTCTATATCTTTGAGGAAGTAAGATAAGGTTGATAGATAGTCGTTGTTGGTACTTAACCGAGTATGGTCATATAGTCGATTAAATGAAATTTCTATTCTTTCAGATATATATCGTCAAATATATATTATATATCAATGTTAATTGTTATCTGTGTTGGCGTAGTGAAAAAACACATTGATGTTCGGTGTTTCAATTATCACAATTATAATCGATGTTAAATGTATAGAGTGTCAAAAAATTATTTGTTATAGCTGTGGAAGATGGAGATCTGTTAGAGAAAATGGATCATGAAATTGATCTTGAGTATAATTTTCAGACAAAATTTTTTATTGCATCATAAAGTACTCATCACGAGAAACGAAAGTTTCAGAAAACCCCTGGATCGTAAATGATTCGTTCTTTTGAAAAAAGCTGTTTAAAATTTCTTATACTAATCCCTATACTAATTGTGTATACTAATTGTATTTAGTATATTATGTTATAAATAATGGTTAATATAAGTATCAAAATAAATAGACAACAATTAATTAGATAACATCGTAATAACATAATATAATATAATGGGCGTAATCATATACAGTAAAACTTAGAAAATATGCTCTGGATGAATTCGGTGAAAATTATCCTTTGTTCCGTGGTATATATAGGCAAAAACGAATGGTAGACCGCAGCATAATAGTTTCCAACAACATTCTCAATATTAAGGATATCAACATCTTAGATTTAATCAAAGCCGCTGGAATACGCCAGATATTTCATATCTGACTTAAACATGTACAGTGACGAGCGAAAAAAGTAAACACATAAATGTAAAAGACTAATTTCTCAAGTGATCGGTAAAGATTAGGTAACAGTAACTACAAGTTATTATTAACGAAATGTAATAGTTAATTTTCATTAACATTAATAATGTACAAAACATTTTACAAAAATGGATATCTCAAACCATGTTTACAGTTTTGCACATTAATTATACTCGTCGAATCAAGGTTTCAACATAGGTATTTCGTCCACTAGTACTACTTCACGTTTATTATATCCAATAGAATTAACTACTATTTAGGTAAATTATTTTGTGGAATGGTCAAATAATGCTCTTTTCTCATTATACCTTCGACATTCGCTTTTTACATAAAATCAACGAGCTGTGTTTACACTTTTGCTTGTCACGGCGTATCAAGGAAGATTGAAATATAAAGTAATTCGCACAAAAAAGTAGATATTAGTATTGATGTTATTGTATTCCATATTTGACCTTAAAATATGAATAAAATCAGTCTAAGTATTAATGAAATTTCAAACATTTTTTCTAAAAGAACGGAACTTTCCTTTCTAATGAGCACTATATGATGCAATAGAAAAACAATTTGACACTGAAAATTGTGGTCAAGATCAATTTTGCGTTACACTTATTTAACCAATTTTCATCAAATCGAAGGTGTAGAATGGCTTGAAAAAAATACCGCGATAAATACTTTTTTGACACTTTGTACAAAGGTGTATATCATTGTGTATATCGATACACATACTCTGTATGTGCATATCCGTGGTATATATATCCGTTTTTCGAAGCAAAATGTCATCTACCTGATCAAAAGAGCAAAGCAAAAACACTACATAGAGGGTTTGTTACTGTTAACACTCTCTATTTCCGTGCGTAAAGTATCCAACCAGATATCCAGGAACAGCTTTCAGGGAACGAGATTGAATATTTGATCGAATATATTTAATATGGCAATGTTACGTATAACAATATACGTATGGAATTTTAAAAGTCACGAGGGTTGCAACGGACTCAATTTTAATGTACATTAAACATTTTGCTCATTGATGACCTTACCTTAATTTTTTTCTCCTTCCTCGCTTTCTTCTCCTATGCGAGTGACACAGCAAGATTGATAGTAACAAGCGATTTCATTAAAACACAATCTCCTTTTCCATTTGATGAACACGATACGAGACGAGGGAATGATTTAGGAACACGACTTTCGAGCGGTTTCAACAACTATTAAGTTTCATTTATAGCAACGAACACTGCCAAAGACGTAATCAATAAGATTCGCGTAGGTGCCGTAGATGACGTAGATGAAAAAACGTAGATCAAACGTAAATGACGAAATTATACATTAATTTATTTTAACGCGTTAAAATTACGCTAATGACAGTTGCTCCATTCAATTTGTTCACATATTTGAGCCCTATATGGAACAAAGTGAACGGAGCATCTGCAAGCGTGTTAACCGGACAACGACGAATTTTCACATCTACTCCTCGAAGCTTCACATATATCAATGACCACTGCCGTAGTCATGGACAAACGTAGATGACGAAGTTATGTATTGATTCACTTTATCACGTTAAGATTACGCTAGTGACACTTGCGCAGTACTATTTGTTCATATATTTAAGCCCTATATGCAACAAAGTGAACGTAGCATCAGCAAGCGTGTTAATTGGACAACCACGAATTTTCACATATATTGCACGAAGATTCGTATATAACAATGATCACTGCCATAATCATGGTCAAACGTAGATGACGAGATTATGCATTAATTCACTTTAAAAATTACGCTAGTGACAGTTGCGCCGTTCTATTTGTTCATATATTTAAGCCCTATATGCAACAAAGTGAACGTAGCATCTGCAAGCGTGTTAATTGGACAACCACGAATTTTCACATATATTGCACGAAGATTCGTATATAACAATGATCACTGCCATAATCATGGTCAAACGTAGATGACGAGATTATGCATTAATTCACTTTAAAAATTACGCTAGTGACAGTTGCGCCGTTCTATTTGTTCATATATTTAAGCCCTATATGCAACAAAGTGAACGTAGCATCTGCAAGCGTGTTAGTTGGACAACGACGAATTTCGTTTCGCAAACACGGACGCGTGAAACATTTTGAAGTTACGTGGACGCGAGAGTAATTCGTTCCCTTAAATTGCTCAATTTCCATTTCTTTCGCCATGTATATTCGAGTATTGCATTTGAATGGCAGAGCAGTGGGAAGTAACGGCGCACGTCGTTGATATATCGACAGGAACATGAATTCTTTTTTCATAGGATGAATACTTTTTTCATCGAATTATTAAACCGAATCAAGTTTTCAAATCCAATCATTTAATTTCATCGTTTTACATCGAACGTTTCAATCTTTTTTCTTTTAAATACTTTACCTATATTTCATCTCGTTGAATATTCCATATTTTTAATGCTACTACCACTTATTGGTAATTTCAAATATGTAATTATCGTTCTGAAGTTAGAAATTCGAAATAACATTCGTCAGTATATGATTCTACGTTTTATATAGAGTAATAAAAATGATACAATGAGTTTCGGTAAATAACCAATAAATATTTTTGTTCCTTTTTCTTTTTCTTTTTTTTTTTTTGGTTTTATGTATCCAAGGTCGAGAATAAACTATGTGCACGTTTCCTCTCGTTTCTTGTATTTTTATGAGGAATTCAGTCTTTTTACGCCACAAGAGTCTCAACGTTTTCGTTTTCACGCCTACGTTACGCTCGTTAAACACGTTCCAACAAGACCATGAATAAGGATAACAGCTTTAATGTTTTCACATGTGTTTATTTATTATTTTAGACCTTAAATATTTTATTTACAAAATCTTTATTTAAACAAGTTACCATTGTCGCTACAATAAATCAATGAATGAAATCAGTTTAAATTTAAAATATCATTTCATAATTTCTCGTCACTTGTATCTAAAAACAACAAAAAAACGGTGTATCCACATCGGATAAATTAATACGCCCCGACGCAAAATAAAACCAAGACGCACAGCTCTGTGGAATGCCAACGGTCTAGCGCAACGCAAACTTGACCTAGAACTCTTCCTAAAACACCAGCAAATCGACATAATGCTCATAACTGAAACCCACTTCACCGACAAAAACTACCTGAACATAAACGGATACAAGTTCTACCATACCCAACACCCCAGCGGAAAGGCCCACGGCGGCACCGGAATCATAATCAAATCAAACATTAAGCACTACGAACTTCCACCATTCCAGAAAGACTACCTCCAAGCAACAAACGTAGCAATAGAAGACTGTCATGGTACAATCACCACTTCAGCTGTATACTGCCCTCCCAGACACTCCATCGCCAAAGAAGACTTTGACGACTTCCTGGACACCCTGGGCAATAGATTCATAGCTGGAGGAGACTACAACGCCAAACACACCCAATGGGGCAGCAGACTGGTTACAGTAGGAGGCAAAAACCTCCTCAACAGCATAATAACCAACAACCTCAACTACCTTACCACATACGAACCCACACACTGGCCCACCGACACAAACAAAATACCCGATCTCCTTGATTTCCTCATTAAAAAAAAATATCTCGTCAAGACACGTCCAAATCAATTCCTCGGCTGATCTCTCCTCTGATCAATCCCCCGTGATAGTAACAGTCAGTTCAACTATCATCGAGAATACACGTAATGGCTCCATACATAACCAACACACCAACTGGCAGCTCTTTAGAGAAGTCTTTACACACACAACTTCAGCCTCAACTTCACTAAAAACCAATGAAGAAATCGAAGCAGCCACGGAATACCTAAACACGAGCATAATAAACGCTATCCGCTTCTCCACACCGGCAAAAACGTCCATCAGCAATCACGAATACCCCCAGTACATATTAAAAAAAATAGCAGAAAAACGTAGACTAAGAAGGATATGGCAGACCCATAGAACACCGGAGGACAAACGCAAACTAAACAACGGAACTAGAAAACTATCCAAAACTATAAAAAAAACTACAATAATGACCGTTTTCACAAATATCTCGCCAGCTTGTCCCCCACAGCCGACTCCAACTACTCACTATGGAAGACCTCCAGGAAACTCACGCGCCTCCCACAAATAATACCTCCAAGCCGCCGTCCGCAGAGTGGATGGGCGCGTAGCCCTATAGAAAAAGCCAACCTATTTGCCAAACACTTGACTGAAGTATTCCAACTACATTCCTCCATAGCTGCAGCGGACGTTACCGAATATCTGCACACTCCCTTCCAAATGTCCCCTCCTATTGAACCCTTCACTTCTTCAGAGATCATAGAAGCAATCAGTCGCCTAAACCCCAAGAAAGCAGCAGGTCACGACCTAATAGGAAATAAAACAATCAAGGAACTTCCGATAAAAGGGATTGCACTCATCGCATCAATCTTTAACGCTATCCTCCGCCTTCAACACTTTCCCAAGGCTTGGAAAATCTCACTGATCACCCTCATCCCTAAACCCGGTAAACCAATATATGAAACCAGCTCCTATCGCCCAATCAGTCTTTTACCTACCCTGTCTAAACTATTCGAGAGGATGCTCACGAATCGTCTCCTTCCACTCCTAGAAGAATTGAAAACACTCCCAGACCACCAATTCGGCTTCCGAAAACAACACTCAACAGTAGAGCAAATCCACCGCATAACCCACATGATCAGCCAAACCCTTGAAAAGAAAAAATACTGCTCAGCGGTATTCCTAGACATCCAACAGGCATTCGACAAAGTATGGCATAAAGGGCTACTCTACAAGCTCAAAAAGATCCAACCCCATCCATACTACTCCATCTTAAAATCCTACCTAACCAACAGACAATTCATAGTTAAATGTCTAGGCGCCACTTCCGCAACATTCCCAATAGAATCCGGCATACACCAAGGTAGTGTCCTCGGACCCCTACTGTTCTCCATCTACACTGCCGACTTACCTATATCAAACGAGGTAACAATAGCAACATTTGCCGACGACACAGCACTATTAGCTACCCACGCAGACCCGGCAATTGCCTCATCCACTCTCCAGCGAAGTATCGACACCATGGAAAAGTGGTTCCAAAAATGGGGTTTCAAAATAAACGAAAAAAATCCTCTCATGTAACCTTCACGCTCCGAAAACAAACCTGCCCCCAGGTCACCATTAACAACACAATAATCCCAAGCAAGGACTCCGTAAGATACCTGGTCATGACCCTGGACAGGAGGCTAACTTGGAAAAAACATATCTCAGAAAAAACAAAGCAACTAAAGGAAAAATTAAGAAAATTCTATTGGTTCACGGGCCGACGCTCCAAACTAAACATACAGAACAAAATAATCCTCTACAAGGCCGCAATAAAACCTGTCTGGACCTACGGAATCCAACTATGGGGAACAGCAAGTAATTCCAACATTGAAATACTCCAACGCTTCCAATCGAAAACGCTAAGATCCCTATCAAATGCACTCTGGTATGTTACCAACGAAACAATCCACCGTGACCTCAAGATACCTACAGTCAAAGATGAAATACACAAGTCCAGAAGCAGATATAACACAACAGTCAACAACCACCACAACCCACTAGTCACCCAACTACTGGACACGACGGACCGATCTACATTTATCATATTTTATATAAAATTAGTAGGGACCTTTAAAAAATTGCATGCAACAACACACTTACAGGTACTCTTGAATTAGTTTTTCTACATGTCCGATTATGTCTTTATATGTATATGTCAATTCAAATTTATTTTCTTAAATGTCCCTTAATGAAAAACTAACACTTCATATTAACTTTGAACTTTTGAGTTCTTAGAATATTCTGATTTAGTCACTGGCTGTACCATAAATTCATTTACAGATATTATATTTCCACCAAGAGCTAGTTTTATTATGAGCCTCCCTGCATCATCATCGAATCCTTCTATTTGACCATAATTATTACTTTGTTTTCCAGCTATAATTTTCACAAATGTTCCTTTCTCGATTTTAACTTCTTCCTCTTCTTTTTTGGAATCTGTATTTTTCTTCTGCAATGCTACTTTGTCTGCTCCAAGACCCATACCTTTTGGTCGTAATTCTGGTATGACAGCTGCTACTAATCTGTAATAGTTAGAATAAACGATTGTGAAATAAAAAATGATGTTCTCTGTTTACTTTCCAATAAGTGATGTATTAAATACATATAATTAATTTAATCCAGAGTAAAATTCATACTTTTCATTTCAACCAATTCCCTTTCCTGGTTGCCATCCCATTCCCCTTAACATTGCTACACCAAAAGCATCAATAGGAATTTTTTCATAATCTTCTAACGTAGACTGAAAAATACAAAACGATATTTATAATATGCAAATGTAATACATCTGTGCATTGCACATCAATATGTTGATAACGTACCTGTTCTTTGCCTCTTAATGATTCATCTTCTACTAAAGGTAAAGTTAAATCATTTGTTTTAGTTTCATATTTATTCTTTGACTTAAGTTCCCCAATGATTTCTTTAGTCGCTTGCTCTTCTAAAGTAACAACTTTATTTTCACTATCTTCAACTGGCTCTTTCTTTATTGATATTATTGGCGATGTTTTTCCATTAGATAGCTTTGATTTTGCCTCGTTAACACTAGCGTCTCCTACCTTTTCCTTATCTGCCTTCGGAAGGAAAATGTCTGCATCTATTTTATTAAGAATTCTATCATGCCAGGTTTTTGAACCTAGTAATGGAATAATTAGAGGTTCATCTCTTTTTTCTTCCTCATTGAAATAAAAAAATTGTTTTCAAATATATATATTCCGCTATTGGTGATTTTTATAGGTTAGGTTGAGGTTATATGTTTCTTGATTATAAATTTTACTTTTTGAACTCACCCTATTACTTTAATACCTTTCTCATCAAGGCATTCAATGTAATCAACTTTCTTTTTTTCTTGTGGAATAGCATTTTTTAACACAGATTTCTTAATAGATTTCGCAAAACCGAAGGAAATCTTCTTTCCTTCTTCGGCCATTTATTTGTTATTTTAACACTGACTTATAGATCAATACACATGTATATACTAGACATAAAGATTGATGTCACTTGAATCTATGTACATGAATCTAATATCTTATTATACTTTATTAATCTACTCAAAATTACTTGCACATTACTAAAATTTCATTCCGACAATGTATCAAGCGTCTGAATAAGTGACATTAAAGTAAACATATATCAAAGAGGAAACAAGAAGAACTGACGCCTATGGTTTTCTATGTTACAGAGCTAGTGCTGCACCATACGGCCAAATGCCGAAGGTGGCTTATGCTAGTATATACCTGCCTATACGTTTCAATGAGAAAATCGATTTTATGTGTTCATGTGAAAATTCACATTTCCCTAGGAGCTGTATTTTGATAGATTTAAGCTTCTAATGGAGCATTTTAAACGTATAGAGTATACTATGAAATAGATAGTAGTGCGGATCATTTTATATTCATAGAAAATTTGAATGTATAGAAATGTACAAAATGCTCATGATATGCAAAAATATGCAAAATATTCAAAGTAAACCAATCATCAAAAAGTTTAGAAGGTGAAACAAATTTCTTTAATAACACCTAGATTAATTTTTATTTGTTAACAATCTCATATATAACCATAGCTTTCGCCCGGCGCATATACGCGCCCATACATGCGTTAATAAGATAAGAGGAAATAAAAGTCAGATTATCGATAAAATACACTAACACATATGTAATACGTGGATAGATTACCACTCAGATTACACATATTATATATTATAAGGGAATATGTATACCACGTATATATGTAGAACGAACATTTCAAACTTGTTTATAGCCCGTGCGCACACATAAATGCACGCACACGAACAATTTTTCGAACGATAATTATATTAATATTTTATAACCATTTATATTTTTATATTTTTATATGATAACCATTTATATTTTTTAAAATATGTTCTTATGGCATACATATTTATTCCACGCTTCATATCTATCCACATCCGTAACTGTAGGTGACATTGTTTTTTAACAATTTTGCTATTATTTCATAATTCTTTAATTCATATTTCAAAGTCGTAACAGATGTTTCTATTTTTTTTTTTTTCAAGTTTTTCCCATATTGGACTTATTTCTAGCAGCCATGCTTGCTTACAAAGCAATTTTATATCCACGCAAGAATATTTTTCAGTAGATTTTATTATGTGGTTTACAATATCCATATTCTCTAATAACTGGTTGCTAAGGTATAATTTGAACATACCAAGTCGAGTAACTTCATTTGGTAATGATACGTATATTTTCTTTTCAAGGCATCTGCGTAAAGCTGCATCAATGTCCCTAATAATATATTTACAATAAATATTATTGTTCTGTTATATTAATAATAACAAAGGAATATTCCGCACAACACAATAATTAAGATTAAGATAATGAATAATTATGATATTAAGATATTTTCTACTTAGAAAACATTGAAATAGCGTGATATACATAGCAAGGGCAATTAGTTACAGCCAAAAGAACTACATTAGAATTTTCGTTAGATACTAATCCATCCAATCTAGAAAGAAGTTCTGATCTGAATCTCTTTGCAGGTTCAGACAATGTACAGTTTACTCCTTTATTTGTGCCTATCCAGTCAATCTCATCGATAAAAATAATTGTAGGCGAAAAATTATAGGCAAGTTCAAATAAAACCTGTTCAGTTTAACAAATGTATTTATTATTTATTAAATATTATATTCAAAATTCCTTAAATTCATTGTTTCATCACGAACGTAATATCATTTCGTTTTCCAAACAACTATTCTAGTTATATATGATTATTATTATATATGATAGATATATTGCAGAATCTCTTCTTCATAGACAAAGGAAATCAACTTACACGGATATACTTCTCGGAATCACCTCTCCATTTGCTCACCAATGAGCTGGCCGTTATGTTAAAAAAGGTGCATTGGTATTCTGTTGCGACTGCCTTCGCCAACATCGTCTTCCTTATTTCGTAATTGCTTGTATAGCAGAATACCTTTCCAGGGAGAAAATGGGCCTTTAAAAAAGATAAGGTACTTGAGGAGATACACAATGGCCTCCTTAATAGCAGATTTACATTCCTCTAGGCCTACGATGTTGTCCCAATATACATTGAATTTTGTTAGTATGATTTCCTGCGACAATACAAAGATGAAATGGCGCATAATCTCCGTATTAATTTCCGTAAATGTTATGTAATTCGTTATTTAAAGCTTTACTGAAATCAGTATTTGCAATACGTATATTAATCGAAAATAACTTACGCATGAAATGTCTTCAATAATCTTCCATAATTCCAGATTGTCTATATAAAGCTTCTGAGCCTATTTTGATATCTTTGATTGCGTGGATTGTTCCATTAAGATGTTAAATAGCTCTCCTCTTCTGATGAAGATTCATCGCTTTCATTGGCGAAAATTGATGTCACTGTCATTGCGAGATTAATATCATCCGTAGCATCACCCCTCATCTTCTGTTGTGCATTCCTCCCTTTCACAGACCCAGATACAGACTCACTTCTCGTTTGTTTGCTAACAGATTTGACACGTTTTACTACTTCTTCAAAGATTGAATGATATCGTAATCGATACGTTGAATACGTTGAGAACGTTGAATAGTGTTAAATAATTTAAATTCTTACACTTTGCTCGCATTTGTCATTTCCCTCGTCTTTATTTCCTTTTCAGTTATTTTCTTGCACAATATAGGATATTTTTGGAATTTCATCTTGTAATAATTTTCATATTCTGTAAGAATAATTTCAAAATCGACGTTGTCGCAGACTCGATATTTCCGAGGTAGACGAGCTTCCCGGATTAATACATCGCTAATGTCTACATATCTAAAAAATATAATTTTTAATTCATTGAACAAATTTTATGCTATGAGTACACACTATACGATAATCATCAATTAACTGTTTTATTTCTAGGTAAGACAGACAAAAAGAATGTACTGTCTATTTATTATTATATAAATCCTCGGCGATAATTTTTTGCCTTCTGCTTTTTAATTTCTAATTTTTAAAGTTTGAATTTAAATATATTTTCATTTATAACTAGTTAATCTACGTTATCGATTGAGTTACTCTATAACTACTGAGTTACCGATGTCGATTTTCAAATTTTGGTTCCTTCCCCTCTTTCCACACTAATTTCTATTTCGATTGGTCGCCGATATTATTCGAAAAAATTGCAACTAAGAAGATATCTAAATATATACACATAATATAAATTTATAAACATAATTTTGTTATCTACTATCTTGATACGTGCAAAGATAAATCTTAATGATATATAATACAGCGTAAATGGTTATAAATAATTAATTATTGACAATAATTATAAGAATTATCGAAAGAAAAAATCGTAGATACTATGTGCGAGTGTAAAATATCACAAAAAATGAACAACAATTGTGAAAAACGCAATATGGCAAATCAATGACAAAACACACTCATGACTGTCATGGAAGTTCCAAAGTCTTTTCGCAAATTATGAGATATCTTATTTGTGGTACCTTGCAGCGATAAATCACCGTTCATTGTAATAGTTTTAAATGTGATAATGATATCCTTGTATTGACTATCGTTTTTCGATAGTTACGAGAATTTTCGTTTATTACTTTGAGACAATCCGTCACTTCCTTTCTCTTATAAAGTTTCCCTTCAACTCCGTTGAAAACTGAGCATCAAACAGGAGACGAACGATTTGTTGTCATGGCAATGTTAGTTCACACGTAAGCAGGGTGCGAATATAATGATGGAATAGTCGAATCCTGTCTACTGTATAGTAAGATGGATGCGACATGGAAATAGAAAGAGAAGGCTGTATATAAGCATTTTCTATCCTTGTTTAATCAGGCATGCACACTAGTGGACACTGACGGCGCTCGTTTACCGTTGTTACACATTTCCGGTACAAGTACGCGGGCATTAGAGAAGGACGGAACGGTCTCTCTCTTTACCCCTATATCGCGTTTTTAGTTCGCTCACGCGCTCTGTACTTATATCTATTACATTTCCACCATAAGCAGCGGCCGTGCAGTGACTTACAAAAGTTTCGAACTCGCGGACGTTTAATCACGTTCCCTACTCCGAAGGGGTAAGTACAAAGTTGCTCGTCTCAGTACTCTTGTTAGAAGTTTTATCATCTTTTTCATTTCGTGGCTACAAGTTTTTCCAGGAAATTCTTATCGTTTTACAAGGGCTGTGGGACACAGTGACGTCAGCTATCGATCATATACGCGAATTTGTTGTAAATTAATTAGGAGAATATCTGGAGTTGTTTATCGTTGCCAGCTGTAAAATATTAGAATTTTTCATTCATAATTGTCATATTTTCGACTCTTCCGTTGCCAAGACCATCTTGAAAGATTTTTGGTATGTTCCATCACCCTTGTTAAAAGTGTGCCCATTGGTTAGCTATATTGATTTTAAAAACCAATACGTATATCAAGTTTATTATCTAACAGAAACAAAGAAATTCGTTTTATTAACGAATTTTCGATGTTTCTTCTCAATTTCCTTTAGCATCGAACGAAGAACATTATTTGATCAAACGTTTCATCGTTCAGATTATATTTCGTTTAAAAAGATTGAAATTGATATCGAGATAAAATCAAAAAGTATCCGTTGTTCTCGAACATTCTAGTATTCCTTCGCCGCCCGGGAGAAAGACAGGTATGAAGAAAGAGGATATTTTTTTTTATTAACTTTTTAATATTGATATTTCGACAAATATTGACATGTGCAGTGAGAAAATCGAGTGAAATTTTCAATAATATCGTTTTAATAATTTGTGAAACGAATTAGTTTGGTTTTTTCCATTTTTATTAGTTTCCGTCAGTGCTGATTGACGCGCCACTCCAGTTTCCATTTCCGTTTCTCGAAATTTCCTACGTCCTTGGTCTTTGGGACTCTTTGCCCAGGTAACTGCATTGCTTCTGGGTACGTCTCACCTTTCGGGTCTCTCGAGCTTTCGGTGTCAGTTGTTACCGTTGAAGGAAGAGAAGCTGGTGACGGATATTATCGGATAAATCGTTTATTCTGGAAAAGTTCGAGTAAGTTCGTTCTGTTTGAATAAATCAAGACATAGATCAATTTTTATCGTATCATCGTGATTCGCCATGTCGTACGTTTGGTTTCGGGATACCATATGTTTTTAATTTGGTACTTTTAATTTGAAATTTTACGTCTATGATCGTGACAGGAAGATACTTTCAGTGAATTATAAATATTTCAAATTATAAATTATAAATATTTGTTATAAATTACAATCATACTACGGGGAAAAGTGAAACATATGTTTTCTTGTGGAACATGTGATAGTAAATTATTCGAAGCATAATAATGCTTAATTAAACATCTATACGGTAACATTTACGGACGAATATTCGGGTAATATTATCGCGTCGCTCTAATCTGGCATTTAATGCTTTGATTGCGGTCTTTGAAATGGCATCGCAGATGCTGGTATAATATCACACGAAAAAGGAAGGACCAGTGGTTAATGTTGCAAGTGCACCAGTGCGTTGCAGCCATCGGGCGTGGCTTTGACGCCGGTGTCGCGGAGAGGCGCAGAACGTGTTCGATCGATCCGCGAACGCAGCCCGTGCTCATACTGCGACAGAGTTCGTTTCAGTTAGTCTCAGTCGCTGTTTGGCCGTCGACAGCGTATAGTCGCGCCGGCCGACGATTATTTTTTCTTTTTTTGTTTCTCGATAATTCTCTCGCAACACTCGTTCTATACGTACATCATCAGTTTATCGCGTGATCATTGTTACCGCTTCCCCTACCTTGTCACGTCCTTCAAAGAAGATTTTCCTTCAGTTTTCTGTTGTTTGGGGAAAATTCATCGCTCGAACACATGGATTTATCGACACGACGGTTTATCGAGGCATTAGCGTTATGTACTTTTCAAGTTTCATATTTTCTCTATGATACTTTCTAAGGAGAATTTAGAATTCGAACGATATCAATTTCCAGGAAATATAGGTCTTTATGAGACCATAGGTTAGGTTAGGACCATAGGATAGGTTTGAATTTAATTAACTCTCTTATAATTGGTATTTCAATTTTTTAATTCCTTAAATTTAGCTTTCTTTATGCTGTTAGATGATGTAACGCGGGCATTTTATGATATATCGAATATATTCGTATATATTTTACTTTATACATTCGATAAATTTCCTTGGTTGGCCGGCCTGCAACCCACATACGGCACTTAATAAAAATTTGTTTCGTTAGAGGTCGGTGTTTGTTCGTCTTCGTCATAAAAATGTCATGACGTCATATCATATCACAAGGGTTCTTCTGAAAGCTAGATATTCGATAACAAGATTAATGGTTTTCGGTAGCTTGTAATGTCAAGCTTTGAACTGGCGGGATCGCCTTGCTGTCAAATCGCCATTCAGCAGCGACCATATTCTTTAACTACGTTCAAGACCTATATCACGCTACAGAAACCATCAAAGGAGGATAATTGCAAGTTAGTTGCCTCTTAGAAACGAGACAGTTGGTTGTTACTTGTTATCCGTAGTTGGTAGTTGTTCTCCTTAGTCGCCACATATTATAGAGACGACATTCATAGTCACCAGTTGCCTTCGCTAATAGTTTCTTGTTGTCTGTAGTTAGTTCTCGTCATCGCAATGTATTCCATCAATCACGTAAAATTTAACATATAGGATTTTATTCTTTTTTATTCTTTCTGTAGGAAGATTCTTTAAGTAATATGAATTTAAGTAACTATTTTATGATACAATAAAGTGGAAAAACGATTATTTTACGTAACGTAATTTTTTAAAGAACTTCGAATTTAAAGGATTCAGATAGATATCTTAAACGTAATTAAACCCTCCATATCGTAACAAATTGAAAGAAATTGCGCAAGAAAGTTAATACACTTAATGCATAAAACATATATTTAAAATCCAAATGTAGGCGTTGACGCGTGCGTGCTACATGTTCGAAACGTTTGTTACATCCGCGATAAAATTTGTAACGACGAAGAAGCTTAACATATGGTGTGCTTCAAGACGACAGTAAAAAGTGTTGTCGTATTTTTCGAAATTTCTTCCATTCTTAATAAAAATATATTGTATAAATATAGTAGGATTTTTCAAATTTAAATAGTTATAATGATTTGAAACTTTACAATCGTACGGTTCTGTTTTATCCTTTGAATATACCTGTCATTTTCATATCTCCTTTTAACTAAACTAAATATTTGGAAATCCTATAATTTGTACACTTCTATTTGTGAATAAGATCGATGAAATTAAAGCGTAACTATGCTTTCAATAATGGCTTCGATGTATTGCTCACCATTATGGCGGATTAACGTCTCTAAGTGATCGACCTTAATCACTAAATGGCAGCCGCGATTCAGTGGTAGAGCCTTACACATGACGGACATTGCAAGCGCTTGTAAGACGTCTATCGTGAAACGTTTCCAATAGCATCGATTACGACGACGGTGAAATCCGAATAGAAATATATATCGCGTATCGCTTCAGCCTGACATGTCTTAAAATAGAATCACAATTTTTCGTTCTTAAAAAAAAAAAAAGAAAAGAAAAGAAAGTCTATAAAAATTATATGCAAATAAAATAGATAAATGGATAAATGGTTGTACAAATTTATAAAACAGATATTACAAATATACGTAAATAAATTATATATTTATAAATTGTTTGTTTAAATATCTGTTTGTTTAAATAAATAAAAGGGATATTTACGACTTACAATGAACGTAGTCCTGTTTTTAGTTTTAAACAAAGCAAAAACGGATAACAACTTTTTAAAATGTAAAACTCAACGCAACAGTGGTTTTTTTAATTAATCAATAACGTTCAAAGTTAATTAATTTAGAGTGGTTTGTACATTTTGTATGCTCGCCGTATTTTAACGTTTGATGTGTAACGTTTGATGTAGTACTTGATGCCCGAAAAATCGAAAAATAATTAAATTTGATCGTTTCGTCGAATTTACAAGTGTGTATATTCGTGTGAAATCCTATGTGCTTGTGTATGCTGATGTGAAAGGCGGTAATATATTTTTCTTTTTTCGATTATTGTTGTCAACTTTTGTGTGGAATAAATCAATTCCGTGAATAGAAGTGCAATCAATACAGCTTACTATGAAATGACAGCACAACAACAGTACATATCGCCATTGACGTCAGCTTCACAAAATTTCTCGAGTATCGAGGTCGTCCATTTGGGTTAAGAATTTATTTCCAAAATGCCACAAGCACGAATATCTTATGGAAATCCACTGTATTTCCATTGTAATTTTTAATAATCAGATTCCATATTGTATGCTACGATTCGAGGAAAATCCGCAGCTAATTATTATCTTTGCTGCCTTTAAATACCATAAATAGTCGTCCGTAAATTTTAAAAGATTTTCTGTGCCATACTTATATTGTGTATTTTAGTCTTAAGGTGCGGGTCGTGTTCAATTAATCGAAAGTGATGAAACTGTAATGGGTCACGATAGTCAAATATTAAAAATGGTCTCGTTGGCTACATTTAAAATCTTTACGAGATATATATGCATAGTACGTTGCTACTAGCAACGGGTAGCGATGAGCAATAGAGAACAGTACCTTCCTTATCTCGTCGTGATTATGTACATAACAGTAATGCAAAGTACTCGTACTGAATATCTTACAACATCTACATAGATTTTCAGATTTGTTTCGAATATTACCAGCATAACCATGATAGTAGAATTCTGTTACAGTATTAATTCTATAGTGCCGTTATGCATAATACAGCCCTAAAATGTTTCTACAAATATACGAATATTTTCGTCAGCTACTATATTCCAACCATGGCTTATTATGAAAGGAAATATATAACGAAATTACTTGTTTTTTTAGACTAAATTAGTTTAATTTGAATAATTTTAGTAATTGTGTAGGATCGAACAACAACTTATCATTAGCTTCACTCGAGACTTGATTGCACGTAGCAACGTAATTGCGTTGGAACTGAGGGTAGAAAACAATGTCAACCGTTAGACGCGTCCGTCTGGCGAATGTGTAACGCGTGAATAATAGATGGCGGCAATCACGTGAACCCTACTTATAGCTGTTTCGGCTTATATCGTAGCATTCAACCTAGGGTAAAACGATAGGGATCATTAGAAGTTGAAAGGCCGGCTGATCAGCCTCATTTTGTTCCATTTTTTAATCAAGCGATGAATCGACAAATTGTACAGATTTCGATGGTTATCACAGTTCTCTGTGAATTTTCAAGTACGGTTCGTCGAATTTAGTCAGATTGGCTACAGACTCTTTTACGAGCAGCTTGAAACTCGATCTAGTTTCGAGAAAATGAAAAATTCGTTTTATCTCTTTGCTTCCCTGTTCCTTCCTTCCTCTTTTTTTTGCTTTTTACATTGCGTTAAGACCGGCTAAATAATATTGATTGCCATGGACGTTGGCTGGTTCAAAATCACTGACATCGACGATAACAAAAGTAAGTTTGATGATCGATCATTTATCTGAGCCGATGTTATTCGACTTGAGCTCTGCATATTTGTTAATATTATTCTAGTAGGGATGAGATACTACAAATTTTAAATAACTTCGATTAAAATTATATTATAAAAATTATATTACATTAACGTTTAGAAGTCAATAAAGTGGAAAGAATTACGCGAGATAATGTAAATATAAATTATATTACAAGGAAACAATACGGCTAGGTAATTTGAAACATTCTGGCTAAAATTGCATTCTTTCAAAGTTAGGACGTACAGTATTTACAAAGTAGATTAAGTATCAAATGGGGTACTTAAGAAAATTCATGTTATCATTCTTTAGTAAACATTTTCAGGTTATAGCCTTCTGCAAAAGCTGCTTTACGTTACGTTAACGTATTCATTATTAATATTAATCATATTGTTCTTATCTCCTAGGGGCATAACAATCCATTTTTATATTGTGTTAAAACTAAATTTCTATTAGATTGTTGCAAAATTTTCTTTCGTTTTATAAAGAAATGATAGATTTTTTGTTTTATGTTATTTTATATTAAATTGGAGAAAGGTGGATCGCACATAATTCAATAAAATAATATAAAACAAAAAATATCGTACATCTATCATTTCTTTAGAAAACGAAAGAAACTTTTGGAACAACCTAATATTTCTCTCCAACGACACTTCTACGATGTTAAAATACTTGATAAAAAAATTTGATAAAAATATTAAGAAATTCTAATATTGATTTAAACGTATCGATTTATTTACTTTTCGCTGCCAGAAATTGTTAATTATGATTTCCACTTAAAAGCGTATTTCATATTATGAGGATAAATGATCAAATTCATCTCTAATATACACGTTAGAGAGTCATTTATAGCTGCAATCCTGTTTACCGCTCATATTCCTGGAACTCGATAATTCACTAGGCGATTGCTTTAACCGTGCAGAATACATCCATAAATAATTAATCGCTATTAATATTCCATCGACTTTTGAAAATCCCTGACGTGATCTATTTCACGTGATGAGAATACGTGTAAAGTGAGGTTATTGCTTGATTATCTTTAGTCGAATAAATCGAGTGATTCAAATTATAATGCGGAAGAAAGTCAAAACTATGTATATTATTTTTTTCAATTTTTATGTATCATTTGACGGAAGGAAATTTCGTAAGTAAGGTTCACCTTCTTTAATGTCAATGATTTTGAGATATGTTATTAAGCTCCAAATTCTAAGCAATCTTCTATATATATATATATATATATGTCGGAGATGAAAGAACGCCGGAGCTCCTCCTTGGATTCGCGGGAATACCGCAACTCTGTAACTTGGATCAAACAAATGCCGCTCCGATTGTTCGAGATTTATGATCATGAGCTTGGGCTCGAGGCGACAATCAGTCGCCGAACGTAGCCGCGGTCAAAGGGATGAACGTTTTATCTAACAAAGGCACAGAGTAACTCTATACCTCTCCTTAAAAGAAATAGTCGTAGCGATACGTGGCAGTAAATACTTCAATAGTTTCTATCCCGCGGCCCGCCACACGCAGATTTTGTCCTCCGGGTAAGATGATCGCCGGGTGTCGGCATGCCTTTGTGGCGTATGTTTAGTTAACGTGAGGACCCGCTATAGATCTTAAGATTTAGTCAAGCGAAGTCCTTCAAATAGACTTTGTTGCAACTACGGGAAGATAGGAGAAACCTATCTTCCACGAACGATGCCCCCCGTCAACAACCACCCCTCAAGGGCGGCCGGCATCTCTTTCAAAACGCCGATATGGAGATCGACCAATTAGCAACAGCGCTAATTTCCCTCTCCTTTGGAACGAAAGTTTTCTTTGACGAATCCGAGGATCTCATATCCTTAGACCCACCCAATATAGTTTTCCTCGACGACATCGTCGAGACGGAGAGTCATTCTTTCGTACGATCTCATCGACGAATGACAGTGCCACCTTACAACCAGAGAATACCTCACATCTAGTTAACAAAGAGTTAGACTTGAACTGTGCGAGAACATACGTTTACCATCCCGTGACCGCGGATTCGTTTCGAACCTAAGGTCATTATCACTAGTGCTACGAGTGCCTAATCTTGTTGATAAGCCTGTGCTAGTAAACTCTTTATTGTATCACGGCAACGGCTAATTGTAATGAGAACTCATCAAACGCCCCTCTCCATAATCCTGACCCTAATCCGACATATATATATATATATATATATTGTAGTATCGGAAAAAGGATAGGATTAGGATGATTTAGATTTGTAAAATTCTCCTAATGCTATTTATTAAGATTAATAAAAATAACAGAGATTAATTGGACAGAGAACGATAAATGTTCAACTTGAACTAAAACACAAAAGTCTTATTCCGTTCAAATCACTCTCGCAACTCTATAACTAACAACTCGATTTCTCTACAACGCTAGCAACTCTACAACTCTCGTCTTCGGCATCTGCACTCGCACGCTCTCGCTTCTCAACTCATACTGCACGCCTTTTGCATTCGTTCTCGCTGGCGTCTCAACTAACTCTACCCTTGGCGTCTCTTTGTCTTTTCTCGTCCCATCGAACACATGTCCCGAAACCCCGTGGCCAGGGTCACGCAGGCTCTTTCCACAAAACTGTCCACTTGAAAGGACCGACGACACATTGATGTACTCGACGGCGCCACGGCTCTCGCCACTTTGTATACGGTTCGGCCGATACCTTGGGCCTTTTGCCCACGATACTACACTCGGCCATTCCTGACAAATCACATCTGCCCTCAGATGTGCTCATCACTGTCCTCACTATCATCACTAACACCAACGTTCCACCACTTCATGTGGTCGGCTGCAGTGGAAGTCGTGCGCGGTCCCTCGTGTTCGCCTTCTCGTTGCACTACGTAGCGGTCATTTCGCAGGACTTTCACCACACGGTACGGCCCAAGGAACTTTGAATGCAGCTTTAACCCAGGACCGCCTTTTGTCCTCTCGATCGCCACCAGATCTCCTGTTTTGTAGATTGTCGCCTTCTTGCGTCTCTTGTTGAACGCCCTTCGCCGACAAGAGGTCGCGTTGATAGCTCGTCTTCGCACTACCTCAAATTCTCTTGCAGCCGCCTTATTCTTGCTTTTGTTTCGCTTCGTAGAATTCGCGACAGAATTTGTTTGTACAACTCTACAATTCGCGCGATGCTCGATGCATCCTACAAAAACTTGATCGCAACCGTCCGTATCGTTTCCACCCGACGCTACTGCGGTTATGTTCGCCGCAACCGATTCATCTAACGAAATTTTGTTCATTACGACGGTATCCTTGAGACAAGCACTCGTGGGAACTGCAACTGCCTGCTTATGTTGCACGTTCTCAACACGAGATAGATCCACTTCACGCGTTCCTGTCTC
This sequence comes from Bombus affinis, assembly GCF_024516045.1. NCBI lineage: Eukaryota > Metazoa > Arthropoda > Insecta > Hymenoptera > Apidae > Bombus > Bombus affinis. The sequence continues at coordinate 1,695,210 of NW_026108823.1, forward strand.
TATGTCCACTTTAAGGACCTCTGGAAACCCATCGGAATTCTCATTTTTTATTCTATGAATGGAGATATCTCCCCTCTTCATGCTTATCTCGACGGTATCCAAGAAGTCTGTACCTATCAACAACGAGTGTTGCATCGCAGTGTTCGGAACTACGTGTATCGTTATATGATACAATTCACCGTCTATAATAATATCTGTCGGAAATTTGCCGAGCGTAAAATTTCTCTTAGACCCGATACTGTGAAATTCGATAATGTCTTGACTTAACTTAGGCGCTCCGATTTTTACATACTGATTATACCGCATCAAAGTTAACTCGCTACCGGTGTCTATCAGCGCGCTCAGTTCGAAATTTCCGATCTTCACGTCTTTACCACGCTTCGTCGGTAACAATCGAAACACACTACCAACCTCTTTAATGGACTCGCTCAGATTGTCGCACTTCGATGCGATGTGTCCGTACTCTTTACACTTGAAACATTTAGGTCCCTTCGACCTGTTCGGGCACTCTGCACACACATGTTCTTCATCACCGCAGTTGTAGCAACGCGTCTTTCTCGCACTTCCACATTGACTGGGACTGTTGTTTCTCTCAACTCTGGCCGACTTCGCAACCGACTTCGTCCTTCGGCTCTTCTGCTCCTCGTGCGCGATTAGCCTCTTCCTTAGCTCCTTGATGGATGCAGCACCATACAGCATAGATTTATGGACTTCTTCGTCTATTATCCCGTCTATGATGTACTCTACTTTGACTTCTTCCTCTATATCGGCATGACTGGCTATTTCCAGCATGCGATACATGTAGGCCAAGCACGCCTCGTCGCTTTTCTTTCTCGTCCCACTAAGCTTTTGGTGTACTTGCCTACTGTTGGACTTTCTGGAGAACTCTCTGATTAGTCCCTTCTTCAGCTCATGCCAAGTCCTGGCATGGCACTCGAAGCTTGCGAATATTTTCGCCGATCCCCTCAGCAGCTTCCTCGCGTAGACTGCCTTCTGACCGTCGGACCACATACACGTGTCCGCGACTTCTTCGAATGATTCGAACCATCGCTCCACGTTTTCACCTTTGTCACCGCTAAACAATTCTAATGCGTCTTCGACGTCTTTAAAGCTTAACACCGAAACGGTACCTGCCTTTTGGCGATGTTCATCACGGTCCGAGCACATCGCTCGCGTACCTCCTTCGTGTTTCTTCACGTCTCTCTCATCTTCTTCATTGTCACTTTCGTTGTCGCTTTCTTCTTCCGACGATACGTTGTCTCCTTCCAGGGCCGCCTGTAGCCGTGCGCGTAGTTCAGATTTTCTCCCTGTGACCTTTAACCCCAAGCTAGCGAGGCGCGCTCTCAACTCCTTCGTCCTCAGCTTCTCGAGGTCTTCGTCTCCATCCTGATCGCGCTCAGCTCTCTGCCCACTCCTTAGGTTTCGCTGATTTACCGATTCCTCATCGCGCTTCGATTCCTTCGAAGTTGATTGACCAGCCTTATATGCTCGGTTCAGCCTGGCCATCAGCACTGACTTCGAACCTGATATCGGCAGATTCAGACTTGCGAGCTTATTTCTTAGCTCCTCCAGCGTCGAAACCTCTTCAGTCGAAAACTGTTCCTCTTCACAATTTGCCATTTTCAACTCTTTTTTTTTCAACACAATTAGTTCCGTTAAACGTGTCGTTCTCTGTCTGGTTTCAATCCCGGCTCGAGCCCCCAATTGTAGTATCGGAAAAAGGATAGGATTAGGATGATTTAGATTTGTAAAATTCTCCTAATGCTATTTATTAAGATTAATAAAAATAACAGAGATTAATTGGACAGAGAACGATAAATGTTCAACTTGAACTAAAACACAAAAGTCTTATTCCGTTCAAATCACTCTCGCAACTCTATAACTAACAACTCGATTTCTCTACAACGCTAGCAACTCTACAACTCTCGTCTTCGGCATCTGCACTCGCACGCTCTCGCTTCTCAACTCATACTGCACGCCTTTTGCATTCGTTCTCGCTGGCGTCTCAACTAACTCTACCCTTGGCGTCTCTTTGTCTTTTCTCGTCCCATCGAACACATGTCCCGAAACCCCGTGGCCAGGGTCACGCAGGCTCTTTCCACAAAACTGTCCACTTGAAAGGACCGACGACACATTGATGTACTCGACGGCGCCACGGCTCTCGCCACTTTGTATACGGTTCGGCCGATACCTTGGGCCTTTTGCCCACGATACTACAATATATTACAATAATTAGTTTCCGCCTAAACTGCTAGAACCACGTAGCACGCACTCTACTCTCGTTTATTAAACATTCAGGCCATCTGATCGCATGCGACGAGTTTTATGTTAATCCCGACCAATTACAATATCTTTCTCTCGTTTACAAGGGACGACGAGACTGGCAGTTGCGTGCTTTCCAAAGCAAAAGCCGCGATATCTGCATGATAACCTAACCTCAACCGATTTTGTTGTACTATTCTTAAGTGGACTTCGTTTGTACCACTTTCGTAACAAAAATAGAATATCTAGAACACAGCATTCCGTTATGCGATATTGTCAATTTCTAACATCTGAAACATCAGAGATAATTTTTTCCCTACAGTTGTAAATTTGTGTGAAAAATTACGAACGTAACGATGTTTGGCGCATGTACAGTTCCCCCTCCCCCTCCCCCTCCAACCTTCATTTGCGTAGACATGCTAGAAAGATCCACTTTTCCACGGTGAAACTGTGTGTATTGTAATTTCATTTTGACAATGGTCCAACATCCTACTATGCATAAATTTAATATCAATATAAGCAGGTTTCATGCCAAGTATTACATCTAACGTATAAGCACAAACCCTGGTTTTAAATACCTTATAGTAACACCGAAAAGATTATTCAGTTGGATGTCTGGCTCAACATCAATATTTTACTTAGAAGATAATACGTCGAGAGCATGTTGGTGGATGGAATGGGAGATGAATGAAGGCTTACTTCTGTAAAATACGTAAAATGGTAGTCGGAATGAATTTTGGCGCTTGGGGACAGAAAAAGAGCTGACTGATACTGTCATACACCTGAATTTATAAAATTTTGAAAATCGATGTAACCTTTGAACTTTATCGTATTCTGTTTCGTAGCACAAATTATTGTTCCCGAAATGTACGTTTAGTGTTATAATATATTTGACCAATGGTTCTCAAATACTAGTTTTGCTAAAGCAATGGTGGAATTGGAGCAATTCTTTCTTCTTTCATTCTTTGAATGACCTGAATTTTCGAGTAGTCCAGTGACGCTTGATCCGTACAATTAATCGATTTCTTCTTATTACAGAGCTGCAAGAGATTCCGCGTTGGACGCCGATGTTGCGAGTTCGAATGCCTGGATGAGGTTGGCACTGAGTATTGGTCCGGATCTGATGTGGTTATCGTCGATGGTTCACCTAAACTTGAAAAACATAGTGTATTGTGGACGCTGAGCTTAGTGATGGCAATTGTAATATTTTAATTTCTCAATAAAGATTCCGATGGCGCCGTTGACAAAATTCGTACCTTATAAACGTCGACGATTAGCTTCAGCCACCGGGAAAAGAAGTGGTGTACAATGTAGTGTGTTAACGAAGAATCATTTGTAACTGAATAATTATACCTCGAGAAGATTATACCTGAGTAATTATATTTATTCTTATTTTCTTCCCCTTTATTTCATTTGAATAGATTTTTGTATTCAAAGAGCGAGGTATGATTATTTCAGACGGGTTAATTTGTTTTTATATATGTCAAAAGAATGAAAGGAGATGACGATGAATCGGTGACAGGTAGAAAATTGTAATCTGTTGTATTTCCATGGTACTGTATACTTGATTATATTTTGTTCAATATTATTCATATTCTATCATGTAATTTGGGAATATACATACATATACATATATGAAAATATAGTGGTATACTTATCCCCTAATCTTTGTGATTTCTATGAAAATTTTATGATTCATTGTCACTTGTATGAAGGACGGAAATATAAAAAATTGATAAAATTATTAATAATATTTACAAAGAAAAAGTGAGCTGTTGGATATACAGGGTGGTTGGTAACTGGTAAAAAAAAGAAGTCGAAAATATACAAATTTTTCATTTGAGGCTTTGTTTTCGAGAAAATCGACTTTGAATTTTTGCTCGGTACGCGTGCACTTTATCACGTTTCGTTATAACGGATTTTATTGTAGATTGTGTTTCGATTGACGTTATGTTGATAAACCGTTCCAATATGTTGCACGCGTTGCACGCATACCGATCAAAAATTCAAAGTCGATTTTCTCGAAAATAAAGTCTCAGACGAAAAATGTTTATTCTATATTTTCGACTTCTTTTATCGAGTAGAATCACCAATTTTCCGCTTGTACTATCAATTACCAACCAGCCTGTATGACAAAATTCTATTTTAAACACCAAATTCGCCACGATTGGCTATTTTGTTTACGAAATTAAACGAATTTAATAAATGAAATGGCAAGGAAGGAACTACAAGTGACCGTCAAACTATTTTTATGCTTGAAAAGTAATTCGCAAAGTAATATAAAATAATACTACTGATTTGTGTCTCTTTCAGAATTTTTTCTTAATCTCTTGTTTTTTTCCCTTCAAATTTATTATTTATTATTTATTCGGTGTCACGAAAACCGATTAAATATTAAATATCTTAAATATAGATTGAAATGAAAGCTTGTCAGTTCTCGTTCAATTGTCACTTCAAAGTTGTTAGTTCAAAGGTTCTCGTACATCATAAAGCAAGGGACCAAATCTTTAACTTATTACAAATTAAACCTTTTATTGTAATTACGAAAATTATGAAAGTACCAAGCGAAACAAGTAGGGAACATGAACTGCTCAACGAACCAAAGAACGGCTCAGTGACAAAATTAATAAAGTAAGGATCACAAATATTACAACATTACACTCTTACATCACATAATAGTTCTCTATACAAAAGATATATAGCGAATCGACTTTTCACAACGATAAGAATCAACAGAACCAATTAAGACCAGGCGAAACTCTCATAAGACAACAATATCAGAGGGATCAAATCAGCGATTTTAATCTATGTTACAAATTATAGTTATCAAGAAAAATTGCTCTTTTCACGAAAATTATGCTGATGACACACTCACAATGCATTTTATATTTGGTAGTCGGATGTGCTCGTGGTCATCAGGAGTATAAAGTCGACGTTTTTAGAAAATGACAGCGCTGTCGGGTTTTAAAAGCTTTTATTTTTTTATTCATCATTACGAAGATTGTGATGGAAGAACGTAATGGGGTAAAATCTGACGATTCCTTAATGAAGAATGCTTAAAGAGATTCTATAGAAAACGGTGATCGTTTCGTTGGGTAGTTCATTCGAATTTTGATCAGGATTATTGAGATAGAAGGGTCGAGAGCTTGGTGGAATATCAACTTTGACGCTTCAACGCTTCATCTCTTTTCAAGCTCACCAGTCACGAACCATGGTTCACTGAATATATCTTTTTGGAAAATCCTTTTTGGATTTTCGTACGAGAAACATGGTATGTTTGACAAGGGATTTTCTTTTGAGGCAATTTAGAGTGACAAAAAGGTCTTTCTGTTAGGTAGCTTGTCGATAAAAATGTTTTATTAATAACGTAAATGGAACGAGTAGTTACGAATTTAAATAGAATATGACCAAATGGAATATATATCTTCTCTTCGACTTTCATAAGCTGAAAGCCCCGTATCTAAATTTTATCTTAATTATTTGAAGCAAAAAGTATGTTCTTTTATCTTCTTTTAGTTGTAACATTCACTATACTATGCTTTGTTTATATGCTAAAGCTCATATTTTATGAGTTAAGGAATAAATTAGATATGGGGGGACTATATTGTTAGATTGTTAAATGTAACTAAATGGAACTCATAGTTTATTAAAAACTGTGGGATAAATACGTATAAATGTTGTAGTCGTTGTAATCTATTATTGTGCTATTATAGGTATACGTGTGTACTATAGAAGGACCACCCTATTAGGTACTGACAGCTTTCTTCTAACATAATCTTTCCATAGAATCTTATAATCTTTTTCCTCTATTGTCTCCGAATAAGAAGTGTGTAATAAATGTTCGAATTTCGGTGTGTTGAGAAAGCTGCTCGGTTAAGTTTCTGACTACAAAAATGGTCTTTTTTTTATCAGAAAGAACGAAAATAAATGTTCGGCAACGAGTTTTTTTTTTTTAAGATTTTTATTTTTACGTATCAAGTATAGGGAAGAAGTAGTGATCTCTCTTTTATCGATGAAATCATGTTAGGCGAACGTAGTAAATGGCTTCTGCAGTATCACGGAACTATTCGTATTACTCGATTAACTGAGTTCCCCTGAGTCAGTGGTTCTCAATTCTTGAAGCGTTTATTTATCGATTAGGGAATAGTTCTAAATCTTTTTCGACTTTCTCCAAAGAATTCTCAAATTGAATATTTAAGACAGCATTTAATGAATTCAAATTGAAACACCTTATTTTATTACGTAAAATTAAAATAACATACTACAAGGAATGTCAGTAATTTGGTATTTCTCTATGCCAATTTCCTTAAAATTTGTATAAAATTTAAATGTATCTTTTGTTGCTAATCTAAAAATTATTACTGTTTCCAATAATATAAGAAATAATACCTTAAAAATCGCTCAATAAATACGCAAAATACTTTGAAGGTAACCAAGCCAAAATAAATAAATAAATAAATAAAAAACAAATAAATAAATTTAATAGTAAACACGTAGGTGAAACACTTGCTGAAATTTGCATCACTCGACACGAGCGAACCGTTCGGAAGGAAAACGCGTTCAGCCCCCAAGGCGGTGGAATTGGGATCACTTAATTAACTCCGTTTGAATCTATCTTGAATTAATTCTCGTTTAACGACCTGTGCGTATTCAACATCATATCATTTCCGACCATATCGTTCCCAGAAGATGAAACAGCACGGTAAAACAGATGTGAATACCTATCACGAGCGAAACAGAAATGCGAAGGTCCTTTGGAACGATAATAATAAAATTGCATGCATAGGAACCATGGATGGAACACAAGACAAAGGTGTAGATGGTATTATAAGCTTTGAAACGAGCGTATAGGACGAGAGAAATTGATCAAAAAATTGAGTTGAGCCCATTGAAGTTAGGAATAACATACTTTGATGTTTTGTTTAAAGGAGAGATATTGAGCTGTGCAAAAATTGTATAGGTTCTCTGAAGGTAAATAAGATTTTGTTGCTGAGTAAATAAACGAGATTTCAAGTTTCTCTTGAATATTGGAAATTTAAAGGTTTTGATGGTATTTTATCGTTATATTACTTCCAAATTTTAAAGGACCAAATCACATGGCTGATATTTTTAAAGTCTTTCTATATCTTTGAGGAAGTAAGATAAGGTTGATAGATAGTCGTTGTTGGTACTTAACCGAGTATGGTCATATAGTCGATTAAATGAAATTTCTATTCTTTCAGATATATATCGTCAAATATATATGTCGGATTAGGGTCAGGATTATGGAGAGGGGCGTTTGATGAATTCTCATTACAATTAGCCATTGCCGTGATACAATAAAGAGTTTACTAGCACAGGCTTATCAACAAGATTAGGCACTCGTAGCACTAGTGATAATGATCTTAGGTTCGAAACGAATCCGCGGTCACGGGATGATAAACGTATGTTCTCGCACAGTTCAAGTCTAACTCTTTGTTAACTAGATGTGAGGTATTCACTGGTTGTAAGGTGGTACTGTCACTCGTCGATGAGATCGTACGAAAGAAAGAATCTCCGTCTCGATGATGCCGTCGAGGAAAACTATAATGGGTGTGTCTAAGGACATGAGATCCCCGGATTCGTCAACGAAAGCTTTCGTTCCAAAGGTGAGGGAAATTAGCGCTGTTGCTAATTTGTCGATCTCCATATCGGCGTTTTGAAAGAGATGCTGGTCGCCCTTGAGGGGAGGTTGTTGACGGGGGGCATCGTTCGTGGAAGATAGGTTTCTCCTATCTTCCCGTAGTTGCAACAAAGTCTATTTGAAGGACTTCGCTTGACTAAATCTTAAGATCTATAGCGGGTCCTCACGTTAGCTAAACATACACCACAAAGGCATGCCGACACCCGGCGATCATCTTACCCGGAGGACAAAATCTGCGTGTGGCGGGCCGCGGGATAGAAACTATTGAAGTATTTACTGCCACGTGTCGCTACGACTATTTCTTTTAAGGAGAGGTATAGAGTTACTCTGTGCCTTTGTTAGATAAAACGTTCATCCCTTTGACCGCGGCTACGTTCGGCGATTGATTGTCGCCTCGAGCATAAGCTCATGATCATAAATCTCGAATAATCGGAGCGGCATTTGTTTAATCTAAGTTACAACGTTACGGTATTCCCGCGAATCCAAGGAGGGGTTCCGGTGTTCTTTCATCTCCGACTTATATTATATATCAATGTTAATTGTTATCTGTGTTGGCGTAGTGAATAAACACATTGATGTTCGGTGTTTCAATTATCAGAATTATAATCGATGTTAAATGTATAGAGTGTCAAAGAATTATTTGTTGTAGCTGTGGAAGATGGAGATCTGTTAGAGAAAATGGATCATGAAATTGATCTTGAGTATAATTTTCAGACAAAATTTTTTATTGCATCATAAAGTACTTATCACGAGAAACGAAAGTTTCAGAAAACCCCTGGATCGTAAATGATTCGTTCTTTTGAAAAAAGCTGTTTAAAATTTCTTATACTAATCCTTATACTAATTGTGTATACTAATTGTATTTAGTATATTATGTTATAAATAATGGTTAATATAAGTATCAAAACAAATAGACAACAATTAATTAGATAACATCGTAATCCAGAATGATAAGCGAACAAAACGCAGTACTCAGACAGCAAACCCAACAAATCACAGTCATGCTACAACTAATTACAAACGTGCTAAGCAAAGAATAAAAAACGGACACTCTACAAATAGCAGCCTGGAACTCAAACGGCCTACAACAACGGGTCCTCGAAATTAAAACATTCATATACAGTAACAATATAGACATACTACTTGTCTCAGAAACACACTTCACTACAAAAAGCTACATGAAAATACCATACTACACCATATATGATACCAAACACCCCTCAGGAAAAGCTCACGGAGGGACAGCAGTGATAGTCAGAAACGATATCAAACATTATCTACACAGCCAAGTTAACAAAGAATATTTACAAGGAACCACTGTTACAGTTCAAACTAGCAGCAACTACTTCCAGTTGTCAGCAGTGCCTCCGCGACAGAAAATAACATCACAAATGTGGGAAGAATACTTCCAGGACCTAGGGGACAAGTACATCGCAGCGGGAGACTACAACTCAAAGCACACGCTATGGGGGTCAAGAAACATTATACCTCGAGGCAGAACACTGGAAAAATACATTAGAAATAATAACCTCAATATATTATCCACAGGAACACCGACACATTGGCCGACTGACCTGAACAAAAAACCAGATCTTCTGGACTTTGCAGTTACAAGGGGACTAAACACAAATAAACTAAAAATAACACCCAACCTCGAGCTCAGCTCCGATCATACACCCATAATAATTGAATACAGAAACAAACCAATACACTATAGCAAACCAGAAACACTATGCAATAAAACCACCAAATGGCAAACTTTCAAAGAAATAATAGAACGCAAAATAAACTGCAACATCCCGTTGAAAACTCCGGAACACATAGAACAGGCAGTAGCAACATTGACAGCAACTGTTCAAGAAGCAAGGACAACGACTACACCCGAATCAACCAGCAGACAAACAATAGCAATCCCGCAAGAAATACTCGACAAAATCAGAGAAAAAAGAAAAGCAAAAGCAAAATGGCAAAAATACAGAACTCAAGAAAACAAAAAACACTTAAACAAACTTGCAAAGGAAATAAAAAACAAAATAAAGGAGCACAACGATAACGAATTCGCAAAGTTCATAGGGACACTCTCCACACACGAGAACACCAACTATTCACTATGGAAAGCCACGAAATAAATAAGGAAGCAAATAATACCCGTCCCAGCAATCAGAAAAGCAGATAACACATGGGTAAGAAGCAACGAAGAACAAGCTGAAGAATTCTCCAACCACTTCTGCAACACATTCACACCACACATTATCAACAACAGCAACCTCAAAAGTCATACGGAGGAGGATCCACAAACCACTATTACCACAACCGGCAAAGAATACACCATACCTAAAACATCAGCACAAGAAATTAGAAACATAATTGATAAAACAAAAAACAATAAAGCGCCAGGAATCGACCTAATTGTTACGCCGCGCAACACATCTGCACTCCATCCCGCGCGGCGTGACAGCCAACGGTCGACGTGCCGTCCTTCGAACCCTCTATAGGCCTAAGGACCCACCATAAAGTCGAAATCCTAACTGCATTGTTCGCACACATGGGTCCTTGGGTTTATTACGTGCTCTTAAGAATTGCGGAGAAAGCAGGTAGTGGCCTAACGAAAAAAGCGGAGATCTTCCTAACGGAAAATCCGAGTCTCCCCATAAACAATGTCGCCTAGGACCCAAGTTAATAGAAGGCTTCTTCCTCCTATCTTCCTTCCCAACATTGCTCATAACCAATCAGCATCGCGGATCATTGCCCTCACTTTCCTAACTGAAAATGTAAGCAACGAATCCGCATTCTTCGTTCAAAGGGCACACCCATACCGAGCTTTCCTCCGCATTCACATTAGAATAAAACTTCAGAGTTTGATCGTCTCTCACGGTGCCTAGAGTTCCTGCATTTCCTATAACTCTCACCGTTCCTACCTCTCCTGAGTTTGATCGTCTCTCACGGTGCTTAGAGTTCCTATAATCCGTATAGCTCTCACCGTTCCTGCATCTCTCAGAGTTCCTTCATCATTTCTCACGGTGCCGAGAGTTCCTGCATTCCCTATAACTCTCACCGTTCCTATATCTCTCAGAGTTTCCTACAACTCTCAAGGTGCCTACACGGCCTAGAGTCTCCTAAGGCTCTCACATTATCCAGAACTCCGACAGTTCCTATAACTCTCAAGGGCCTAGAGCGCCTAAAGCTCTCCTTTTCTCATCCAAGACTAACCCTTCTCTCGTTATCTGTATTTTAATCAACGGCGTTACTACTTTCTGTGATTGTATAAAGTGTTGGAAATATACATTATTATAACTCAGTGACTACCAGTGTTATACCGCATCAACCAGCCCGATTATCCTAACCGAAATACGGGGATCGAACTATTCGTGGTGTCGATTATTCTAATCGTAACGGGAATTTACGACTCCCGTTGACGCGTATTCTAACGACCGCATCTCCCCGCGATAGCTCGAAAATACACTAATCAATGGTAAAATCTTGAAAAACCTTCCGCCAAAAGCAATAAGACTAATGACAATAATATTCAATGCAATTCTAAGAATTCAATGCTTCCCCAAACCATGGAAATTAGCACAGATCAAAATGTTACATAAATGAGGCAAAGACCCGCACCAAACTGCATCTTACAGACCAATATCACTGCTTCCAGTATTTTCCAAAATACTGGTAAAAATAATATATTGCCGGATAAAAACAATAATAGAGACAAAAAACTAATACCGGATCACCAATTTGGTTTCAGAAACAAACACTCCACGATAGAGCAAATGCACAGGCTTATAAACGAAATAATAGTAGCACTAGAAAACAAGGAATACTGCACAGCCCTCTTTATAGACGTAGAGAAAGCATTCGATAAAATTAACCATGAAAGTCTACTACAAACAATTAGGAAACAATTCCCGGAGCAAATACACCAATTAATAAAATCTTACCTAAGCAGCAGAACCTTCGTAATAAAAATCAAGGACACACATTCTCAAGTTAAAGACATCAAGGCCGGGGTACCACAAGAAAGCGTCCTAGGCCCAATACTATACACATTATACACGGCGAACATACCAACAACTACCAACAGCACAGTATTGACATTCGCGGACGACACAGCTATACTAGTCAGGCATACTAACCCAGAAACGGCAGTCAAAATACTACAAGAACATATCATAAAAATAGAAAATTGGCTACAAGAAAAACAAACAAAAGCAAACCCCAATAAATGCAACCATATTACATTCACGCTACGGAAAAAGATACCACCAAACATCCTATTGAACGGTACGCATATAACGCAAACACAGCATGTCAAATACCTAGGACTCCACTTAGATACACAACCCACATGGAAACTACACATCAAATCAATAGTAGAAAAAATACAGAAAACAAGGAGACAAATGCATTGGCTAACAAGCCGAAAATCCAAATTAAGCATAGAAAATAAATTAAAAATATATAAAACGATCATAAAACCAATCTGGACGTACCGAATACCATTATGGGGGACGGCAGCAATGAGCCATATAAACAAAATAGAGGTAATACAGGCTAAAATCCTCAGAACAATAGTAAACCGACCTTGGTACGTCAGAAACGAAGATATACGGAGGGACCTGGAAATCCCAACGGTCAAGGAAGAAATTAGCAGATACTCCGAGAAATACAAATCAAGAATAGCAACACACGCAAACCGGTTAGCTGCGGAAACATACAAAACCATAAACATGGACAGAAGACTAAAAAGGCAGCACCCAGCAGACCTTATAAAGGACATAACCTAACAAACACGAGGATGGTACCACGCTGGGGGTAGCCACCAACATGCTAATTTAACTGTTAAAAAATTCCACCAAATGTCCAAATTGGACAAATTGTGAATTTCAATAAATAAATAAAAAAAACATCGTAATAACATAATATAATATAATGGGGATCATCATGATGGCGGCAAGCAGAACGGACACGTGCACGTCGCTCCGTAGGCATAACCGAAATATCTGGGTAAATTAAAGAACTCGGGCGGAAAAGTGCACGAAAGTGAAGTTTCTAGTGCTCCGGAATGAGTGGGAGTACAAGAAATAGGTGAGCTCGCTGGTATAAAAGCGAGAGAAACGATTGAAAGTGCTGTGTGTGAAAAGTGAGGTTAGGGGCAGAGCGGAAGCCATCTTGGGTCGCGAGACCGAAGCGCCACCGTGCAGGCTACCTGGGTAACCAAGGAGTGGTGGAGAGCGCCCCCGTGGAGGACCAGTCTAAACTCCCCGCGTCGAACAGTGATAGGGACACTGCGAGTTTTAGTATCCGGTCATCAGTCATACGACTGGCGACTTTACGACGACATCGGCAAGTTATTTAGGACACGAATCGCATACACGCGGAAGGATACAGTGGGAGCATACGACGACCGGCTACGTCGAAGGACATCCATTTCAAACATACATATATATATATATATATGTATATTAAAGATACAAATACAATATGGACAAGTACTATAAGGTAAGTAAACTTACGGCTCAGGGGGTTTCGGAGCTTCCAGGCCCCGTCGGGGATTCGAGTAGCGTCCCAGGCTCGACCCGACGGTCACCCAACGACTGGACGAACGGCGAGGGGAAGGTCGATCTCAGGGCCTCCCCTCGTTCGGTAAACACGACCGGGGACCAAGAAACACCCGCAGTTGTCACAGAGGAAAAGATGTGCAAGAGAAGCACAAGAAGATACCTCGAATTTGATGAAGACATCGCGGGGATCATCGAGGATGTCGAGATGCCAATGTAGGCACTCAAGGATAAGACACCACCCACCGAAAAGGCGACCCGATTCGCCAAGGAAAAAATCCCGAAAGGTGACAAGATCACCAGATATATGAGAAAGTCCCCAGTGGAGGGGAGCGCGTGCAAGACAACGAGAAGCCTGGCCAGGAGCCAGCCGATGGCAACGAGGGACGAAACGGCCAGCACCTCGGAGCTAGACACACCGGCGGAAATGTCGGACAGCGGCAGCGAAGCGGCGGCACCAAGGGAATGTCTCAGGAGGAAGGCCATGGCGAACAGAGCAACGGCCGAGACCAAAAGCAATGACGAGGACAGTATCGTCATCAAAATGAGCGAATGGATGGCGATGACGGAAATCATCACAGAAGTCTTCCGCGAAATCCAATGCATAGGTAGCAGACTCTACCTCATGAGCAAAAAGGATACCGACATCAAGAAAAGGAGGGACGCAATCAGTAAAAAAGCGATCAAGCTCCACACGATGTTGGACGTGATGAGGCTCAAGAGGAACGCTAGGACAGTCACGGCCACCAGGATGACCAGCCCTCCGGGGAGGAGTGAGGAGAAGGAAGGAAAAAGGAAGGAGAGATCGCCCGTCGAGGGGAAGGGCGACACCAAGAGAAAGAGACCAACGACCGTGGAGGCCTCCTACGCAGGAGCCTGTGCCGGCAACAGCTCGGCAAAAGCTACTACGGACTGCACGAACAGCGATGTAAAGGATGACTGGATCCCTGTCCGCGGAAGGAGAGGAAAAAGAACGGACACCCCGACGGTGGTCAGTAAGGCGAACGCAGGAAGGGCGGCATTGGACAAACCAAAGAGGCCGGAGGGACCGAAGAGGATACGTAACAGACCCGGAGACGAGCTGAAAGCAGGTAGCAACGCCAAAAAGACCGCGGCGGATATGAACACGGCGCTAAGAGGCAAGGTGAGAGCGCTACCAATGCGCGACAAGACCTCCGTAGAGATCAGGGATATAGACCCGCTCGTAGGCAAGGAAGAACTAGCCAGGGAGATAGGAATGCAACTGGGCATAAGCGACATCACTGAGGTCGAAGTAAAGACCCTAAAAATGGCGCCGTGGGGCACCCAATCGGCAATAGTGACGATGCCGAAAGCCTATCTGGCCAAAGAGGGGGCGCGCCTCGATAAAGGCACTACCCAATGTGGTAAAGTGCTACAGATGTCATATGTTCGGTCATATCGCGAACAAATGCACGGCGATAAGCCCTGGAAAGGAGATTTGCAGGAAGTGCGGAGCCAAAGACCACACGATAGCTGCCTGCGCCAACGCATCCTGCTGCTCCATCGGCAGCAAGGAGAAAGGAGTGAAATTTGACCACGTAACCGGATCCCTGGCTTGTGCAGATTATAGAAGGCGCTTGAAAGCGAATAAATGAGGATACTGCAGATAAACCTCAACAGATGCAAGTTGGCACAGGACATGATGCACCAATGCGCGATCGAACTTAGGCCGGATATAATAATAATTTCCGAGCCGAATAGGCAGCTACCGCACTGGTTTGATGACACCAAAGGAGACGCCTCGATATGGGTCACACTCCTCAATGGCAAACTGCCTGATGAAACAACAGAGGTCAAGAGCGACGGGATAGTGGGCGTCCGCGTCGGCGACGTCTTCTGCTTCAGCGGATACTGTTCGCCCAACATAAATAAGCTAGCATACTCCGAATACATAGACACGCTGTCGAATATGACGAAGAGCGCTGATAGAGGACACGACAAGGTCGTCGTGGCCGGAGACTTCAACGCAAAGTCAACCTGTTGGGGAGGATCGACCACAGACAAGAGAGGGAGAGTCTTAATGGAGGCACTAAGCGGCCACCGGGTGTTTCCATTGAGGCTCAAGGAAAAGTACACTTTCTTCATGAACGGGAAGACGAGCTTCCCCGACATAATAAGCGTATCCAATAAGGTCAGCGAGATACACGCCGGAAACGCGGTCTTGGACAAATACTCGGCCTCGGACCATCTGTACGTGCTCCACAGGTTTAAGGCGAGGAAGACTCGAACCGTATCAAAGTTCTACAGGTACGTGACCAAGGACATGTCGCCGGAGGAGTTCCTGAGCAGATTCGACGACACACTGAAGAAGGAGGACCTCAACGCGGCTATCGGAGAGGATGGGGCCGAGCCCTTGCAAAAGAGCATCGAAGGTACGTGCGAAGGGATGCTAAGGAAGTCGAACTGTGCGGCGAGCCGCAAGTACGCGAACTACTGGTGGAACCCGATGATCGCGGAACTGAGAGCGCAGGCGCACAAAGCGCTCAGGAAGGTGACGAGAGAAAGGAAGAAGAATGCCGGCAACACCGAGCCCCTCGTCAACGCCTACAAGGAGATCCGAAGGCAATTAAAAAAGGAGATCGCCGGCAGCAAAAAAACAGCCTGGGCAGAATACTGCAAGATACTGGAGAGCGACCCTATCGCACGGTCATGAAGAAATGTAAAAGCAAGGGACCAACCAACGACATGCCGATCGACATGGTGAAGGCAGTCCTACAGAGGCTATTCACCTTGGGACACGGACTCCCCCCCATTATGAGGGCCGCGAAGAGGCAGAGACCGAAGAAGATGGAGATATTAGCCTCAGCGTCGCCATCGACGAAGGCGATGTCGTCGATGCCGCCGGAAGAATGAACACCAAGAAGGCTGCAGGAGTCGATGGCGTGCCGGGCGAGATCGCGAAGCTGGTAGCGAGTCGCAGGAGCGAGCTCGTGACAAGGGCGCTCAACGGCATCACTGAATCAGGAAGGTTCCCAGTCTGCTGGAAGACGGCCAGAGTAATACTGCTAAGGAAACCGGGTAAGGATCCCAGTCTCCCTAACGCGTACCGGCCGATAAGCATACTCCCAACCATGAGCAAGATCTGGGAAAAATGCTTTAAGAAGATCATCGAGAGATGCATCGGAATGGACCCGTTCCATCGGAGGCAATATGGCTTCAGAAAGAAGAGGAGTACGGTAGACGCCATCACGCAGGTGATGAAGTTTGCCAACATCTGCAAACAGAAGAAGGTAGTATGCGTGATGATCACTCTAGATATTAGCAATGCCTTCAATTCGCTCAGCTGGAAGAGCATATACGAGGAATTTGACAAGAGGAAGCTGCCATGGAAGGTCTAAAGGCTAATCGGCAGTTACCTATCCGGAAGGAGGATCATCGTGAGCAACCAGCACGGCACGGTGGAGCACGAGGTGGCGGCGGGAGTCCCGCAGGGATCCATCCTCGGACCATTCCTGTGGAACTTGGTATACGACCGGTTGCTCGAGAGACTCGACAACATGCCAATGGTCAGAGCAACCGCCTTCGCGGATGATCTGGCCATCATATGCTCCGTCGGGAGGAACGAAGAGGCCTCCGCCAAGGTCAACACGATGCTAAGGATCGCCAACGATTGGTGCACGAGTGTCCGGCTCACCCTGGCGAGAGAAAAGACGGAGGTCATGTTCATCACAAGCTTGCGAGTGCCGAGAGTGGTGAAACTCAGGTTGGGCTCCACGGACATCGAAACGGTCGATCGCATCAGGTATCTCGGAGTCGTCATTGACTCCAGTCGGAGGTTCGGTGCGCATATCGAGATGGTGTGTAACAGAGCCGACAAGTTAATAGAAGCCCTTAGGGGAATTCTACCCAACATCAACGGGCCGCCCAGCTTGGCTCGTAGGCTCTACTACAATGTGTGGGAGTCCATCGTAACTTACGGAGCACCGGTGTGGGCTAGAGCAGCGAATACCGATAAGAACGGGAAAAAGCTGAAACGAGCACAACGAACGGCCCTGTGCATAACAACGACGGCATACCGTACCGTCTCCCACGCGGCACTTTGCGTGTTGACCGGGAATCTCCCGATTTACATAAAGATAAAGATGCTCGGAGAGACCTACGAGAGGATCAAGATCCATGGGTCCAGGATTGGCACGGATGACGGCTGCAAGCTGAAGGAGGAACTGGAGGCGATTCGCAAGAAGGCTCAAGAGGACTGGCAGAAGGAGTGGAACAACTACAAAAAAGAAAATATCACAATGAAGCTAATACCGAGTGCGCTGCTATTTACCAAAAAGAAGATGGACATCGATCACCACACCATGCAGCTGCTAACCGGGCATGGGAGCTTCGGTGTCTATAGGAAAAGGATTGGCAGGGACAGCGACAGCAACAGTCTCGACTGTGGAGACCCGAACGACGATGCAGAGCACGCCCTCTTCGCGTGCCCGAAGTGGACGGACAGAAGGATCGAGCTGGAGAACGCTCTGGGCGGGAAGATAGACGTGGGCAATCTGATCGCCAAGGTGACCACCAAGGACGAGAGCTGGAATAAATTCAGGCAATTCTGCAAGACCGTCATGTGTCACAGGAGGGTGACAGCGAGGGCCTGGGAAGAGGCAAGGAGGAGAACGAGCGAAACAACAACTACGCGGAGCAATGAGGGCAAGAACATGAAGCAACGAAAGACCGCAGGAGGAGACCAGCCCAGTATTCTGAACTGGCTGAGAGGACGACATGAGCAGTAACTGCCCGAAGAAGTAGATACCACGGGGCACGAAAGGACAACCCTGATGACTGCCGACAGGTTTTACCGGGGTTGTCTGCCCCCCAAGCGGTGGAAGAAGGAGGAGGGGTTTTTAGTGGGTATGGCAACGACATCCGACCGACTCCCACATAACCCAGTGATGCGGGTCACTGGGCATGCGTAATAGCATTTTCCCCTCCCCACGCAAAAAAAAAAAAAATTATGTGATCTGTGCAACCGTTATCTAATAGCCACATTACTTCATTATTACTTATCTCGTTCGCCTCGCCGCTGTGTGCTGCGTGCGCCGTTGCTATCCATGTGCCTGATCTTGAGTTACCATGCTCGCTCGTGCCGGTTGTTGATTGACGATGGAAATTTCCACGTCCCCTGCTCGTATTTCCTTTGTTTCCTCTTCCTCTGCTGCGACCACGTGTTGACCCACGCCAAAAACTGTTACTGCTTCCCGCTTCGACGCCATTTTGACACTCTCTCGCAAAATGTCCTACTCTTCCACATCTGAAGCATCCTTCCTTTTTTTGCAGAAAAGGCGTTGGTTTGCATTTCTCCTCGATTGGACTTATTCTTCTTCTCCGCTATTTCAATTTTATTTTTTACATACGCTACCGTTTGATTTTCTGCTTTCAATACATCTACTATATCCGCTATGTAGGTGTATTCTTCGGGTAACGTATTCAGCATGTAATTTAGTTTTTCACTCTCACTCACTTGTGCACCCGCACCTTTTAATTCGTTTATTAATTTTTCGAAATCGCTAAAAAACGATGCTGAATCAGTGTAGTTCTCAAGTCTTATCTTTTCCAATCTCCTTCTGCATACGATCTGTAGTGCCGTCGACTCTTTCAAGTACATTTCATCAAACTTTTTTACTATCTCATACGCCGTTTTTTCTTCTCTAATATATTCCAATTGTCTATTTGTGACGGCACTATAAATTATATTTATTGCCTTCAAATCCTTTTTGTCCCAGTCTTCATTGTCTGTTTCTGTCTTCACCCTAGTTGTGACAATCTCGCATTCTTTATATCTGAGAAACATCGTTATTCTTTGCTTCCACATACCGTAATTGACCGGCTCTTGTCTTTTTGTCTCAACCAAGACCCGGACGTCCTCTGACGCTTACACACGCATTCACATGTACAGTGTAAATGTATCATATTCCCAACAATTATGTTTCTAATTTCTTGTGCTGATGTTTTAGGTATGGTGTATTCCTTGTCGGTTGTGGTAATAGTGGTTTGTGGATCCTCCTCCGTATGACTTTTGAGGTTGCTGTTGTTGATAATGTGTGGTGTGAATGTGTTGCAGAGGTGGTTGGAGAATTCTTCAGCTTGTTCTTCGTTGCTTCTTACCCATGTGTTATCTGCTTTTCTGATTGCTGGGACGGGTATTATTTGCTTCCTTATTTATTTCGTGGCTTTCCATAGTGAATAGTTGGTGTTCTCGTGTGTGGAGAGTTTCCCTATGAACTTTGCGAATTCGTTATCGTTGTGCTCCTTTATTTTGTTTTTTATTTCCTTTGCAATTTTGTTTAAGTGTTTTTTGTTTTCTCGAGTTCTGTATTTTTGCCATTTTGCTTTTGCTTTTCTTCTTTCTCTGATTTTGTCGAGTATTTCTTGCGGGATTGTTATTGTTTGTCTGCTGGTTGATTTGGGTGTAGTGGTTGTCCTTGCTTCTTGAACAGTTGCTGTCAATGTTGCTACTGCCTGTTCTATGTGTTCCGGAGTTTTCAACGGGATGTTGCAGTTTATTTTGCGTTCTATTATTTCTTTGAAAGTTTGCCATTTGGTGGTTTTATTGCATAGTGTTTCTGGTTTGCTATAGTGTATTGGTTTGTTTCTGTATTCAATTATTATGAGTGTATGGTCGGAGCTGAGCTCGAGGTTGGGTGTTATTTTTAGTTTATTTGTGTTTAGTCCCCTTGTAACTGCAAAGTCCAGAAGATCTGGTTTTTTGTTCAGGTCAGTCGGCCAATGTGTCGGTGTTCCTGTGGATAATATATTGAGGTTATTATTTCTAATGTATTTTTCCAGTGTTCTGCCTCGAGGTATAATGTTTCTTGACCCCCATAGCGTGTGCTTTGAGTTGTGCGATGTATGTCCGCTGAGTCCGATGAGTTGTCCGCTGCGATGTACTTGTCCCCTAGGTCCTGGAAGTATTCTTCCCACATTTGTGATGTTATTTTGTGTCGCGGAGGCACATATACTGCTGACAACTGGAAGTAGTTGCTGCTAGTTTGAACTGTAACAGTAGTTCCTTGTAAATATTCTTTGTTAACTTGGCTGTGTAGATAATGTTTGATATCGTTTCTGACTATCACTGCTGTCCCTCCGTGAGCTTTTCCTGAGGGGTGTTTGGTATCATATATGGTGTAGTATGGTATTTTCATGTAGCTTTTTGTAGTGAAGTGTGTTTCTGAGACAAGTAGTATGTCTATATTGTTACTGTATATGAATGTTTTAATTTCGAGGACCCGTTGTTGTAGGCCGTTTGAGTTCCAGGCTGCTATTTTTAGAGTGTCCGTTTTTTATTTTTTGCTTAGCACGTTTGTAATTAGTTGTAGCATGACTGTGATTTGTTGGGTTTGCTGTCTGAGTACTGCGTTTTGTTCGCTTATCATTCTGGTTAGCATTTCGGTGTTCTTTATGGATTGTTTGAGCAGTTCTTTGATTTCTGCAGTGTCATTGTTCACTATTGCTGTGGTATCGGTTGTTTGTATGTGTCGGTTGGCTGGTTACTTGAGCGTAGCTTAGACCACCAATGGTGTTGGTGCTGATGGGTTTGGTGTTTGTTGCTTGCTCTGTATTTGGTATTATTTCAGGATTTGTGCTGTCCTGTTGGGCTTGTGTGTTAGTGATTGTCCTGCTTCGTAGGGGCGGGAACAGTTTACGTTGTAATTGTTTTCTTACTTCACATCCTTTATAGCTGGCTGGGTGTTTTCCGTTGCAGTTGTAGCATTTAACCTCCTCTATTTTTTCCGTTGATGGGCAGTGTATCGTAAGATGATTTTTTGCGCATTTAACGCATGCCGGGGTTCTATTGCAATAGTTTTTAGTGTGTCCGTATTGTTGGCACCTTATGCATTGTGGGATTTCTTTTTTATGTCTAGGTGGCTCCACTTTTACTATTGTGTTTAGTAATTTTTCTATATCGTATACTTCTTTGTTGTTGTTTCTAGGTTCTAGTTCAACTAGGAATGGCGGTAATGGTTGTTTCGTATCGTATTTGTTGACGTTATTAATTGTCCTTACCTGGTGTCCGATTTTTGCCAGTTCTTCACTTATTTTTCCGGTATTTGTTTTTCGGTGTAGTCCCCTGATTACTGCTTTGTAGCTTTTGTCAGTTTTGAGTTGGAAAGTGTGATATGCTGCGTTTTTTTCCTTTAGTGATCTTGTAATTTTTCTGAATATTTCTGGGGTGTTGGTTTGCACTTTCACCTGGTCTATTTTTATCTGTTTGATGACATAGTTGTCTTTCCCTGCAGTGTTGTTTAGGAGTTCGATGAGGGGGTCGATTATTTTCGCATCTATGTATATCGGTGGTGGTTTGGGAATGCGGTTTGTCGGACTTTCCGTTGGGTCCGTTGCTGCCTCTTCTGGCAGTGCGCTGAATGGATTATGCAGCTTGATATCTTGTAGCCATTGTTTTTTTTTCAAATGTATCAATTTTCCTCGCACTTGCGAGCGGGGTTACCTTCCGTTTTTTGCTGGAGGTTGCCACCGTCCAGCTTTCTTCCTGGTGTATTGGTATGTTTTGCTCCCCGTCGGATTGTGTTGCTTCCATAATATCGTCTTTTTTCTCTACATATGTAGAGTCTGTAGCTCTATTTATGAAATATGTTTCACCTGAATTAACTCAAACTCGATATAGAAGGGAAAAATAAAGGAAAGGACGGGAGAGATAATTGGAAGCTTGGAGCCAGGTTTAATTCACTGAAACCGGGCTGCTTGTGTCATCACGAAACAGAATTGCCAGTACGTCATTTCTGTGCTCCCGTCCTCGTAAAAACGGTTTCACACGTTAAGAAAAAACGAATAGGCGGTGAAGAGAGAAAAAAGCAGACAGAGAGCGCTTTTAAAAAGCTGACGAAGCGTGTGTCACGTAAAATAATAGGAAATTTAAAAGAAAGAAGAAAACTTTATTTTTCCTTCGTTTATACACTTATAAGACACTTCTGAGCTCTAGCCGTGACCGTACGAGACTGAGTCTCTTACAATCTTTTTACTTTCGGTGACATCTGTTCCCTCATTATCCCCACTACCCTGTAGGCGTACGTGACCGTTGCTACGCTTCTAGAACATTTGGTGGAAGGACCGTTAGTCCATAAATGAATCCTCAGGTACTCCGGCAATATACATTGTCGCCAAGGTCGCCATGTGTTTCCCTCATCGGTCCATCGGGTTCGAAGTATGCCAACCGGGACACCATCCTGCCCGCGGTGTGTGTGTATGTGTCCTGGTCTCTGATGTGATTTACGTTACACGTGCGTTGCCAGAACGAGACACACGGTGCTATTTGTCGTTTTAAATTGCGCCGCAACTTGTTTTTGAGATCTTTGCTAGAGACATGTGAAAACACGTTGGAAGTATATTTCTTGTTTTTGTGGAATTTAGCTGGAAAATGAAAAATAACGTAAAACATGTACTTACGACTTACAGGGTAATTGAATGTATACACTGTAATAACCAGCGATTTAAGGCTTTAAAAGATCGAAAGAAAAGAAAAGAAGAAAGATAATATGTTGTGGCAGTCTAACTCGATCTAAGGAAATAGAGAGGGAGGGGGGTGGGGGCAAAGCTTGTTAATCTGGAAAGAATACAAGCATCAATTTCAAGCACTTACAGGGAATCAAGCGGGCTTGTTATGGTCGTAAGGTGGACAATTATCCCGTGTTAGGTTCAATCAGCTTAGTCCTACACAAAATTGATCCAATCATGCGAAAACAAATGTATTCTGATTTTTGTCGCAGATATTTCTACGCACTCCAGTGCCCGCACAACTGATATTGAAACGCCTGATTTTCCCATATTCTACAGCGACAACATTACCTGATTTTTTACAACCATGAAGGACTCGAAAATACTTGCAATCTTCATCTGTTTGCAAATTATTTTCGTCACTTTCGTCCCGTCAGGAGCTGGTAAGTTGATACTGATTAATTATACCATCGAAATTCTATATAATGGCTACAAAAAATATTTGCATCATCACCCTCATTTCCTATCGAAGCGCGTTTTTTTACCAAGTTTTATATTTCATTTCATAGTATCAAATCTCTGTAGTTACACGAAAGTATTAAATGATAGGAAACTTGATATACACGAATTTAATTAATTAATAAGTTACCGTTAATTAATAAGTACACCGTTAACGCTTGCATGCTGGTCGTTAAAGCACATGCTGCGCGAATATTGTACACAGCGATTCATTTAACTCGCCTTGAATTAGTTTTAGAAAGACAAACATGGACAGGGATAATTTTTGTCACGAGCCGTTTAATTTATTCGTTCATTAGAACGAATTAATTTACACCTGCTGAGATCGCGATTGATGTGACAAATTCGAAATCTTGTTCCATATAAATATTTTTAAACAACCACGTCGTAAGCTTTGTATATTTTTTAATCGCAACGAAACTGTTCAGAGAAATGCTGAAATTATTAATTAGAAAAGGAGATTTCTACGCATCGTTGTAAAACTGTCAGGGAAAATATTCGTGAAACAGTTACGTTGTTACAAGTTCTACGAGAAGAAATATTGAAAATCACGTTCCACTTATTCAGTTGCACGTGTAAAAGGTATCTTGCGTTCGCGCAAAAAATCTCTGAAGGATACATGCTTTATAATAATTGGAGTGTCGAAGTTGTTACGCGGATCGGCGTACACGTACCTTTTAATGAAACTAGGTTACCCATTCGTTATTCGTTCCTAATTTTCAGCTTCACGATTTTTACGCAATAAAATTTTATACACCTGTTCGGTTTATAAATGATTCAATTCAAATTTAACAGAATTAAAGTTGAAATAATCATTTGTACTTCATTAAAAGGTTCTTTCAGCATCTCGTTTTAATATTTTTATTGGTAATATTTTGTTGATCGTTATATTTAAATGGAGTTTTTCAAAGAAGAGACATTTTAAGGTAGGAAATGGACATACATTTATAATAAGAATTCAGAAGAAAGAATATTTCATACAAAAAGAAATATTCCGTATGTATAAATAACTACGCTATGGATTTTATATGTATCGGATATTCCTTCTGGTTAATGTATCTGATGTTTTTTCACGCGAAATAGCGTATATTTGCATCTATATGTCTCTTCGTTTCTCAGTAGTAAAACTTAGCATTCCTGCGGCTGATAAGTAGTTACGCACTGACAACGAGAAACATAAAATGAGTAAGAAGCATGAGACATTCTATAAGAAAAATAAAGTTGTTTTTATCTTTCATTGCATATTCGTCAGAATATTGTTAATAAATATTTAAGTTAAGATTTCAGTTGAAATAAATACATAGGATTAGACATTTATTTATATATGTATCTATGAACGCATTTGACATAAAATTTTGATAACGACTAAAATTATATATTCTGATATTAAATTAATTTAATGAGAATAAAAAACTAATTTTTTTAAACAAGATTTTGTATAAAGTTATATTTATTAGGAAAAGTTCGTTCATCCCTTTATAATATGATAGGATTAGACTCATTGCTGTGCAAATCATTTCATGGAATAGTATATGTGTGCGTGTATGTTCTATGTTTTTATTATAAAAATGCTAAATGTACTAGGAGACGTTTTTAAAAATTCATACATTTTTCTTCATCAAACATATCAATCGTTATATTGAAAAGTTAATTATCTTTTATTTGTTTCGAGCTGCACATTGATTGAGACATTCCTGTTGGTTATAATTGCGAATTTAACGCAACGAAGTTGTTTGAATCCCTTGCAAGCATGTAAATATATCGTCGAATTAATTGGTCAATTACTTGAGGTTGGAATTGAAAGAAAGGGAAAGGTGGAGGAGAAGTCTTGCGTTTGAATGCGGGACACTTTTAAAGCCCACAGTTCGCTGAAATTGCCAGAGAATTCAATTAAATGGCAAATTAAACCATTGAACTGAATCTGTTTCCAATCGCGAGCTTAGAAATTCTATCCTTTGAATTTTTATATCAGTCAACTTTCTTTTTGTACGTACGGTAACGAATATAATTCATGAATTAATGAAGTATGTAATTGGATGAAAGTTCTTCTTCCTGGATTCAGTTTAGACTAAGAAAAATTATATAATAACGAAATTATCAACTTAAAATTGATAGAGTGTGATAGTTTATTTTTTTTTTTTTTTTTTTTTTTGCGTGAGGAGGGGAAAATGCTGTTACGCATACCCAGTGATCCGCATCACTGGGTTATGTGGGACTCGGGCGGATGTTGTTGCCATACCCACTAAAAACCCCTCCTCCTTTTTCCTTTGCTTCGAGGACAGACAACCCCGGTAAAACCTGTCGGCAGTCATCAGGGTTGTCCTTTCATGCCCCGTTGTATCTTCTTCTTCAGGCAGTTATTCTGTATATTCTGTATTGCTCTCGTCATCTTCTCAGCTAGTTCAGAATACTGGGCTGATCTCCTTCTGTGGTTCTTTGTTGTCTTGTATCTCTGCCTTCACTGCTCCGCGTAGTTGTTGTTGCTCTCGTTCTCCTCCTTGCTTCCTTCAAGGCCTTCGCTGTCACCCTCCTGTGAGGCATGACGGTCTTGCGAAATTACCTGAATTTATCTCAGCTCTCGTTCTTGGCGGTCACCGTGGCGATCAGATTGTCCACGTCTATGTTCTCGCCAAGAGCGTTCTCCAGCTCAATCCTTCTGTACGTTCACTTCGGGCACGTGAAGAGGGCGTGCTCTGCATCGTCGTTAGGGTCTTCACAGTCGAGACAGTTGCTGTCGATGCTCTTGCCAATCCTCTTCCTATAGACCCCAAAACTCCTGTAGAGGTGGCCGTGTGTTCGTTATATATTTATTGGACGTGCGTGATAGTTGTAGTAGTTGGGCCTGGTCCGCTGTAATTGTCACTGGGGGCTGTAGATGTCGCTGCCGTCGTCCGACACTAGTTAGTGCCGAGTGGTGGTATTTGGCTTGTCGAGTGCCGCCACAGTACCCCTTACCAGTGATAGCGTTAGAATCTTAGTGTAATAAACCGTCCAATTGTCCAATTGATGTCCAATTCGTGCGGATGTTGCTCGAAGTCTTCAATGTGGCGGTGGATACCTGTCAGTACGGTGCGGGCGTTCCGCGTACGGTCGTAGGCCTCTGTTCCATTTTTTAGTATGACGTGCTAGTGGTAATGCCCATGAACTTTTGCGACGGCCACATCACTCCTGGCTTGGTCGGTCATCGTTTCGTACCCAGTCACCTGCATGCGTGAGTCGGCGGTGAGGGGTCGAGTTTTTGTTGAAGGAAGGGCCGTTCCGTGTTCGTCGTAGCGGTAGGGTCCAGCTTGCCACAGGTCTAGATTCGCGATGATGGAAGTTCTCAGTAATGCTATCACGGTCAGACCTCAGTTTTGCTGTCGATCACGTCGGGGTCACCAATGTAGAGGTGGCCGTGTGTGCGTGATATATTTATTGGACGTGCGTGATAGTTGTAGTAGTTGGGCCTGGTCCGCTGTAATTGTCACTGGGAGCTGTAGATGTCGCTGCCGTCGTCCGACACTAGTTAGTGTCGAGTGCCGCCACACTCCCATGCCCGGTTAACAGCTGCATGGTGTGATGATCGATGTCCATCTTCTTTTTGGTAAATAGCAGCGCACTCGGTATTAATTTCCTTGCGCCTCCAGTTCCTCCTTCAGCTCGTTGCCGTCATCCGCGCCGATCCTGGTCTTATGGATCTTGTTCCACTCGT
The DNA here is from genome assembly GCF_024516045.1 of Bombus affinis. Taxonomy (NCBI): domain Eukaryota; kingdom Metazoa; phylum Arthropoda; class Insecta; order Hymenoptera; family Apidae; genus Bombus; species Bombus affinis. The sequence continues at coordinate 1,722,367 of NW_026108823.1, forward strand.
AAGTCTCTCCGAGCATCTTTATCTTTATGTAGATCGGGAGATTCCCGGTCAACACGCAAAGTGCCGCGTGGGAGACGGTACAGTATGCCGTCGTTGTTATGCACAGGGCCGTTCGTTGTGCCCGTTTCTGCTTCTTCCTGTTCTTATCGGTATTCGCTAAGCTAATTCTTCTTTCTGAACCCATACTGCCTCCGATGGAACGGGTCCGTTCCGATGCATCTCTCGATGATCTTCTTAAAGCATTTTTCCCAGATCTTGCTCATGGCTGGGAGTATGCTTATCGGCCGATACGCGTTAGGGAGACTGGGATCCTTTCCCGGCTACCTTAGCAGTATTACTCTGGCCGTCTTCCAGCAGTCTGTTTCCAGCTTGCTTCCAGCTCCTGCTTCCAGCAGTCCAGGAGTCTTCCATCGACTCCTGCAGCCATCTTGGTGTTCATTCTTCCGGCGCCATCGTCGACATCGCCTTCGCCGATGACGACGCTGAAGCTGATGTCTTCTTCTTCTTCGGTCTCTGCCTCTTCGCGGCCCTCATAATGGGAGGATCCGTGTCCCATGGTGAATAGCCTCTGTAGGACTGCTTTCACCATGTCGATCGGCATGTCGTTGGTTGGTTTCTTGCTTTTGCATCTCTTCATGACTGTGCGATAGAGTTTGCCTTCTTGCTTTTCTGTATGGATGGAAACGCGTTCGAAAAGTAGAACGGAGTAATTAGCGATGCACGATCCCAGGCTGGTGAATATTTTTCCATCGGGAGAAGTCAGGTCGAGCGATACAAGATTTATATGCTCGTTCTGCCAGTTATTTCAAGGTCTGTGACGCGATAGAAAATGAACATAAATGAATAATAAATGTATTACAGCCATAAAGATTGCTTGATGTACGCCACCGTTTTTCCCCTATTTCTCCGATACAATTTTCCTTTTTTTTTTTCTTTGCCAAACACTTTACTAATCGGTACGTATTCGAATTATCCTCAATTATTCTCGGTTGTTTCCGTTTCCTTTGGATTTACATAAGTACTCGTTTGATGTACGTGCAGAGTGAGATAATAACTATTAACAGCTATAAAATAAGAAGCGAAAATACGTTGAAACTCGACATCTAGATTCGCGAGACTTTGCAGAGCTTCGAAACTCTCGTGTTTCAAACCTAATAAAAAGTTGTAGAGGGAGAATTACATTGCGAGATCTGTTAAGGAAAATCGTATCGTTGTAATAGGATTATTTCAGCGAGGGAAATTCCGTGTTGCGTGTAACGCGTTGCAAAGCCATGAGCTTTCTTTCGGGTTAATATACATAATCGCCTTATCGAACTTTCCATCTAAACCGTTGCGCTCACACGTGAATTTTGCATTTCAATCTTCTTACTTGCAGTCCAATCCAGTTTAGTGTGACTAAGCTAAATGTTTCAGCCCTTCCAGGTAGAGTATGTATTATAGAGAGACGTACAACTCTATGAAGGGGAGATCAATAAATTGGGTTATCTTTAAATCACTGACAATTATTTCATCGACACGATTTCACCGACAGCGAATCCACCGGCAATGTCTATCAAAGTTTATTTACCGATACACCGAGTGAAATCACCCACAATCATTTCACCAATATTCTCCTTTGTCGATAATTATCATGCTTGCCACTACATGTTATCGTTGATTATATGTCTTTATTTACACATTCGTTTACGCGCATAACGAGATAAACGAAGAAACGAAAATGATATGTTGTTATGATGTATGTATGTTATGATATGTATGTTATGAAATGATATGTATGTTATGATGTTAAATTACTAATTAACACGAGTTATATATCTACCTACATGAGAGCTTCTAAATATCAATTATATTTCATGAAAGCACACAAGCTATTTTGCTATACACAAATAGAATTATAAGGAAATGTTACGTTCTAATGATTTAACGAAATCTATTCCTCTGTACATTTGACATTTCTGTATTATTACTTGTGTACTTTCTGCTCTTGTTTACGTCATCGGAAGTAAAAATACGTTAAGCGAATCAGCTAATCTATTTGAGCGATTCAATGGCTCGGTCTTCTCTTATGCGACTACCAAGCAGAAGATAAGTTCTTCGTTATATAACATTTTATAACATCCAAATTAACTTTTTTTTCTTTTTCTTTTTCTTTTTTTTCCCTTTTTCTATTTCTTTTTTTCCTTTCTTTTTTTCTTTTCTTTCCCTTTTTCTTTTTCTTTTTTTTCCTTTCTTTTTTTCTTTTTTTTCCCTTTTTCTTTTTTTTTCCTTTCTCTTTTTCTTTTTTTTCCTTTTTCTTTTTTTTTACGTGCAGGACACCAAGCCACTTTTGGGGGGGGGGGGGAAGTGGCGTGGTAGTGAACATCCAAATTAACTGGGGCACTAATTAGCTGAAGCTTCTAGTCAAACCAGGTATCGGTCTTTGTACGCAAAGGCATTCATTACAATCGTTTATAGTTTGAAGAAACACCGTTACAAATTCGTGATATAAGAGAAAGCGATTCAAAACTCGGATTCATTTGTTGGAACGACGCCGTGGGCAAAAGTACATAATGGAAAACTTTCTTCCAAGACCAATTGATAGCGCTGACGTAATTAAAATGTGACGATATTGCCAGCGACGTTTCTCCAAATAGACGACTAACTTATTTAGGAATTGCCGCAACACGATTGCCGCTGGTAATACGGTTAGTAATCACTTTATTGAATTTTCGCTTGACGTGACATCGTCGAGTTCCTAGAGAGATTCTTCTCCCTTGTAAAACTATGTTTCTGCAACGACTGTATTTGTTGAATTACCGTTCGTGAACAAGTCCTTCTCTTTATTACGTGTAATAGATTCTTCTTTTTAAGTTTTAAATTACATTGGTAATTTTCTATAATTTATTACTCGAATATGGTAATTTGTTCTTAAAAAGTTTGCTTTTTCTACAATTATTTTACTACAAAACCCATCAAAAACATGATGTATGTATATATACCCTCAAATATTATCGGTTTATTCTCAAGCTATAGTTCAATTTCGGAAATTGCCAATTAAAATCATAAAAAAAAACACAGAAAGTTCGTTAAAATATGCGATTTTCCAATCAAGATATAGAATTTATTCGAGTAATATAGATTACAGTAGCGATGGTGACGGCAACGATGAATGGACTGATTCTTCGTGCGAAAATAAATTGGAAGCGCAGAACGATGCATTGTTTCAGGGAATATCGATTTTCAAGCATGGTTTTAAAGTACGTGTGCGCGTGTCTAGGTTTGTTAATTAATGCCGCTCCCAGGTTTTCAATATATAAATGTGACACCTACATATCTTTAAGCTTAAAACAATTGGACTAACAATTTCATTAAATTTAAATCAATATTTATCTTTTTAAACGCAACAATATTTTTAATGACAACTTCACATGTAAATCAAGTGCATACATATTCGATCGTTCTTGAAAACCTGATTCTCTGCGAAGAGAAAAAATCCTTGAATAAAGATTTGATCTACGTTTTATATGCTACGTTTTACATCCACCTCTTTTCAGATATACCCCTCTATTTAAAATCATAGATCGTCACACTCTATAGGTATTTCCCTGAAAAGTTAATGTCGTTTTGTATAAAAGCCAATTCAAAGGGGAAGGAAATTCTGCGAAAAATTCTTTCAGATTTCCCTATGTTTGAGCTCGAATCAAAGCAATCTTGTATAATAGGATAGGATGATAGGATGATTCTGTATTATTCCTTGTGTACTTTCTGTTCCTGTTATTTACAATAGGATGATTATGCGTTTAACTTCTCATAGAATCTCTCTGATTCCGTATGATATCATCAGTGTTTTTGAAATATGTTATTGATGTCGTAACGTCAACCGTTTCCAGTGCAAATTCAATTTTGAATCGCAATTTCCATGTTTGCGTGGCAAAAGCGTAAAATCGATAACGCACGCAAACATGTCTTCTTTGCTAATGGCGTACTATAAATATAAATATTTGAATAAATATTGCGAATTTCATATTGCTAAAAGATATATACTATTCGTTCGTAAATAATCGTCGGATCTATATTTAAGTTGAAACTGTTGCATTAGATCTCTTTTCTTACTTAAAATTATTTGGATTGGTAACTTGGATGTAACATGTAATTTGTTCTTCCTTTATAAATAGTGTACAGAAGATACCAATTCAAAGAAATGGAAGGAAAGTCTAAAAGCAAAGAAAATCTACAGGAAGATAAAACGTTCGAGCCTTGCCAGGCTATATAGGATGTTAAGTAATTTCATTTTGACAATGGTCCAACATCATACTATGCATAAATTTAATATTAATATAAGCAGGTTTCATGCCATGTATTACATGTAACGTATAAGCACAAGCCCTGGTTTTAAATGCCTTATAGTAACACCGAAAAGATTATTCAGTTGGATGTCTGACTCAACATCAATATTTTACTTAGAAGATAATACGTCGAGAGCATGTTGGTGGGTGGAATGGGAGATGAATGAAGGCTTACTTCTGTAAAATACGTAAAATGGTAGTCGGAATGAATTTTGGCGCTTGGGGACAGAAAAAGAGCTGACTGATACTGTCATACACCTGAATTTATAAAATTTTGAAAATCGATGTAACCTTTGAACTTTATCGTATTCTGTTTCATAGCACAAATTATTGTTCCCGAAATGTACGTTTAGTGTTATAATATATTTGACCAATGGTTCTCAAATACTAGTTTTGCTAAAGCAATGGTGGAATTGGAGCAATTCTTTCTTCTTTTATTCTTTGAATGACCTGGATTTTCGAGTAGTCTAGTGACGCTTGATCCGTACAATTAATCGATTTCTTTTTATTACACAAGTGCAAGAGATTCCGCGTTGGACGCCGATGTTGCGAGTTCGAATGCCTGGATGAGGTTGGCACTGAGTATTGGTCCGGATCTGATGTGGTTATCGTCGATGGTTCACCTAAACTTGAAAAACATAGTGTATTGTGGACGCTGAGCTTAGTGATGGCAATTGTAATATTTTAATTTCTTTTATTCTATATTTTCGACTTCTTTTTTCGAGTAGAATCATCAATTTTCCGCTTGTACTATCAATTACCAACCAGCCTGTATGACAAAATTCTATTTTAAACACCAAACTCGCCACGAGTGGCTATTTTGTTTACGAAATTAAACGAATTTAATAAATGAAATGGCAAGGAAGGAACTACAAGTGACCGTCAAACTATTTTTATGCTTGAAAAGTAATTCGCAAAGTAATATAAAATAATACTACTGATTTGTGTCAGAATTTTTCAGAATTTTTTCTTAATCTCTTGTTTTTTCCCTTCAAATTTATTATTTATTATTTATTCGGTGCTTTTTCCCTTCAAATTTATTATTTATTATTTATTCGGTGTCACGAAAACCGATTAAATATTAAATATCTTAAATATAGATTGAAATGAAAGCTTGTCAGTTCTCGTTCAGTTGTCACTTCAAAGTTGTTAGTTCAAAGGTTCTCGTACATCATAAAGCAAGGGATCAAATCTTTAACTTATTACAAATTAAATCTTTTATTGTAATTGCGAAACTTATGAAAGTACCAAGGGAAACAAGTAGGGAACATGAACTGCTCAACGAACCAAAGAACGGCTCAGTGACAAAATTAATAAAGTAAGGATCACAAATATTACAACATTACACTCTTACATCACATAATAGTTCTCTGTACAAAAGATATATAGCGAATCGACTTTTCACAACGATAAGAATCAACAGAACCAATTAAGACCAGGCGAAACTCTCATAAGACAACAATACCAGAGGGATCAAATCAGCGATTTTAATCTATGTTACAAATTATAGTTATCAAGAATAATTGCTCTTTTCACGAAAATTATGCTGATGACACACTCACAATGCATTTTATATTTGGTAGTCGGATGTGCTCGTGGCCATCAGGAGTATAAAGACGACGTTTTTAGAAAATGACAGCGCTGTCGGGTTTTAAAAGCTTTTATTTTTTTATTCATCATTACGAAGATTGTGATGGAAGAACGTAATGGGGTAAAATCTGACGATTCCTTAATGAAGAATGCTTAAAGAGATTCTATAGAAAACGGTGATCGTTTCGTTGGGTAGTTCATTCGAATTTTGATCAGGATTATTGAGATAGAAGGGTCGAGAGCTTGGTGGAATATCAACTTTGACGCTTCAACGCTTCATCTCTTTTCAAGCTCACCAGTCACGAATCATGGTTCACTGAATATATCTTTTTGGAAAATCTTTTTTGGATTTTCGTACGAGAAACATGGTATGTTTGACAAGGGATTTTCTTTTGAGGTAATTTAGAGTGACAAAAAGGTCTTTCTGTTAGGTAGCTTGTCGATAAAAATGTTTTATTAATAACGTAAATGGAACGAGTAGTTACGAATGTAAATAGAATATGACCAAATGGAATATATATCTTCTCTTCGACTTTCATAAGCTGAAAGCCCCGTATCTAAATTTTATCTTAATTATTTGAAGCAAAAAGTATGTTTTCTGAAACTTTCGTTTCTCGTGATGAGTACTTTATGATGCAATAAAAAATTTTGTCTGAAAATTATACTCAAGATCAATTTCATGATCCGTTTTCTCTATCAGATCTCCATCTTCCACAGCTATAACAAATAATTTTTTGACACTCTATACATTTAACATCGATTATAATTCTGATAATTGAAACACCGAACATCAATGTGTTTATTCACTACGCCAACACAGATAACAATTAACATTGATATATAATATATATTTGACGATATATATCTGAAAGAATAGAAATTTCATTTAATCGACTATATGACCATACTCGGTTAAGTACCAACAACGACTATCTATCAACCTTATCTTACTTCCTCAAAGATATAGAAAGACTTTAAAAATTTCAGCCATGTGATTTGGTCCTTTAAAATTTAGAAGTAATATAACGATAAAATACCATCAAAACCTTTAAATTTCCAATATTCAAGAGAAACTTGAAATCTCGTTTATTTACTCAGCAACAAAATCTTATTTACCTTCAGAGAACCTATACAATTTTTGCACAGCTCAATATCTCTCCTTTAAACAAAACATCAAAGTATGTTGTTCCTAACTTCAAAGGGCTCAACTCAATTTTTTGATCAATTTCTCTCGTCCTATACGCTCGTTTCAAAGCTTATAATACCATCTACACCTTTGCCTTATGTTCCATCCATGGTTCCTATGCATGCAATTTTATTATTATCGTTCCAAAGGACCTTCGCATTTCTGTTTCGCTCGTGATAGGTATTCACATCTGTTTTACCGTGCTGTTTCATCTTCTGGGAACGATATGGTCGGAAATGATATGATGTTGAATACGCACAGGTCGTTAAACGAGAATTAATTCAAGATAGATTCAAACGGAGTTAATTAAGTGATCCCAATTCCACCGCCTTGGGGGCTGAACGCGTTTTCCTTCCGAACGGTTCGCTCGTGTCGAGTGATGCAAATTTCAGCAAGTGTTTCACCTACGTGTTTACTATTAAATTTATTTCTTATCTATCTATATCTTATCTTATGAGAGTTTCGCCTGGTCTTAATTGGTTCTGTTGATTCTTATCGTTGTGAAAAGTCGATTCGCTATATATCTTTTGTATAGAGAACTATTATGTGATGTAAGAGTGTAATGTTGTAATATTTGCGATCCTTACTGTATTAATTTTGTCACTGAGCCGTTCTTTGGTTCGTTGAGCAGTTCATGTTCCCTACTTGTTTCCCTTGGTACTTTCATAATTTTCGTAATTACAATAAAAGATTTAATTTGTAATAAGTTAAAGATTTGATCCCTTGCTTTATGATGTACCAGAACCTTTGAACTAACAACTTTGAAGTGACAACTGAACGAGAACTGACAAGCTTTCATTTCAATCTATATTTAAGATATTTAATATTTAATCGGTTTTCGTGACACCGAATAAATAATAAATAATAAATTTGAAGGGAAAAAAACAAGAGTTTAAGAAAAAATTCTGAAAGAGACACAAATCAGTAGTATTATTTTATATTACTTTGCGAATTACTTTTCAAGCAGAAAAATAGTTTGACGGTCACTTGTAGTTCCTTCCTTGCCATTTCATTTATTAAATTCGTTTAATTTCGTAAACAAAATAGCCACTCGTGGCGAGTTTGGAGTTTAAAATAGAATTTTGTCATACCGGCTGGTTGGTAATTGATAGTACAGGCGGAAAATTGGTGATTCTACTCGAAAAAAGAAGTCGAAAATATAGAATAAAAAAAATTAAAATATTACAATTGCCATCACTAAGCTCAGCGTCCACAATACACTATGTTTTTCAAGTTTAGGTGAATCATCGACGATAACCACATTAGATTCGGACCAATACTCAGTGCCAACCTCATCCAGGCATTCGAACTCGCAACATCGGCGTCCAACGCGGAATCTCTTGCACTTGTGTAATAAAAAGAAATCGATTAATTGTACGGATCAAGCGTCACTAGACTACTCGAAAATCCAGGTCATTCAAAGAATAAAAGAAGAAAGAATTGCTCCAATTCCACCATTGCTTTAGCAAAACTAGTATTTGAGAACCATTGGTCAAATATATTATAACACTAAACGTACATTTCGGGAACAATAATTTGTGCTATGAAACAGAATACGATAAAGTTCAAAGGTTACATCGATTTTCAAAATTTTATAAATTCAGGTGTATGACAGTATCAGTCAGCTCTTTTTCTGTCCCCAAGCGCCAAAATTCATTCCGACTACCATTTTACGTATTTTACAGAAGTAAGCCTTCATTCATCTTCCATTCCATCCACCAACATGCTCTCGACGTATTATCTTCTAAGTAAAATATTGATGTTGAGTCAGACATCCAACTGAATAATCTTTTCGGTGTTACTATAAGGCATTTAAAACCAGGGCTTGTGCTTATACGTTAGATGTAATACTTGGCATGAAACCTGCTTATATTAATATTAAATTTATGCATAGTAGGATGTTGGACCATTGTCAAAATGAAATTACTTAGCATCTTATATAGCCTGGCAAGGCTCGAACGTTTTATCTTCCTGTAGATTTTCTTTTCTTTTAGACTTTCCTTCCATTTCTTTGAATTGGTATCTTCTGTACACTATTTATAAAGGAAGAATAAATTACATGTTACATCCAAGTTACCAATCCAAATAATTTTAAGTAAGAAAAGAGATCTAATGCAATAGTTTTAACTTAAATATAGATCCGACGATTATTTACGAACGAATAGTATAAATCTTTTAGCAATATGAAATTCGCAATATTTATTCAAATATTTGTATTTATAGTACGCCATTAGCAAAGAAGACATGTTTTCGTGCGTTAAATTTAAAGGTTTTGATGGTATTTTATCGTTATATTACTTCTAAATTTTAAAGGACCAAATCACATGGCTGAAATTTTTAAAGTCTTTCTATATCTTTGAGGAAGTAAGATAAGGTTGATAGATAGTCGTTGTTGGTACTTAACCGAGTATGGTCATATAGTCGATTAAATGAAATTTCTATTCTTTCAGATATATATCGTCAAATATATATTATATATCAATGTTAATTGTTATCTGTGTTGGCGTAGTGAAAAAACACATTGATGTTCGGTGTTTCAATTATCACAATTATAATCGATGTTAAATGTATAGAGTGTCAAAAAATTATTTGTTATAGCTGTGGAAGATGGAGATCTGTTAGAGAAAATGGATCATGAAATTGATCTTGAGTATAATTTTCAGACAAAATTTTTTATTGCATCATAAAGTACTCATCACGAGAAACGAAAGTTTCAGAAAACCCCTGGATCGTAAATGATTCGTTCTTTTGAAAAAAGCTGTTTAAAATTTCTTATACTAATCCCTATACTAATTGTGTATACTAATTGTATTTAGTATATTATGTTATAAATAATGGTTAATATAAGTATCAAAATAAATAGACAACAATTAATTAGATAACATCGTAATAACATAATATAATATAATGGGCGTAATCATATACAGTAAAACTTAGAAAATATGCTCTGGATGAATTCGGTGAAAATTATCCTTTGTTCCGTGGTATATATAGGCAAAAACGAATGGTAGACCGCAGCATAATAGTTTCCAACAACATTCTCAATATTAAGGATATCAACATCTTAGATTTAATCAAAGCCGCTGGAATACGCCAGATATTTCATATCTGACTTAAACATGTACAGTGACGAGCGAAAAAAGTAAACACATAAATGTAAAAGACTAATTTCTCAAGTGATCGGTAAAGATTAGGTAACAGTAACTACAAGTTATTATTAACGAAATGTAATAGTTAATTTTCATTAACATTAATAATGTACAAAACATTTTACAAAAATGGATATCTCAAACCATGTTTACAGTTTTGCACATTAATTATACTCGTCGAATCAAGGTTTCAACATAGGTATTTCGTCCACTAGTACTACTTCACGTTTATTATATCCAATAGAATTAACTACTATTTAGGTAAATTATTTTGTGGAATGGTCAAATAATGCTCTTTTCTCATTATACCTTCGACATTCGCTTTTTACATAAAATCAACGAGCTGTGTTTACACTTTTGCTTGTCACGGCGTATCAAGGAAGATTGAAATATAAAGTAATTCGCACAAAAAAGTAGATATTAGTATTGATGTTATTGTATTCCATATTTGACCTTAAAATATGAATAAAATCAGTCTAAGTATTAATGAAATTTCAAACATTTTTTCTAAAAGAACGGAACTTTCCTTTCTAATGAGCACTATATGATGCAATAGAAAAACAATTTGACACTGAAAATTGTGGTCAAGATCAATTTTGCGTTACACTTATTTAACCAATTTTCATCAAATCGAAGGTGTAGAATGGCTTGAAAAAAATACCGCGATAAATACTTTTTTGACACTTTGTACAAAGGTGTATATCATTGTGTATATCGATACACATACTCTGTATGTGCATATCCGTGGTATATATATCCGTTTTTCGAAGCAAAATGTCATCTACCTGATCAAAAGAGCAAAGCAAAAACACTACATAGAGGGTTTGTTACTGTTAACACTCTCTATTTCCGTGCGTAAAGTATCCAACCAGATATCCAGGAACAGCTTTCAGGGAACGAGATTGAATATTTGATCGAATATATTTAATATGGCAATGTTACGTATAACAATATACGTATGGAATTTTAAAAGTCACGAGGGTTGCAACGGACTCAATTTTAATGTACATTAAACATTTTGCTCATTGATGACCTTACCTTAATTTTTTTCTCCTTCCTCGCTTTCTTCTCCTATGCGAGTGACACAGCAAGATTGATAGTAACAAGCGATTTCATTAAAACACAATCTCCTTTTCCATTTGATGAACACGATACGAGACGAGGGAATGATTTAGGAACACGACTTTCGAGCGGTTTCAACAACTATTAAGTTTCATTTATAGCAACGAACACTGCCAAAGACGTAATCAATAAGATTCGCGTAGGTGCCGTAGATGACGTAGATGAAAAAACGTAGATCAAACGTAAATGACGAAATTATACATTAATTTATTTTAACGCGTTAAAATTACGCTAATGACAGTTGCTCCATTCAATTTGTTCACATATTTGAGCCCTATATGGAACAAAGTGAACGGAGCATCTGCAAGCGTGTTAACCGGACAACGACGAATTTTCACATCTACTCCTCGAAGCTTCACATATATCAATGACCACTGCCGTAGTCATGGACAAACGTAGATGACGAAGTTATGTATTGATTCACTTTAACACGTTAAGATTACGCTAGTGACACTTGCGCAGTACTATTTGTTCATATATTTAAGCCCTATATGCAACAAAGTGAACGTAGCATCAGCAAGCGTGTTAATTGGACAACCACGAATTTTCACATATATTGCACGAAGATTCGTATATAACAATGATCACTGCCATAATCATGGTCAAACGTAGATGACGAGATTATGCATTAATTCACTTTAAAAATTACGCTAGTGACAGTTGCGCCGTTCTATTTGTTCATATATTTAAGCCCTATATGCAACAAAGTGAACGTAGCATCTGCAAGCGTGTTAATTGGACAACCACGAATTTTCACATATATTGCACGAAGATTCGTATATAACAATGATCACTGCCATAATCATGGTCAAACGTAGATGACGAGATTATGCATTAATTCACTTTAAAAATTACGCTAGTGACAGTTGCGCCGTTCTATTTGTTCATATATTTAAGCCCTATATGCAACAAAGTGAACGTAGCATCTGCAAGCGTGTTAGTTGGACAACGACGAATTTCGTTTCGCAAACACGGACACGTGAAACATTTTGAAGTTACGTGGACGCGAGAGTAATTCGTTCCCTTAAATTGCTCGATTTCCATTTCTTTCGCCATGTATATTCGAGTATTGCATTTGAATGGCAGAGCAGTGGGAAGTAACGGCGCACGTCGTTGATATATCGACAGGAACATGAATTCTTTTTTCATAGGATGAATACTTTTTTCATCGAATTATTAAACCGAATCAAGTTTTCAAATCCAATCATTTAATTTCATCGTTTTACATCGAACGTTTCAATCTTTTTTCTTTTAAATACTTTACCTATATTTCATCTCGTTGAATATTCCATATTTTTAATGCTACTACCACTTATTGGTAATTTCAAATATGTAATTATCGTTCTGAAGTTAGAAATTCGAAATAACATTCGTCAGTATATGATTCTACGTTTTATATAGAGTAATAAAAATGATACAATGAGTTTCGGTAAATAACCAATAAAAATTTTTGTTCCTTTTTCTTTTTCTTTTTTTTTTGGTTTTATGTATCCAAGGTCGAGAATAAACTATGTGCACGTTTCCTCTCGTTTCTTGTATTTTTATGAGGAATTCAGTCTTTTTACGCCACAAGAGTCTCAACGTTTTCGTTTTCACGCCTACGTTACGCTCGTTAAACACGTTCCAACAAGACCATGAATAAGGATAACAGCTTTAATGTTTTCACATGTGTTTATTTATTATTTTAGACCTTAAATATTTTATTTACAAAATCTTTATTTAAACAAGTTACCATTGTCGCTACAATAAATCAATGAATGAAATCAGTTTAAATTTAAAATATCATTTCATAATTTCTCGTCACTTGTATCTAAAAACAACAAAAAAACGGTGTATCCACATCGGATAAATTAATACGCCCCGACGCAAAATAAAACCAAGACGCACAGCTCTGTGGAATGCCAACGGTCTAGCGCAACGCAAACTTGACCTAGAACTCTTCCTAAAACACCAGCAAATCGACATAATGCTCATAACTGAAACCCACTTCACCGACAAAAACTACCTGAACATAAACGGATACAAGTTCTACCATACCCAACACCCCAGCGGAAAGGCCCACGGCGGCACCGGAATCATAATCAAATCAAACATTAAGCACTACGAACTTCCACCATTCCAGAAAGACTACCTCCAAGCAACAAACGTAGCAATAGAAGACTGTCATGGTACAATCACCACTTCAGCTGTATACTGCCCTCCCAGACACTCCATCGCCAAAGAAGACTTTGACGACTTCCTGGACACCCTGGGCAATAGATTCATAGCTGGAGGAGACTACAACGCCAAACACACCCAATGGGGCAGCAGACTGGTTACAGTAGGAGGCAAAAACCTCCTCAACAGCATAATAACCAACAACCTCAACTACCTTACCACATACGAACCCACACACTGGCCCACCGACACAAACAAAATACCCGATCTCCTTGATTTCCTCATTAAAAAAAAATATCTCGTCAAGACACGTCCAAATCAATTCCTCGGCTGATCTCTCCTCTGATCAATCCCCCGTGATAGTAACAGTCAGTTCAACTATCATCGAGAATACACGTAATGGCTCCATACATAACCAACACACCAACTGGCAGCTCTTTAGAGAAGTCTTTACACACACAACTTCAGCCTCAACTTCACTAAAAACCAATGAAGAAATCGAAGCAGCCACGGAATACCTAAACACGAGCATAATAAACGCTATCCGCTTCTCCACACCGGCAAAAACGTCCATCAGCAATCACGAATACCCCCAGTACATATTAAAAAAAATAGCAGAAAAACGTAGACTAAGAAGGATATGACAGATCCATAGAACACCGGAGGACAAACGCAAACTAAACAACGCAACTAGAAAACTATCCAAAACTATAAAAAAAACTACAATAATGACCGTTTTCACAAATATCTCGCCAGCTTGTCCCCCACAGCCGACTCCAACTACTCACTATGGAAGGCCTCCAGGAAACTCACGCGCCTCCCACAAATAATACCTCCAAGCCGCCGTCCGCAGAGTGGATGGGCGCGTAGCCCTATAGAAAAAGCCAACCTATTTGCCAAACACTTGACTGAAGTATTCCAACTACATTGCTCCATAGCTGCAGCGGACGTTACCGTATATCTGCACACTCCCTTCCAAATGTCCCCTCCTATTGAATCCTTCACTTCTTCAGAGATCATAGAAGCAATCAGTCGCCTAAACCCCAAGAAAGCAGCAGGTCACGACCTAATAGGAAATAAAACAATCAAGGAACTTCCGATAAAAGGGATTGCACTCATCGCATCAATCTTTAACGCTATCCTCCGCCTTCAACACTTTCCCAAGGCTTGGAAAATCTCACTGATCACCCTCATCCCTAAACCCGGTAAACCAATATATGAAACCAGCTCCTATCGCCCAATCAGTCTTTTACCTACCCTGTCTAAACTATTCGAGAGGATGCTCACGAATCGTCTCCTTCCACTCCTAGAAGAATTGAAAACACTCCCAGACCACCAATTCGGCTTCCGAAAACAACACTCAACAGTAGAGCAAATCCACCGCATAACCCACATGATCAGCCAAACCCTTGAAAAGAAAAAATACTGCTCAGCGGTATTCCTAGACATCCAACAGGCATTCGACAAAGTATGGCATAAAGGGCTACTCTACAAGCTCAAAAAGATCCAACCCCATCCATACTACTCCATCTTAAAATCCTACCTAACCAACAGACAATTCATAGTTAAATGTCTAGGCGCCACTTCCGCAACATTCCCAATAGAATCCGGCATACCCCAAGGTAGTGTCCTCGGACCCCTACTGTTCTCCATCTACACTGCCGACTTACCTATATCAAACGAGGTAACAATAGCAACATTTGCCGACGACACAGCACTATTAGCTACCCACGCAGACCCGGAAATTGCCTCATCCACTCTCCAGCGAAGTATCGACACCATGGAAAAGTGGTTCCAAAAATGGGGTTTCAAAATAAACGAAAAAAATCCTCTCATGTAACCTTCACGCTCCGAAAACAAACCTGCCCCCAGGTCACCATTAACAACACAATAATCCCAAGCAAGGACTCCGTAAGATACCTGGTCATGACCCTGGACAGGAGGCTAACTTGGAAAAAACATATCTCAGAAAAAACAAAGCAACTAAAGGAAAAATTAAGAAAATTCTATTGGTTCACGGGCCGACGCTCCAAACTAAACATACAGAACAAAATAATCCTCTACAAGGCCGCAATAAAACCTGTCTGGACCTACGGAATCCAACTATGAGGAACAGCAAGTAATTCCAACATTGAAATACTCCAACGCTTCCAATCGAAAACGCTAAGATCCCTATCAAATGCACCCTGGTATGTTACCAACGAAACAATCCACCGTGACCTCAAGATACCTACAGTCAAAGATGAAATACACAAGTCCAGAAGCAGATATAACACAACAGTCAACAACCACCACAACCCACTAGTCACCCAACTACTGGACACGACGGACCGATCTACATTTATCATATTTTATATAAAATTAGAAGGGACCTTTAAAAAATTGCATGCAACAACACACTTACAGGTACTCTTGAATTAGTTTTTCTACATGTCCGATTATGTCTTTATATGTATATGTCAATTCAAATTTATTTTCTTAAATGTCCCTTAATGAAAAACTAACACTTCATATTAACTTTGAACTTTTGAGTTCTTAGAATATTCTGATTTAGTCACTGGCTGTACCATAAATTCATTTACAGATATTATATTTCCACCAAGAGCTAGTTTTATTATGAGCCTTCCTGCATCATCATCGAATCCTTCTATTTGACCATAATTATTACTTTGTTTTCCAGCTATAATTTTCACAAATGTTCCTTTCTCGATTTTAACTTCTTCCTCTTCTTTTTTGGAATCTGTATTTTTCTTCTGCAATGCTACTTTGTCTGCTCCAAGACCCATACCTTTTGGTCGTAATTCTGGTATGACAGCTGCTACTAATCTGTAATAGTTAGAATAAACGATTGTGAAATAAAAAATGATGTTCTCTGTTTACTTTCCAATAAGTGATGTATTAAATACATATAATTAATTTAATCCAGAGTAAAATTCATACTTTTCATTCCAACCAATTCCCTTTCCTGGTTGCCATCCCATTCCCCTTAACATTGCTACACCAAAAGCATCAATAGGAATTTTTTCATAATCTTCTAACGTAGACTGAAAAATACAAAACGATATTTATAATATGCAAATGTAATACATCTGTGCATTGCACATCAATATGTTGATAACGTACCTGTTCTTTGCCTCTTAATGATTCATCTTCTACTAAAGGTTAAGTTAAATCATTTGTTTTAGTTTCATATTTATTCTTTGACTTAAGTTCCTCAATGATTTCTTTCGTCGATTGCTCTTTTAAAGTAACAACTTTATTTTCACTATCTTCAACTGGCTCTTTCTTTATTGATATTATTGGCGATGTTTTTCCATTAGATAGCTTTGATTTTGCCTCGTTAACACTAGCGTCTCCTACCTTTTCCTTATCTGCCTTCGGAAGGAAAATGTCTGCATCTATTTTATTAAGAATTCTATCATGCCAGGTTTTTGAACCTAGTAATGGAATAATTAGAGGTTCATCTTTTTTTTCTTCCTCACTGAAATAAAAAAATTGTTTTCAAATATATATATTCCGCTATTGGTGATTTTTATAGGTTAGGTTGAGGTTATATGTTTCTTGATTATAAATTTTACTTTTTGAACTCACCCTATTACTTTAATACCTTTCTCATCAAGGCATTCAATGTAATCAACTTTCTTTTTTTCTTGTGGAATAGCATTTTTTAACACAGATTTCTTAATAGATTTCGCAAAACCGAAGGAAATCTTCTTTCCTTCTTCGGCCATTTATTTGTTATTTTAACACTGACTTATAGATCAATACACATGTATATACTAGACATAAAGATTGATGTCACTTGAATCTATGTACATGAATCTAATATCTTATTATACTTTATTAATCTACTCAAAATTACTTGCACATTACTAAAATTTCATTCCGACAATGTATCAAGCGCCTGAATAAGTGACATTAAAGTAAACATATATCAAAGAGGAAACAAGAAGAACTGACGCCTATGGTTTTCTATGTTACAGAGCTAGTGCTGCACCATACGGCCAAATGCCGAAGGTGGCTTATGCTAGTATATACCTGCCTATACGTTTCAATGAGAAAATCGATATTATGTGTTCATGTGAAAATTCACATTTCCCTAGGAGCTGTATTTTGATAGATTTAAGCTTCTAATGGAGCATTTTAAACGTATAGAGTATACTATGAAGTAGATAGTAGTGCGGATCATTTTGTATTCATAGAAAATTTGAATGTATAGAAATGTACAAAATGCTCATGATATGCAAAAATATGCAAAATATTCAAAGTAAACCAATCATCAAAAAGTTTAGAAGGTGAAACAAATTTCTTTAATAACACCTAGATTAATTTTTATTTGTTAACAATCCCATATATAACCATAGCTTTTTCCCGGCGCATATACGCGCCCATACATGCGTCAATAAGATAAGAGGAAATAAAAGACACATTATCGATAAAATACACTAACACATATGTAATACGTGGATATATTACCACTCAGATTACACATATTATATATTATAAGGGAATATGTATACCACGTATATATGTAGAACGAATATTTCAAACTTGTTTATAGCCCGTGCGCACACATAAATGCACGCACACGAACAATTTTTCGAACGATAATTATATTAATAATTTATAACCATTTATATTTTTATATTTTTATATTTTTATATTTTTATATTTTTATATGATAAGCATTTATATTTTTTAAAATATGTTCTTATGGCATACATATTTATTCCACGCTTCATATCTATCCACATCCGTAACTGTAGGTGACATTGTTTTTTAACAATTTTGCTATTATTTCATAATTCTTTAATTCATATTTCAAAGTCGTAACAGATGTTTCTTTTTTTTTTTTTCAAGTTTTTCCCATATTGGACTTATTTCTAGCAGCCATGCTTGCTTACAAAGCAATTTTATATCCACGCAAGAATATTTTTCAGTAGATTTTATTATGTGGTTTACAATATCCATATTCTCTAATAACTGGTTGCTAAGGTATAATTTGAACATACCAAGTCGAGTAACTTCATTTGGTAATGATACGTATATTTTCTTTTCAAGGCATCTGCGTAAAGCTGCATCAATGTCCCTAATAATATATTTACAATAAATATTATTGTTCTGTTATATTAATAATAACAAAGGAATATTCCGCACAACACAATAATTAAGATTAAGATAATGAATAATTATGATATTAAGATATTTTCTACTTAGAAAACATTGAAATAGCGTGATATACATAGCAAGGGCAATTAGTTACAGCCAAAAGAACTACATTAGAATTTTCGTTAGATACTAATCCATCCAATCTAGAAAGAAGTTCTGATCTGAATCTCTTTGCAGGTTCAGACAATGTACAGTTTACTCCTTTATTTGTGCCTATCCAGTCAATCTCATCGATAAAAATAATTGTAGGCGAAAAATTATAGGCAAGTTCAAATAAAACCTGTTCAGTTTAACAAATGTATTTATTATTTATTAAATATTATATTCAAAATTCCTTAAATTCATTGTTTCATCACGAACGTAATATCATTTCGTTTTCCAAACAACTATTCTATTTATATATGAATGACGACAAATAAAAACAAATCTTTTTAAACCTAGAATCTCTTCTTCATAGACAAAGGAAATCAACTTACACGGATATACTTCTCGGAATCGCCTCTCCATTTGCTCACCAATGAGCTGGCCGTTATGTTAAAAAAGGTGCATTGGCATTCTGTTGCGACTGCCTTAGCCAACATCGTCTTCCCTATTTCGTAATTTATTGTAAACCTGTACGGGAATGAAATAAATACGTGTATCTTACCTGTACCAGGTGGTCCGTATAGCAGAATACCTTTCCAGGGAGAAAATGGGCCATTAAAAAAGATAGGGTACTTAAGGGGATACACAATGGCCTCCTTAATAGCAGATTTACATTCCTCTAGGCCTACAATGTTGTCCCAATATACATTTAATTTTGTCAGTATGATTTCCTGCGACAATACAAAGATGAAATGGCGCATAATCTCCGTATTAATTTCCGTAAGTGTTATGTAATTCGTTATTTAAAGCTTTACTGAAATCCCCGCGTCATTGATATACAGTGGATTGTTTATCGATAGGTATTTTATTTTTAAAAAGCTTTACAATACGTATATTAATCGAAAATAACTTACGCATGAAATGTCTTCAGCAATCTTCCGCAATTCCGGATTGTCTATATAAAGCCTCCGAGCCCGTTGCAATATCTTTGATTGCGTGGATTGTTCCATTGAGACGTTAAATAGCTCTTCTGATGAAGCTCCATCGCTTTCATTGGCGAAAATTGGTGTCACTGTCATTGCGAGATTAATATCATCCGTAGCATCACCCGTCATCTTCTGTTGTACATTCCTCCCTTTCACAGACTCACTTCTCGTTTGTTTGCTAACAGATTTGACACGTTTTACTACTTCTTCGAAGATTGAATGATATTGTAATCGATACGTTGAATACGTTGAGAACGTTGAATAGTGTTAAATAATTTAAATTCTTACACTTTGTTCGCATTTGTCATTTCCCTCGTCTTTATTTCCTTTTCAGTTATTTTCTTGCACAATATAGGATATTTTTGGAATTTCATCTTGTAATAATAATTTTCATATTCTGTAAGAATAATTTCAAAATCGACGTTGTCGCAGACTCGATATTTCCGAGGTAGACGAGCTTCCCGGATTAATACATCGCTAATGTCTACATATCTAAAAAATATAATTTTTAATTCATTGAACAAATTTTATGCTATGAGTACACACTATACGATAATCATCAATTAACTGTTTTATTTCTAGGTAAGACAGACAAAAAGAATGTACTGTCTATTTATTATTATATAAATCCTCGGCGATAATTTTTTGCCTTCTGCTTTTTAATTTCTAATTTTTAAAGTTTGAATTTATATATTTTTTCATTTATAACTAGTTAATCTACATTATCGATTGAGTTATTCTATAACTACTGAGTTACCGATGTCGATTTTCAAATTTTGGTTCCTTCCCCTCTTTCCGCACTAATTTCTATTTCGATTGGTCGCCGATATTATTCGAAAAAATTGCAACTAAGAAGATATCTAAATATATACACATAATATAAATATATAAACATAATTTTGTTATCTACTATCTTGATACGTGCAAAGATAAATCTTAATGATATATAATACAGCGTAAATGGTTATAAATAATTAATTATTGACAATAATTATAAGAATTATCGAAAGAAAAAATCATAGATACTATGTGCGAGTGTAAAATATCACAAAGAATGAACAACAATTGTGAAAAACGCAATATGGCAAATCAATGACAAAACACACTCATGACTGTCATGGAAGTTCCAAAGTCTAAAATCTAGAATATTCCTTACCTCTTTTCGCAAATTATGAGATATCTTATTTGTGGTACCTTGCAGCGATAAATCACCGTTCATTGTAATAGTTTTAAATGTGATAATGATATCCTTGTATTGACTATCGGTTTTCGATAGTTACGAGAATTTTCGTTTATTACTTTGAGACAATCCGTCACTTCCTTTCTCTTATAAAGTTTTCCTTCAACTCCGTTGAAAACTGAGCATCAAACAGGAGACGAACGATTTGTTGTCATGGCGATGTTGGTTCACACATAAGCAGGGTGCGAATATAATGATGGAATAGTCGAGTTCTGTCTACTGTATAGTAAGATGGATGCGACATGGAAATAGAAAGAGAAGGCTGTATATAGGCATTTCCTGTCCTTGTTTAATTAGGCATGCACACTAGTGGACACTGACGGCGCTCGTTTACCGTCGTTACATATTTCCGGTACAAGTACGCGGGCATTAGAGAAGGACGGAACGGTCTCTCTCTTTACCCCTATATCGCGTTTTTAGTTCGCTCACGCGCTCTGTACTTATATCTATTACATTCCCACCATAAGCAGCGGCCGTGCCAGTGACTTACAAAAGTTTCGAACTCGCGGACGTTTAATCACGTTCCCTACTCCGAAGGGGTAAGTACAAAGTTGCTCGTCTCAGTACTCTTGTTAGAAGTTTTATCATCTTTTTCATTTCGTGGCTACAAGTTTTTCCAGGAAATTCTTATCGTTTTACAAGGGCTGTGGGACACAGTGACGTCAGCTATCGATCATATACGCGAATTTGTTGTAAATTAATTAGGAGAATATCTGGAGTTGTTTATCGTTGCCAGCTGTAAAATATTAGAATTTTTCATTCATAATTGTCATATTTTCGACTCTTCCGTTGCCAAGACCATCTTGAAAGATTTTTGGTATGTTCCATCACCCTTGTTAAAAGTGTGCCCATTGGTTAGCTATATTGATTTTAAAAACCAATACGTATATCAAGTTTATTATCTAACAGAAACAAAGAAATTCGTTTTATTAACGAATTTTCGATGTTTCTTCTCAATTTCCTTTAGCATCGAACGAAGAACATTATTTGATCAAACGTTTCATCGTTCAGATTATATTTCGTTTAAAAAGATTGAAATTGAAATCGAGATAAAATCAAAAAGTATCCGTTGTTCTCGAACATTCTAGTATTCCTTCGCCGCCCGGGAGAAAGACAGGTATGAAGAAAGAGGATATTTTTTTTTATTAACTTTTTAATATTGATATTTCGACAAATATTGACATGTGCAGTGAGAAAATCGAGTGAAATTTTCAAGAATATCGTTTTAATAATTTGTGAAACGAATTAGTTTGGTTTTTTCCATTTTTATTAGTTTCCGTCAGTGCTGATTGACGCGCCACTCCAGTTTCCATTTCCGTTTCTCGAAATTTCCTACGTCCTTGGTCTTTGGGACTCTTTGCCCAGGTAACTGCATTGCTTCTGGGTACGTCTTACCGTTCGGGTCTCTCGAGCTTTCGGTGTCAGTTGTTACCGTTGAAGGAAGAGAAGCTGGTGACAGATATTATCGAATAAATCGTTTATTCTGGAAAAGTTCGAGTAAGTTCGTTCTGTTTGAATAAATCAAGACATGGATCAATTTTTATCGTATCATCGTGATTCGCCATGTCGTACGTTTGGTTTCGGGATACCATATGTTTTTCATTTGGTACTTTTAATTTGAAATTTTACGTCTATGATCGTGACAGGAAGACACTTTCAGTGAATTATAAATATTTCAAATTATAAATTATAAATATTTGTTATAAATTACAATCATACTACGGGGAAAAGCGAAACATATGTTTTCTTGTGGAACATGTGATAGTAAATTATTCGAAGCATAATAATGCTTAATTAAACATCTATACGGTAACATTTACGGACGAATATTGTGGTAATATTATCGCGTCGCTTTAATCTGGCATTTAATGCTTTGATTGCGGTCTTTGAAATGGCATCACAGATGCTGGTATAATATCACACGAAAAAGAAAGGACCAGTGGTTAATGTTGCAAGTGCACCAGTGCGTTGCAGCCATCGGGCGTGGCTTTGACGCCGGTGCCGAGGAGCGGCGCAGAACGTGTTCGATCGATCCGCGAACGCAGCCCGTGCTCATACTGCGACACAGTTCGTTTCAGTTAGTCTCAGTCGCTGTTTGCCCGTCGACAGCGTATAGTCGCGCCGGGTGACGATTATTTTTTCTTTTTTTGTTTCTCGATAATTCTCTCGCAACACTCGTTCTATACGTACACCATCAGTTTATCGCGTGATCATTGTTACCGCTTCCCCTACCTTGTCACGTCCTTCAAAGAAGATTTTCCTTCAGTTTTTTGTTGTTTGGGGAAAATTCATCGCTCGGACACATGGATTTATCGACACGAGGGTTTATCGAGGCATCAGCGTGATGTACTTTTCAAGTTTCATATTTTCTCTATGATACTTTCTAAGGAGAATTTAGAACTCGAAAGATATCAATTTCCAGGAAATATAGGTCTTTATGAGACCATCGATAGGTTTGAATTTAATTAACTCTCTTATAATTGGTATTTCAATTTTTTAATTCCTTAAATTTAGCTTTCTTTATGCTGTTAGACGATATAACGCAGGCATTTTATGATATATCGAATATATTCGTATATATTTTACTTTATACATTCGATAAATTTCCTTGGTTGGCCGGCCTGCAACCCACATACGGCACTTAATAAAAATTTGTTTCGTTAGAGGTCGGTGTTTGTTCGTCTTCGTCATAAAAATGTCATGACGTCATATCATATCACAAGGGTTCTTCTGAAAGCTAGATATTCGATAACAAGATTAATGGTTTTCGGTAGCTTGTAATGTCAAGCTTTGAACTAGCGGGATCGCCTTGCTGTCAAATCGCCATTCAGCAGCGACCATATTCTTTAACTACGTTCAAGACCTATATCACGCTACAGAAATCATCAAAGGAGGATAATTGCAAGTTAGTTGCCTCTTAGAAACGAGACAGTTGGTTGTTACTTGTTATCCGTAGTTGGTAGTTGTTCTCCTTAGTCGCCACATATTATAGAGACGACATTCATAGTCACCAGTTGCCTTCGCTAATAGTTTCTTGTTGTCTGTAGTTAGTTCTCGTCATCGCTATGTATTCCATCAATCACGTAAAATTTAACATATAGGATTTTATTCTTTTTTATTCTTTCTGTAGGAAGATTCTTTAAGTAATATGAATTTAAGTAACTATTTTATGATACAATAAAGTGGAAAAACGATTATTTTACGTAACCTAATTTTTTAAAGAACTTCGAATTTAAAGGATTCAGATAGATATCTTAAACGTAATTAAACCCTCCATATCGTAACAAATTGAAAGAAATTGCGCAAGAAAGTTAATACACTTAATGCATAAAACATATATTTAAAATCCAAATGTAGGCGTTGACGCGTGCGTGCTACATGTTCGAAACGTTCGTTACATCCGCGATAAAATTTGTAACGACGAAGAAGCTTAACATATGGTGTGCTTCAAGACGACAGTAAAAAGTGTTGGCGGATTTTTCGAAATTTCTTCCATTCTTAATAAAAATATATTGTATAAATATAGTAGGATTTTTCAAATTTAAATAGTTATAATGATTTGAAACTTTACAATCGTACGGTTCTGTTTTATCCTTTGAATATACCTGTCATTTTCATATCTCCTTTTAACTAAACTAAATATTTGGAAATCCTATAATTTGTACACTTCTATTTGTGAATAAGATCGATGAAATTAAAGCGTAACTATGCTTTCAATAATGGCTTCGATGTATTGCTCACCATTATGGCGGATTAACGTCTCTAAGTGATCGACCTTAATCACTAAATGGCAGCCGCGATTCAGTGGTAGAGCCTTACACATGACGGACATTGCAAGCGCTTGTAAGACGTCTATTGTGAAACGTTTCCAATAGCATCGATTACGACGACGGTGAAATCCGAATAGAAATATATATCGCGTATCGCTTCAGCCTGACATGTCTTAAAATAGAATCACAATTTTTCGTTCTTAAAAAAAAAAAAAAAAAAAAGAAAAAAAGTCTATAAAAATTATATGCAAATAAAATAGATAAATAGATAAATGGTTGTACAAATTTATAAAACAGATATTACAAATATACGTAAATAAATTATATATTTATAAATTGTTTGTTTAAATATCTGTTTGTTTAAATAAATAAAAGGGATATTTACGACTTACAATGAACGTAGTCCTGTTTTTAGTTTTAAACAAAGCAAAAACGGATAACAACTTTTTAAAATGTAAAACTCAACGCAACAGTGGTTTTTTTTAATTAATCAATAACGTTCAAAGTTAATTAATTTAGAGTGGTTTGTACATTTTGTATGCTCGCCGTATTTTAACGTTTGATGTGTAACGTTTGATGTAGTACTTGATGCCCGAAAAATCGAAAAATAATTAACTTTGATCGTTTCGTCGAATTTACAAGTGTGTATATTCGTGTGAAATCCTATGTGCTTGTGTATGCTGATGTGAAAGGCGGTAATATATTTTTCTTTTTTCGATTATTGTTGTCAACTTTTGTGTGGAATAAATCAATTCCGCGAATAGAAGTGCAATCAATACAGCTTACTATGAAATGATAGCACAACAACAGTACATATCGCCATTGACGTCAGCTTCACAAAATTTCTCGAGTATCGAGGTCGTCCATTTGGGTTAATAATTTATTTCCAAAATGCCACAAGCACGAATATCTTATGGAAATCCACTGTATTTCCACTGTAATTTTTAATAATCAGATTCCATATTGTATGCTACGATTCGAGGAAAATCCGCAGCTAATTATTATCTTTGCTGCCTTTAAATACCATAAATAGTCGTCCGTAAATTTTAAAAGATTTTCTGTGCCATACTTATATTGTGTATTTTAGTCTTAAGGTGCGGTTCGTGTTCAATTAATCGAAAGTGATGAAACTGTAATGGGTCACGATAGTCAAATATTAAAAATGGTCTCGTTGGCTACATTTAAAATCTTTGCGAGATATATATGCATAGTACGTTGCTACTAGCAACGGGTAGCGATGAGCAATAGAGAACAGTACCTTCCTTATCTCGTCGTGATTATGTACATAACAGTAATGCAAAGTACTCGTACTGAATATCTTACAACATCTACATAGATTTTCAGATTTGTTTCGAATATTACCAGCATAACCATGATAGTAGAATTCTGTTACAGTATTAATTCTATAGTGCCGTTATGCATAATACAGCCCTAAAATGTTTCTACAAATATACGAATATTTTCGTCAGCTACTATATTCCAACCATGGCTTATTATGAAAGGAAATATATAACGAAATTACTTGTTTTTTTAGACTAAATTAGTTTAATTTGAATAATTTTAGTAATTGTGTAGGATCGAACAACAACTTATCATTAGCTTCACTCGAGACTTGATTGCACGTAGCAACGTAATTGCGTTGGAACTGAGGGTAGAAAACAATGTCAACCGTTAGACGCGTCCGTCTGGCGAATGTGTAACGCGTGAATAATAGATGGCGGCAATCACGTGAACCCTACTTATAGCTGTTTCGGCTTATATCGTAGCATTCAACCTAGGGTAAAACGATAGGGATCATTAGAAGTTGAAAGGCCGGCTGATCAGCCTCATTTTGTTCCATTTTTTAATCAAGCGATGAATCGACAAATTGTACAGATTTCGATGGTTATCACAGTTCTCTGGGAATTTTCAAGCGCGGTTCGTCGAATTTAGTCGGATTGGCTACAGACTCTTTTACGAGCAGCTTGAAACTCGATCTAGTTTCGAGAAAATGAAAAATTCGTTTTATCTCTTTGCTTCCCTGTTCCTTCCTTCCTCTTTTTTTTGCTTTTTACATTGCGTTAAGACCGGCTAAATAATATTGATTGCCATGGACGTTGGCTGGTTCAAAATCACTGACATCGACGATAACAAAAGTAAGTTTGATGATCATTTATCTGAGCCGGTGTTATTCGACTTGAGCTCTGCACATTTGTTAATATTATTCTAGTAGGGATGAGATACTACAAATTTTAAATAACGTCGATTAAAATTATATTATAAAAATTATATTACATTAACGTTTAGAAGTCAATAAAGTGGAAAGAATTACGCGAGATAATGTAAATATAAATTATATTACAAGGAAACAATACGGCTAGGTAATTTGAAACATTCTGGCTAAAATTGCATTCTTTCAAAGTTAGGACGTACAGTATTTACAAAGTAGATTAAGTATCAAATGGGGTACTTAAGAAAATTCATGTTATCATTCTTTAGTAAACATTTTCAGGTTATAGCCTTCTGCAAAAGCTGCTTTACGTTACGTTAACGTATTCATTATTAATATTAATCATATTGTTCTTATCTCCTAGGGGCATAACAATCCATTTTTATATTGTGTTAAAACTAAATTTCTATTAGATTGTTGCAAAATTTTCTTTCGTTTTAAAAAGAAATGATAGATTTTTTGTTTTATGTTATTTTATATTAAATTGGAGAAAGGTGGATCGCACATAATTCAATAAAATAATATAAAACAAAAAATATCGTACATCTATCATTTCTTTAGAAAACGAAAGAAACTTTTGGAACAACCTAATATTTCTCTCCAACGACACTTCTACGATGTTAAAATACTTGATAAAAAAATTTGATAAAAATATTAAGAAATTCTAATATTGATTTAAACGTATCGATTTATTTACTTTTCGCTGCCAGAAATTGTTAATTATGATTTCCACTTAAAAGCGTATTTCATATTATGAGGATAAATGATCAAATTCATCTCTAATATACACGTTAGAGAGTCATTTATAGCTGCAATCCTGTTTACCGCTCATATTCCTGGAACTCGATAATTCACTAGGCGATTGCTTTAACCGTGCAGAATACATCCATAAATAATTAATCGCTATTAATATTCCATCGACTTTTGAAAATCCCTGACGTGATCTATTTCACGTGATGAGAATACGTGTAAAGTGAGGTTATTGCTTGATTATCTTTAGTCGAATAAATCGAGTGATTCAAATTATAATGCGGAAGAAAGTCAAAACTATGTATATTATTTTTTTCAATTTTTATGTATCATTTGACGGAAGGAAATTTCGTAAGTAAGGTTCACCTTCTTTAATGTCAATGATTTTGAGATATGTTATTAAGCTCCAAATTCTAAGCGATCTTCTATATATATATATATATATATATATATATATATATATATATATATATATATAACATGCGTATAATAGCCAAAGTTCAACTGCCAAGTATACGCTAAGCTTTTATTTTCAATTTATGCGATACCACTATGTTTCATGAATTTATTTGCTAACGGTATTGAAACAAATAACAAGCAGAGGACGAACTATCCGTGAACTGTTTTGCCAACGAGTACGCTTCCAATATTTTCTGTTTGAGAAAACACACTTGCTGCTGTTGCAACTCCAAATATTTTTACAGCCGACGCTTTTGCCATGAATCATCGGCTAACATATAAAATAGAGAAAAGCCATAGTTGATTGTAATGGAAATTTAGAAAACCTGAAACTCGATATAGAAGGGAAAAATAAAGGAAAGGAAGGGAGAGATAATTGGAAGCTTGGGGCCAGGTTTAATTCACTGAAACCGGGCTGCTTGTGTCATCACGAAACAGAATTGCCAGTACGTCATTTCTGTGCTCCCGTCCTCGTAAAAACGGTTTCACTCGTTAAGAAAAAACGAATAGGCGGTGAAGAGAGAAAAAAGCAGACAGAGAGCGCTTTTAAAAAGCTGACGAAGCGTGCGTTGCCACAACGAGACACACGGTGCTATTTGTCGTTTTAAATTGCGCCGCAACTTGTTTTTGAGATCTTTGCTAGAGACACGTGAAAACACGTTGGAAGTATATTTCTTGTTTTTGTGGAATTTAGCTGGAAAATAAAAAATAACGTAAAACATGTACTTACGACTTACAGAGTAATTGAATGTATACACTATAATAACCAGCGATTTAAGGCTTTAAAAGATCGAAAAAAAAAGAAAAGAAAAGAAGAAGGATAATATGTTGTGGCAGTCTAACTCGATCTAAGGAAATAGAGAGGGAGGGAGGGGGCAAAGCTTGTTAATCTGGAAAGAATACAAGCATCAATTTCAAGCACTTACAGGGAATCAAGCGGGCTTGTTAAGGTCGTAAGTTGGACAATTATCCCGTTTTAGGTTCAATCAGCTTAGTCCTACACAAAATTGATCCAATCATGCGAAAACAAATGTATTCTGATTTTTGTCGCAGATATTTCTGGTCTACGCACTCCAGTGCCCACAAAGCAGTTATTGAAACAGCTGATTTTCGCCTATTCTAGAGCGACAACATCCCCTGATCTTTTACAACCATGAAGGACCTGTACTCGAAAATACTTGCAATTCTCATCTGCTTGCAGGTTATTTTTGTCACTTTCTTCCCGTCAGGGGCTGGTAAGTTGATACTGATTAATTATACCATCGAAATTCTATATAATGGCTACAAAAAATATTTGCATCATTATCCTCATTTCCTAACGAAGCGCGTTTTTTTACCAAGTTTTATATTTCATTTCATAGTATCAAATCTCTGTAGTTACACGAAAGTATTAAATGATAGGAAACTTGATATACACGAATTTAATTAATTAATAAGTTTGTCGATATACAGCCATTATTATTTCATGTGAAATATTACAACGTCAAAAACTTAACGTTCTTGTACGTACAGTATTAATCACAAATTGTAAGAATGTTTACTGATAAGCAAAATAGATAATATGGAAAACGCAGACCTATGGAAAGAGAATTCCTGACATTAGACAGGAATACGCGATTGCACGAAATATTTTATGGTATGTCTAACATGGTGAATATATGCGGCGAAGTACGAAAAATTCATCCTGAGATATGTATACGACCTACGCGGTACGGGACGTGTTATAAATGGTTTCCGCCACTCAGCCGTATTTGAATTTGTGAACACGATCGAACAAATGATGCGACAATTATTAATTGCCGCCTCTGCCTTAGTAACGATTCGCGTTGGAACGAGGTCGAATCGTTCCGATTCCACGCGCGATTAACAAATAATTACAGTGGACATCAATTACTTGGATGACCTTCGTCATTTCAGCTTAAAACGATTAATTTGATTAAACCAACCAATTATTTCAATTAATACAATCTGCACTTTAAATTCGCACGTCTTGTGTATACACACCGGGCCAGAGAAAAGTTTTCAATCGTTCGAGTAGAACCTTCGTAGTCCTTGAGGACGCGTGTCGCTTCTCGTGCACCTAAAGTTTCGCTCAAATTAACCGATTTATTTGAATTCGAGCGAGTGAAAACCTCTTTGTCACCGTGAGTTTGTTACTTAATTGATACTCTTAGATGCCCTTTGCTTTCAATCTCTTACATCCATTCTTAATTAGCCAAGTCGTTTGACTTTTGACAAGTATTTTGAAACCATTTTACTAACACGAACCTACTTTTTTACTTGAGATTATCCGCTATTTTTATTCAAATGTATATGTACGTATATACACTTTTGAATTTTAAACGAACCTTCTATTATACCTATATCTTTTAAGTGCCGTTTTAAGTTTCAAGAGACTTTAACTCGGATAGCTCGACTTGGAGTTCTAACGTATACTGTAAAGCACACTTGCGAAGTAAAACAGCAAACACGATATAAAAACTTTTTGCCCATGTAAGAAATCGAATAACCTATTTCAACGGTGCTTTAATCTCATCGACGAAGCATCGATGCAACGAAGAAGCATCGTGATAGCCGCAATGCGGATCCGTTCGACAAAAATTTCCTGGTACGGTCGTTTTCGTAATGTTATTAACCGTTTTAGTGTCGGATGTTTCAAGACTCCGTATCGGTTTGTGCTATGCAGCGCGATAGAGCTTCGTTTATTTATTTGCGAGGAGTACCGATCGACACAATCGCGCTGCCCTTTTTCATCCTGTTTTTTTTTCATCGAAATATACCGTTCGATGTGCTCGCGCTTCATTTCATCGGTTATACTGGAAGCGTTACAACAAACACTCAAAAGTTTGCGAAATATTTATGCTCTGCGTTTCGTTTGCGCGATAACATTCTATAATGCAGGATTTGGTTTTCCGATTCAAGAGGTAATTTTTTATATTGGTTTTTTTTATTTGGTTTATGATTATTTGAAAAACAAGTAATTACGAGAGAAAACTCTGATATGACTCACGACGAGCTCGCTTGAGCGCGTTGCGAATTAATGATCGTGACCATACGTCGTGGCACAATTTACCACGGTACGCGAATTGAGCGATCACGCTGCGTGGTGTTAAAACGGTTAGCGTAACTGCGCGTACGATTGTCGAGGGGCAAAGATATTGACGTTGGTAATCGTTTTCAGTGGCTTTAGAAGAAAACTGTACTGATTTCGAAGGACAAGTTATCTCACATGGGCTGCTGTATGTGCCGGGACCTTCGGTTTGCAGCCTCTGCGTCTGCTACCATTCGGAGCCAAAATGGTGCAAGGCTATCTTCTGTTCACCTCCTTTTGTAAGTATATGCTCATTCTAAGAGCAACCAGCTTAGCACAACCATGCGAAACTAAAGTACACCGTTAACGCTTGCATGCTGGTCGTTAAAACACATGCTGCGCGAATAGGGTACACAGCGATTCATTTAACTCGCCGTGAATTAGTTTTAGAAAGACAAACATGGACAGGGATAATTTTTGTCACGAGCCGTTTAATTTATTCGTTCATTAGAACGAATTAATTTACACCTGCTGAGATCGCGATTGATGCGACAAATTCGAAATCTTGTTCCATATAAATATTTTTAAACAAGCACGTCGTAAGCTTTGTATATTTTTTAATCGCAACGAAACTGTTCAGAGAAATGCTGAAATTATTAATTAGAAAAGGAGATTTCTACGCATCGTTGTAAAAGTGTCAGGGAAAATATTCGTAAAACAGTTATGTTGTTACAAGTTCTACAAGAAGAAATATTGAAAATCACGTTCCACTTATTCAGTTGCACGTGTAAAAGGTATCTTGCGTTCGCGCAAAAAATCTCTGAAGGATACATGCTTTATAATAATTGGAGTGTCGAAGTTGTTACGCGGATCGACGTACACGTACCTTTTAATGAAACTAGGTTACTCATTCGTTATTCGTTCCTAATTTTCAGCTTCACCATTTTTACGCAATAAAATTTTATACACCTGTTCGGTTTATAAATGATTCAATTCAAATTTAACAGAATTAAAGTTGAAATAATCATTTGTACTTCATTAAAAGGTTCTTTCAGCATCTCGTTTTAATATTTTTATTGGTAATATTTTGTTGATCGTTATATTTAAATGGAGTTTTTCAAAGGAGAGACATTTTAAGGTAGGAAATGGACATACATTTATAATAAGAATTCAGAAGAAAGAATATTTCATACAGAAAGAAATATTCCGTATGTATAAATAACTACGCTATGAATTTTATATGTATCGGATATTCCTTCTGGTTAATGTATCTGATGTTTTTTCACGCGAGATAGCGTATATTTGCATCTATATGTCTCTTCGTTTCTCAGTAGTAAAACTTAGCATTCCTGCGGCTGATAAGTAGTTACGCACTGACAACGAGAAACATAAAATGAGTAAGAAGCATGAGACATTCTATAAGAAAAATAAAGTTGTTTTTGTCTTTCATTGCATATTCGTCCGAATATTGTTAATAAATATTTAAGTTAAGATTTCAGTTGAAATAAATACATAGGATTAGACATTTATTTGTCGGAGATGAAAGAACACCGGAACCTTCCCTTCGGAACTTTGGGAAGACCCCTAGTACTGTAATTTAGATTTCACCATAGCCGAATTAAGAAACTGTTGTCGTTCGATTCGACTGTACTTATTTGAGATTTATGATAGTGAGCTCGGGCTCGAGGCGACAACCAGTCGCCGAACGTAGTCGCGGTCAAGAGATGAACGTTTTGTCTAACAAAGGCATGAAGTAACTCTATAGCTCTCCTTAAAAGAAATACTTAGGACGGGGCACGACGGTAAGCATTTCAACGATTTCTGTCCCGTGGCTCGCCACACGCAGACTCTATTCTTTGAGTAAGATGATTACCAGATGTCGACGCGTCTCCACAGTACATGTTCAGCTAGCCCGAGGACCCGCTATAAATCTTAAGATTTGTTTAACTAAAGTCCTTCAAACCGACAAACAGTCCTCGTCCCAACTACGAGAAAATAGGAGAAATCTATTTTTCTCACGAACGACGCTTCCTCTTCTCGAACTCTCTCTTAAGGGGGGTTAGCACGCTTCCCTAACCACCAACATGGAAATTGATCAATTAACAGTAACGCCAATTTCCCTCACTTTCCGAATGAAGGCTTTTCTCCACGAATCCGATGATTTCGTGCCCTTAGGCACACCCATCATAGTTTTCCTCGACAGCATTACCGTGATGGAGAACCACTCTCCCGTACGATCTCAAAGACGATTCAAGTAACTCTCAGATACGTAGTGATTGCCCCATGCATTAACATTGAGTACAACTTAGACGTTGAAGAAAAGTAGAGTTCGTCATCCCCTTGACCGCGGATTCGTTAGTGAGCCTAGGATCATTGTCATTAGCTTCTCGAGTATCTAATTATCGCGATTACTTGTCCAATTTCATCATAGTCATATTTGCACTAGTAAATATCTCCTCTATTGCATAATGATCACGTCTAGCGCCAATAGGGATTCGTTTCACGCCCTTAACCCTCACTCAAATCTTAACGTCAACCCGACATATTTATATATGTATCTATGAACGCATTTGACATAAAATTTTGATAACGACTAAAATTATATATTCTGATATTAAATTAATTTAATGAGAATAAAAAACTAATTTTTTTAAACAAGATTTTGTATAAAGTTATATTTATTAGGAAAAGTTCGTTCATCCCTTTATAATATGATAGGATTAGACTCATTGCTGTGCAAATCATTTCATGGAATAGTATATGTGTGCGTGTGTGTTCTACGTTTTTATTATAAAAATGCTAAATGTACTAGGAGACGTTTTTAAAAATTCATACATTTTTCTTCATCAAACATATCAATCGTTATATTGAAAAGTTAATTATCTTTTATTTGTTTCGAGCTGCACATTGATTGAGACATTCGTGTTGGTTATAATTGCGAATTTAACGCAACGAAGTTGTTTGAATCCCTTGCAAGCATGTAAATATATCGTCGAATTAATAGGTCAATTACTTGAGGTTGGAATTGAAAGAAAGGGAAAGGTGGAGGAGAAGTCTTGCGTTTGAACGCGGGACACTTTTAAAGCCCATAGTTCGCTGAAATTGCCAGAGAATTCAATTAAATGGCAAATTAAACCATTGAACTGAATCTGTTTCTAATCGCGAGCTTAGAAGTACTATCCTTTGAATTTTTATATCAGTCAACTTTCTTTTTGTACGTACGGTAACGAATACAATTCATAAATTAATGAAGTATGTAATTGGATGAAAGTTCTTCTTCCTGGATTCAGTTTAGACTAAGAAAAATTATATAATAACGAAATTATCAACTTAAAATTGATAGAGTGTATAGTTTATTTTTTTTTTTTTTGCGCGAGGAGGGGAAATGCTGTTACGCATACCCAGTGATCCGCATCACTGGGTTATGTGGGACTCGGGCGGATGTTGTTGCCATACCCACTAAAAACCCCTCCTCCTTTTTCCTTTGCTTCGAGGACAGACAACCCCGGTAAAACCTGTCGCCAGTCATCAGGGTTGTCCTTTCATGCCCCGTTGTATCTTCTTCTTCGGGCAGTTATTCTGTATATTCTGTATTGCTCTCGTCATCTTCTCAGCTAGTTCAGAATACTGGGCTGATCTCCTTCTGTGGTTCTTTGTTGTCTTGTATCTCTGCCTTCACTGCTCCGCGTAGTTGTTGTTGCTCTCGTTCTCCTCCTTGCCTCCTTCAAGGCCTTCGCTGTCACCCTCCTGTGAGACATGACGGTCTTGCGAAATTGCCTGAATTTATCTCAGCTCTCGTTCTTGGCGGTCATCGTGGCGATCAGATTGTCCACGTCTATGTTCTCACCAAGAGCGTTCTCCAGCTCAATCCTTCTGTCCGTTCACTTCGGGCACGTGAAGTCGGGAACGTCAACCGTTTCCAGTGCAAATTCAATTTTGAATCGCAATTTCCATGTTTGCGTGGCAAAAGCGTAAAATCGATAACGCACGCAAACATGTCTTCTTTGCTAATGGCGTATTATAAATATAAATATTTGAATAAATATTGCGAATTTCATATTGCTAAAAGATTTATACTATTTGTTCGTAAATAATCGTCGGATCTATATTTAAGTGGAAACTGCTGCATTAGATCTCTTTTCTTACTTAAAATTATTTGGATTGGTAACTTGGATGTAACATGTAATTTATTCTTCCTTTATAAATAGTGTACAGAAGATACCAATTCAGAGAAATGGAAGGAAAGTCTAAAAGCAAAGAAAATCTACAGGAAGATAAAACGTTCGAGCCTTGCCAGGCTATATAAGATGCTAAGTAATCTTCCTAGTCCTGCAGTTCTTTCTATTTTGATCAATAATTATTGGTATATGTTAGGAATGCAATTAGAATTTTTGTCCTCAAGCAAAGTATAATTTCAATTTTGTATGTAAACCAAAATATTAAATATCAAATAACCATCAAATAAAATTATATTGTATGGACTACTGTTTCTTTAAATATTTGAATATTTGGTAAATATTGTTTATTTAAATATTTTAAATTGCATGAAAAAAAATGATGCAAATAGATCATAGGGCATTTTAACTAAAGAGACCAATATCTATTTAACAGTGATTAAATCGTCACCGTTTAACGCTCCATCTCTTTTATTAACTGTGCCTTGTTAAACTACAGAGGATTACAGAGGATGCGTTTTTTTGATAAATAAACGTTCTGACAAATACGGCAGCGAAATCAGATATGTAGATTCTTACAACAGCAGTTATATTGTATGAATTCCGTTTTTCAGAAGCTTTATTTGTGAAACGACAATTCGCCAGAGTACGGATTCACTGTAGTTATAGCTGTAGGATCTCTATCTAGTTGACAGATCTGCTTTACGTAAAGAATTCCTGTCTCTTGTTCTACTTTATCGCGATTCTCTCCTCACCTTATACGCTTTGTCGAGGAAAGTAATATCGCTACATATCTCGGCTCCGGTTACAATAATTAGTTTCCGCCTAAACTGCTAGAACCACGTAGCACGCACTCTACTCTCGTTTATTAAATATTCAGGCCATCTGATCGCATGCGACGAGTTTTATGTTAATCCCGACCAATTACAATATCTTTCTCTCGTTTACAAGGGACGACGAGACTGGCAGTTGCGTGCTTTCCAAAGCAAAAGCCGCGATATCTGCATGATAACCTAACCTCAACCGATTTTGTTGTACTATTCTTAAGTGGACTTCGTTTGTACCACTTTCGTAACAAAAATAGAATATCTAGAACACAGCATTCCGTTATGCGATATTGTCAATTTCTAACATCTGAAACATCAGAGATAATTTTTTCCCTACAGTTGTAAATTTGTGTGAAAAATTACGAACGTAAAGGTGTTTGGCGCATGTACAGTTCCCCCTCCCCCTCCCCCTCCAACCTTCATTTGCGTAGACATGCTAGAAAGATCCACTTTTCCACGGTGAAACTGTGTGTATTGTAATTTCATTTTGACAATGGTCCAACATCCTACTATGCATAAATTTAATATCAATATAAGCAGGTTTTATGCCAAGTATTACATCTAACGTATAAGCACAAACCCTGGTTTTAAATACCTTATAGTAACACCGAAAAGATTATTCAGTTGGATGTCTGGCTCAACATCAATATTTTACTTAGAAGATAATACGTCGAGAGCATGTTGGTGGATGGAATGGGAGATGAATGAAGGCTTACTTCTGTAAAATACGTAAAATGGTAGTCGGAATGAATTTTGGCGCTTGGGGACAGAAAAAAAGCTGACTGATACTGTCATACACCTGAATTTATAAAATTTTGAAAATCGATGTAACCTTTGAACTTTATCGTATTCTGTTTCATAGCACAAATTATTGTTCCCGAAATGTACGTTTAGTGTTATAATATATTTGACCAATGGTTCTCAAATACTAGTTTTGCTAAAGCAATGGTGGAATTGGAGCAATTCTTTCTTCTTTTATTCTTTGAATGACTTGGATTTTCGAGTAGTCTAGTGACGATTGATCCGTACAATTAATCGATTTCTTCTTATTACAGAGCTGCAAGAGATTCCGCGTTGGACGCCGATGTTGCGAGTTCGAATGCCTGGATGAGGTTAGCACTGAATATTGGTCCGGATCTGATGTGGTTATCGTCGATGGTTCACCTAAACTTGAAAAACATAGTGTATTGTGGACGCTGAGCTTAGTGATGGCAATTGTAATATTTTAATTTCTCAATAAAGATTCCGATGGCGCCGTTGACAAAATTCGTACCTTATAAACGTCGACGATTAGCTTCAGCCACCGGGAAAAGAAGTAGTGTACAATGTAGTGTGTTAACGAAGAATCATTTGTAACTGAATAATTATACCTCGAGAAGATTATACCTGAGTAATTATATTTATTCTTATTTTCTTCCCCTTTATTTCATTTGAATAGATTTTTGTATTCAAAGAGCGAGGTATGATTATTTCAGACGGGTTAATTTGTTTTTATATATGTCAAAAGAATGAAAGGAGATGACGATGAATCGGTGACAGGTAGAAAATTGTAATCTGTTGTATTTCCATGGTACTGTATACTTGATTATATTTTGTTCAATATTATTCATATTCTATCATGTAATTTGGGAATATACATACATATACATATATGAAAATATAGTGGTATACTTATCCCCTAATCTTTGTGATTTCTATGAAAATTTTATGATTCATTGTCACTTGTATGAAGGATGGAAATATAAAAAATTGATAAAATTATTAATAATATTTACAAAGAAAAAGTGAGCTGTTGGATATACAGGGTGGTTGGTAACTGGTAAAAAAAAGAAGTCGAAAATACACAAATTTTTCATTTGAGGCTTTGTTTTCGAGAAAATCGACTTTGAATTTTCGCTCGGTACGCGTGCACTTTATCACGTTTCGTTATAACGGATTTTATTGTAGATTGTGTTTCGATTGACGTTATGTTGATAAACCGTTCCAATATGTTGCACGCGTTGCACGCATACCGATCAAAAATTCAAAGTCGATTTTCTCGAAAATAAAGTCTCAGACGAAAAATGTTTATTCTATATTTTCGACTTCTTTTTTCGAGTAGAATCACCAATTTTCCGCTTGTACTATCAATTACCAACCAGCCTGTATGACAAAATTCTATTTTAAACACCAAATTCGCCACGATTGGCTATTTTGTTTACGAAATTAAACGAATTTAATAAATGAAATGGCAAGGAAGGAACTACAAGTGACCGTCAAACTATTTTTATGCTTGAAAAGTAATTCGCAAAGTAATATAAAATAATACTACTGATTTGTGTCTCTTTCAGAATTTTTTCTTAATCTCTTGTTTTTTTTCCTTCAAATTTATTATTTATTATTTATTAGGTGTCACGAAAACCGATTAAATATTAAATATCTTAAATATAGATTGAAATGAAAGCTTGTCAGTTCTCGTTCAATTGTCACTTCAAAGTTGTTAGTTCAAAGGTTCTCGTACATCATAAAGCAAGGGACCAAATCTTTAACTTATTACAAATTAAACCTTTTATTGTAATTACGAAAATTATGAAAGTACCAAGCGAAACAAGTAGGGAACATGAACTGCTCAACGAACCAAAGAACGGCTCAGTGACAAAATTAATACAGTAAGGATCGCAAATATTACAACATTACACTCTTACATCACATAATAGTTCTCTGTACAAAAGATATATAGCGAACCGACTTTTCACAACGATAAGAATCAACAGAACCAATTAAGACCAGGCGAAACTCTCATAAGACAACAATATCAGAGGGATCAAATCAGCGATTTTAATCTATGTTACAAATTATAGTTATCAAGAATAATTGCTCTTTTCACGAAAATTATGCTGATGACACACTCACAATGCATTTTATATTTGGTAATCGGATGTGCTCGTGGCCATCAGGAGTATAAAGACGACGTTTTTAGAAAATGACAGTGCTGTCGGGTTTTAAAAGCTTTTATTTTTTTATTCATCATTACGAAGATTGTGATGGAAGAACGTAATGGGGTAAAATCTGACGATTCCTTAATGAAGAATGCTTAAAGAGATTCTATAGAAAACGGTGATCGTTTCGTTGGGTAGTTCATTCGAATTTTGATCAGGATTATTGAGATAGAAGGGTCGAGAGCTTGGTGGAATATCAACTTTGACGCTTCAACGCTTCATCTCTTTTCAAGCTCACCAGTCACGAACCATGGTTCACTGAATATATCTTTTTGGAAAATCCTTTTTGGATTTTCGTACGAGAAACATGGTATGTTTGACAAGGGATTTTCTTTTGAGGCAATTTAGAGTGACAAAAAGGTCTTTCTGTTAGGTAGCTTGTCGATAAAAATGTTTTATTAATAACGTAAATGGAACGAGTAGTTACGAATTTAAATAGAATATGACCAAATGGAATATATATCTTCTCTTCGACTTTCATAAGCTGAAAGCCCCGTATCTAAATTTTATCTTATTTATTTGAAGCAAAAAGTATGTTCTTTTATCTTCTTTTAGTTGTAACATTCACTATACTATGCTTTGTTTATATGCTAAAGCTCATATTTTATGAGTTAAGGAATAAATTAGATATGGGGAGACTATATTGTTAGATTGTTAAATGTAACTAAATTGAACTCATAGTTTATTAAAAACTGTGGGATAAATACGTATAAATGTTGTAGTCGTTGTAATCTATTATTGTGCTATTATAGGTATACGTGTGTACTATAGAAGGACCACCCTATTAGATACTGACAGCTTTCTTCTAACTTAATCTTTCCATAGAATCTTATAATCTTTTTCCTCTCATTGTCTCCGAATAAGAAGTGTGTAATAAATGTTCGAATTTCGGTGTGTTGAGAAAGCTGCTCGGTTAAGTTTCTGACTACAGAAATGGTCTTTTTGTATCAGAAAGAACGAAAATAAATGTTCGGCAACGAGTTTTTTTTTTTAAGATTTTTATTTTTACGTATCAAGTATAGGGAAGAAGTAGTGATCTCTCTTTTATCGATGAAATCATGTTAGGCGGACGTAGTAAATGGCTTCTGCAGTATCACGGAACTATTCGTATTACTCGATTAACTGAGTTCCCCTGAGTCAGTGGTTCTCAATTCTTGAAGCGTTTATTTATCGATTAGGGAATAGTTCTAAATCTTTTTCGACTTTCTGCAAAGAATTCTCAAACTGAATATTTAAGACAGCATTTAATGAATTCAAATTGAAACACCTTATTTTATTACGTAATATTAAAATAACATACTACAAGGAATGTAAGTAATTTGGTATTTCTCTATGCCAATTTCCTTAAAATTTGCATAAAATTTAAATGTATCTTTTGTTACTAATCTAAAAATTATTACTGTTTCCAATAATATAAGAAATAATACCTTAAAAATCGCTCAATAAATACGCAAAATACTTTGAAGGTAACCGAGCCAAATAAATAAATAAATAAATAAAAAACAAATAAATAAATTTAATAGTAAACACGTAGGTGAAACACTTGCTGAAATTTGCATCACTCGACACGAGCGAACCGTTCGGAAGGAAAACGTGTTTAGCCCCCAAGGCGGTGGAATTGGGATCACTTAATTAACTCCGTTTGAATCTATCTTGAATTAATTCTCGTTTAACGACCTGTGCGTATTCAACATCATAACATTTCCGACCATATCGTTCCCAGAAGATGAAACAGCACGATAAAACAGATGTGAATACCTATCACGAGCGAAACAGAAATGCGAAGATCCTTTGGAACGACAATAATAAAATTGCATGCATAGGAACCATGGATGGAACACAAGACAAAGGTGTAGATGGTATTATAAGCTTTGAAACGAGCGTATAGGACGAGAGAAATTGATCAAAAAATTGAGTTGAGCCCATTGAAGTTAGGAAGAACATACTTTGATGTTTTGTTTAAAGGAGAGATATTGAGCTGTGCAAAAATTGTATAGGTTCTCTGAAGGTAAATAAGATTTTGTTGCTGAGTAAATAAACGAGATTTCAAGTTTCTCTTGAATATTGGAAATTTAAAGGTTTTGATGGTATTTTATCGTTATATTACTTCCAAATTTTAAAGGACCAAATCACATGGCTGATATTTTTAAAGTCTTTCTATATCTTTGAGAAAGTAAGATAAGGTTGATAGATAGTCGTTGTTGGTACTTAACCGAGTATGGTCATATAGTCGATTAAATGAAATTTCTATTATTTCAGATATATATCGTCAAATATATATGTCGGATTAGGGTCAGGATTATGGAGAGGGGCGTTTGATGAATTCTCATTACAATTAGCCATTGCCGTGATACAATAAAGAGTTTACTAGCACAGGCTTATCAACAAGATTAGGCACTCGTAGCACTAGTGATAATGATCTTAGGTTCGAAACGAATCCGCGGTCACGGGATGATAAACGTATGTTCTCGCACAGTTCAAGTCTAACTCTTTGTTAACTAGATGTGAGGTATTCACTGGTTGTAAGGTGGTACTGTCACTCGTCGATGAGATCGTACGAAAGAATGAATCTCCGTCTCGATGATGCCGTCGAGGAAAACTATAATGGGTGTGTCTAAGGACATGAGATCCCCGGATTCGTCAACGAAAGCTTTCGTTCCAAAGGTGAGGGAAATTAGCGCTGTTGTTAATTTGTCGATTTCCATATCGGCGTTTTGAAAGAGATGCTGGTCGCCCTTGAGGGGAGGTTGTTGACGGGGGGCATCGTTCGTGGAAGATAGGTTTCTCCTATCTTCCCGTAGTTGCAACAAAGTCTATTTGAAGGACTTCGCTTGACTAAATCTTAAGATCTATAGCGGGTCCTCACGTTAGCTAAACATACACCACAAAGGCATGCCGACACCCGGCGATCATCTTACCTGGAGGACAAAATCTGCGTGTGGCAGGCCGCGGGATAGAAACTATTGAAGTATTTACTGCCACGTGTCGCTACGACTATTTCTTTTAAGGAGAGGTATAGAGTTACTGTGTGCCTTTGTTAGATAAAACGTTCATCTCTTTGACCGCGGCTACGTTCGGCGATTGATTGTCGCCTCGAGCCCAAGCTCATGATCATAAATCTCGAATAATCGGAGCGGCATTTGTTTAATCTAAGTTACAACGTTACGGTATTCCCGCGAATCCAAGGAGGGGTTCCGGTGTTCTTTCATCTCCGACATAAATTATATATCAATGTTAATTCTTATCTGTGTTGGCGTAGTGAATAAACACATTGATGTTCGGTGTTTCAATTATCAGAATTATAATCGATGTTAAATGTATAGAGTGTCAAAAAATTATTTGTTGTAGCTGTGGAAGATGGAGATCTGTTAGAGAAAATGGATCATGAAATTGATCTTGAGTATAATTTTCAGGCAAAATTTTTTATTGCATCATAAAGTACTTATCACGAGAAACGAAAGTTTCAGAAAACCCCTGAATCGTAAATGATTCGTTCTTTTGAAAAAAGCTGTTTAAAATTTCTTATACTAATCCTTATACTAATTGTGTATACTAATTGTATTTAGTATATTATGTTATAAAGAATGGTTAATATAAGTATCAAAACAAATAGACAACAATTAATTAGATAACATCGTAATCCAGAATGATAAGCGAACAAAACGCAGTACTCAGACAGCAAACCCAACAAATCACAGTCATGCTACAACTAATTACAAACGTGCTAAGCAAAGAATAAAAAACGGACACTCTACAAATAGCAGCCTGGAACTCAAACGGCCTACAACAACGGGCCCTCGAAATTAAAACATTCATATACAGTAACAATATAGACATACTACTTGTCTCAGAAACACACTTCACTACAAACAGCTACTTGAAAATACCATACTACACCATATATGATACCAATCACCCCTCAGGAAAAGCTCACGGAGGGACAGCAGTGATAGTCAGAAACGATATCAAACATTATCTACACAGCCAAGTTAACAAAGAATATTTACAAGGAACTACTGTTACAGTTCAAACTAGCAGCAACTATTTCCAGTTGTCAGCAGTATATGTGCCTCCGCGACACAAAATAACATCACAAATGTGGGACAGTTCCGCCTGGGCAGGCGACCTAAACGGACGTGCGAAACAGTGCTCCAGTGAAAGTGCGGCAAGAGAGAAGAGAAAGGGACAAAGTTAACGCCAAAAATAG
Source organism: Bombus affinis (assembly GCF_024516045.1). Taxonomy (NCBI): domain Eukaryota; kingdom Metazoa; phylum Arthropoda; class Insecta; order Hymenoptera; family Apidae; genus Bombus; species Bombus affinis. Next base: position 1,765,781 of record NW_026108823.1, read on the forward strand.
ACAAAACGTGGAATCATGCAGATTCCACCAATAAAAATAATTAACTCCGGTGAAACATTTTTCATAAATAAAGCTACAGACTCTACATATGTAGAGAAAAATGATGATATTATGGAAACAACACAATCCGACGGGGAGCAAAACATACCAATACACCAGGAAGAAAGCTGGACGGTGGCAACCTCCAGCAAAAAACGGAAGGTAACCACGCTCGTGTCACGACCGGCATACTTCAAATCCGATGGACCGATGATGGAGATAGAGATGTGGCGGCCTTGGCGACAATGTATATCGCCGAAGTGCCTAATGAGTCATCTGTATCCTAACGGTCCTTCCACCGAACGTCCTAGAAGTGTGACAACGGTCACGTACGCCTACAGGGTAGTGGGGATATTAAGGGATGACAAACAAAGAAGAAACAGATGTTACCGAAAGTAAAATTGTAAGAGCTGCAGTCTTGGAAAGTCACGGCTGGAGCTCAGAACAAAATCGCAGTCAGTGTAAATTCAGAAATAAATTCTCTCGTTTTTTTTGTTATCTTAATTTTTTCTTTTCGTTCGAGCCTCCTGCTTTTTATTTTACGTGACATTTTTGGCGATCCTGCCAGGATAGTGAAAAGTGTTTGTTCGGAAACCAAAAGACATTCATCATCTACGGAAGATAGAATTATTTGGGACTACGGTCATCCGCAACAACGAAGTAACTATCACGAACCGAGTGAAGTGACAAAGGAAGGTAAACTAGATTCCTTCGTACGTTACCGTGAAAGAAAATCTAGCTTCAGTAGGCAAGACTCATCTTCGCCCGAAAGCAGGAAGATGTCTAAGACAAACGAATCTCAAACTTCTACCTCAACGGATCCAACGTTGCGAACAATATTGGATAGCATTCAAAAACAGCAAGAGAGTATTGCCCTTTTACAAGAGGATATATTACGTTTGTCTATGCAAAGTGACGAAACAAATAGATACTGGGTAACAGAATTCGGAAGTCTTGGGAGAACCGTCGCAGAGCTACGGACTGGGTTCGGATCCCTTGCGACCGATGATTCTGGTTCCATCATTACTGAAGGCAACGAAAGTGAATCGACGGCGATTAATCGCACCGGGAGTACGGTTAGGGCACGCGAACCGACCGGGTTAACGATTCCAGGCATCCCACCTGCGCACATCGACACCGAACAACCCGAGGTTGAAGAAAGAGGCTATTTTCCACCCGCTTTTTCCACTCTGCGAGTTAAGGATGCAATACGTTGTATTCCAATGCTCAACGGAGACGATGATGTAGGTGTGGAAGAATTTATCAAAGAAGTGAGCAGTATGAAAGATCGTTGCATGGAGCAAGATTTATTGCTAAAAGCAATAAAGGTAGAAAAAATAGTAGGAAAAGCAGCTCAAAGTATCCGCAACATCCCCATTGAGTGCTACAGTGATCTGTACAACGCACTGAGGAACAATGTGGCAGCTCAAGTGACTTCGGAAGAATATCGGGAACAATTAAAAGAGTTGAGACAGGGACGAGAAGAATCAGTGCAGAGTTTTAATATTCGGTTCAGAAGAATACTCAACCGTTTACTGTACGCAGTAACCAACGAGTACCCACAACCACTTCTACGCAAGCTAATGATCGAAGAAACTACAAAGAAGATTGTCCGTGTGTACCTAAAGGGACTCAGGTGCGACATAGGCCGAACATTATTAATCATTGAACCCGTGAATCTTGAAGAAGCTGAAAAGAAAGCAGCCGACTTAGAACGCTATTCACGAGAAGAACGGCAAGCCAATTGGTCAAGTAGTCGCTTGCCTTCCGCTAGTAATCGCCTCAACAATCAATCAATGCAGGTAAGACGATCTAATACACTATCTAGATCGCCTAACGCACTAGTAGCTCAGAAACCTACCACATTTGACCGAGTAGAGAATAGGCCACCCGCTGAACGCGCGCAAATGAAGTGTTTCAAATGCGGAAAGCTGGGACACATGGCCAACAAATGCCAAAATTTTCTACAACCGAGCCAATACGACCGACCACCCGCAAGAATTCAAGCAGTCCAAGAAAGGGACGAAACACGAGAAGTAACATCGAACCAGAGTATAGACGAACCGCGCGAAACATACGAGTCAACATCACCACAGGAAGATTACTCACAATACCTTTGTCAACCCGAACCACAGAGCGAGTATTTCTGGTCGACACAGGAGCAGGGATAAACCTAGTGAAACGTAACAAAACTGTCAACGCGATACAAATAGGGCCTAGACAAAAATTTTCTATGGGACGAGACAAATACGAAACGAACGAATACGTAACGAAACGAATTTTTGGACAAGACCACATCTTTCACATAGTACCGGATAACTTCCCAATCATCGAAGACGGAATCATTGGGCTACCATGTTTAGAGAAGTATAACTATTCAATATCCAATGACAGAATCCGACTAAATGACAAAACCATTTTATTTCAGAAACCAATACAATTAACTCCTGGAGAAAACAGAGTTCAAACAATCTATCTGGAAGGCAAACCAACTAAAGTATGTTTTATCAACACTGGTGAGCAAAACATTGAAATTTCTAATAATATTCAAAATTCCCATGATGTTTCCAACGTATCAAAACTAAAAAGCCTAGTGAGAACAGATCACATTGAAAAGCCAATCCGCGAATCCATAGAAAAGATTATTCTCCACTACGTTGACATCTTTAATTTAGAAACCGACCTTTTGCCCTGTACTAATTTAACCCAGCACACAATTTCATTAACCAAAGATAAAATCATTAACACACGATCGTATAGACCACCGGAATGTCATCGAGACGAAATTTCGCGACAAATAGGAGACATGTTAAAGAAAAATATTATAGAAGAATCAGATTCCCCTTATAACTCTCCGGTATGGGTAGTTCCGAAAAAATTAGACGCCTCAGGAAAACAGAAATGGAGGATAGTCATTGATTTTAGGAAAATAAATGAACTCACGGAACAAGACGCTTATCCTTTACCTGACATAGACGACATTTTGACACAACTAGGAAACGCGAAGTTCTTTTCGGCGCTTGATTTATCCTCAGGATTTCATCAAATTCCAATGAACGAGAAATCCAAAAAATATACCGCTTTTTCGACACCGCAAGGCCACTTTCAGTTCAATCGAATGCCATTCGGTCTTAAAAACGCACCCGCTACTTTTCAAAGATTAATGGACAGAGCCTTAACTGGACTTGTAGGAAAATATTGCCTTGTTTATTTGGACGACATAGTGATATTCGGAAAAACAATTCAAGAACATAATGAAAACCTCGCGATAGTATTTCAGAGGCTCAGAGAATTAGGACTTAAATTGCAACCGGATAAGTGCGAATTCGTAAAACCGGAACTAGAATACTTAGGCCACGTAGTTTCAGCCGAAGGAGTTAAACCAAACTCCAAGAAATTAGACGCTGTAAAAAACTTTCGATTACCCCGCAATGCCACGGACGTTAAATCATTCTTAGGTTTAGCAGGTTATTACCGCAAATTTATTCGGAATTTTTCTAAAATCGCGAAAAGCCTTACAGACTTAACAAAAAAGGACACACCATTCCATTGGACTGACAAACACCAGACTAGCTTTGATACTTTAAAGGACAAACTCTGTAATTCCCCAATACTAGCTTATCCGGACTTTAACAAAACCTTTACCCTAACCACCGACGCAAGTAACGAAGGACTAGGAGCAATACTGTCACAAGACGGTCATCCTTGCTGTTACATTTCAAGGACACTAAACCCACCCGAACGAAACTATACCACGACAGAAAAGGAACTCTTGGCCATCGTATGGGCCGTGAAAAGACTTAGGCAATACTTGTTAGGACGACGCTTCATTATTCGAACCGACCACCAAGCCCTTAAGTGGCTACACAATTGCAAAGACCCCTCTAGTCGACTGATTCGTTGGAGACTTAGACTCGAAGAATACAACTATGAAATCGAATACACAAAGGGTAAGGATAATACAGCTGCAGACGCCTTATCTAGGGTTCACGCGGTAACTCGCAACGAAATAGTTAATCTCGACCTATTAATTGACCACACTAATTCATTCAACGAATGGAAAAACAACAACGAAAACCCGAAACTCTTAGAAATTAAACCGAATGATCAAACATTTTACCAATTAACTCGAAACGATTTAGGAGAATACGACGAGACACTTTGGATCAGAAAACTTTACAAAATTCTTAAAAATACAACAAAAATCGGCATAGGAAATAACGATTTCACTGAATTAGAGAAAACACAGATTAAACTCATGCTAATATATTTCAACGACACATACAAGGAAATTACTTATGCGCCCAACCCCATCTTAAAACTAGACGAAAGCGAAATACTACAAGCAATAAAGGAAAACCATAACGACACCGTAGGACATTTAGGGATACAGAAAACGTATCAACGGATTAAGGATAAGTTCAAAATCCCCGGCCTTTTTGAAAGAGTAGAAAACTTCGTGAAGACATGCGACACATGTCAAAAGGAGAAACTAACACGTATCAGACCCAAAGAGTCCCCACAGATCTCAGACACACCACTTCACCCTAACGACAAAATCGCTATGGACATCATAGGACCGATGACGAAAACCAAACGCGGAAATCAATATATACTTTCAATTCACGACGAACTTACGAAATATCTGATCCTTGTTCCCCTTAAAACGCAACGAACTGAATCTATAATTAACGCGCTCATTGAGCACTATATTTACATATTTTCGGCACCAAAGACGATTCTGACAGATCAAGGACAAAATTTTGTTAGCGATTTAATGACGAAATTTGAAGAGGCCTTTAAAATTAAACACGTCAAAACAACTTCATTTCACCCACAGAGTAACGGATCCCTCGAAAGAACACATGCCTCGGTTAAAGATTTAATTCGTACTGCGTTACACGACAATGACAAAGAATGGGACGAAGTACTTAATTTCATTTGTTTAGGATACAACACTGCAAAACACGAAGGAACAGGATTCTCCCCCTTCGAATTGACTTTTGGGCGAAAAGCGAACCTACCTTCCGCAATATCCAAATTCCCCACATTTACCTATGACGATATGTACTCACTTTGGCAAAAACAGTTAAATAAATATTGGGAAACAGCTCACAAAACACTTATTCAAAATAAGCAACGCTACAAGCGAGACCAAGAAAGAAAGATTGTTAAAACTCAGACCGTGTTTAGGAAAGGAGACTTTGTTTTAATTCACAATGACCATAAAAGAGATAAGTTGGACATTGAATGGTTAGGACCCTATAGAATCAATGATGTGAAAACTCCTTACTACATTATATCTATCGACAATATTAAGAAAAAGATACATGGTAACCGATTGAAAACGTACTTTTTCCAGGATAATGCTGACCCTAGCACTAGTAACAATACCCTTGGTTAGTTGTCTTAAATTCACAGGATAGGAATTACGATTTATAAACAAATCCAACCAATTCTACTACGATCTTAGAGGACCAAGATCAATCTAAACTGGGGGGTATGTCACGACCGGCATACTTCAAATCCGATGGACCGATGATGGAGATAGAGATGTGGCGGCCTTGGCGACAATGTATATCGCCGAAGTGCCTAATGAGTCATCTGTATCCTAACGGTCCTTCCACCGAACGTCCTAGAAGTGTGACAACGGTCACGTACGCCTACAGGGTAGTGGGGATATTAAGGGATGACAAACAAAGAAGAAACAGATGTTACCGAAAGTAAAATTGTAAGAGCTGCAGTCTTGGAAAGTCACGGCTGGAGCTCAGAACAAAATCGCAGTCAGTGTAAATTCAGAAATAAATTCTCTCGTTTTTTTTGTTATCTTAATTTTTTCTTTTCGTTCGAGCCTCCTGCTTTTTATTTTACGTGACACTCGCAAGCGCGAGGAAAATTGATACATATGAAAAAAAACAATGGCTACAAGATATCAAACTGCACAATCCATTCAGCGCACTGCCAGAAGAGGCAGCAACGGACCCAACGGAAAGTCCGACAAACCGTACACCCAAACCACCACCGATATACGTAGACGCAAAAATAATTGACCCCCTCATCGAACTACTAAACAACTTCGCAGGGAAAGACAACTATATCATCAAACAGATAAAAATAGACCAGGTTAAAGTGCAAACCAACACCCCAGAAACATTCAGAAAAATTACAAGATCACTAAAGGAAAAAAATGCAGCATATCACACTTTTCAGCTCAAAACCGACAAAAGCTACAAAGCAGTAATCAGGGGACTACACCCAAAAACAAATACTGGAAAAATAAGTGAAGAACTGGCAAAAATCGGACACCAGGTAAGGTCAATAAATAACATAAACAAATACGATACCAAACAACCACTACCGCTATTCCTAGTTGAACTAGAACCTAAAAACAACAATAAGGAAGTATACGATATAGAAAAATTACTAAACACAATAGTAAAAGTGGAGCCACCCAGACATAAAAAAGAAATCCCACAATGCATAAGATGCCAACAATACGGACACACCAAAAACTATTGTAATAGAACCCCGGCATGCGTTAAATGCGCAAAACATCATCTCACGACACACTGCCCATCCACGGGAAAAATTGAGGAGGTTAAATGCTACAACTGTAACGGAAATCACCCAGCCAGCTATAAAGGATGTGAAGTAAGAAAACAATTACAACGTAAACTGTTCCCGCCCCTACGAAGCAGAACAATCACTAACACACAAGCCCAACAGGACAGCACAAATCCTGAAATAATTCCAAGTACAGAGCAAGCAACAAACACCAAACCTATCAGCACCAACACCATTGGTGGTCTAAGCTATGCTCAAATAACCAGCCAATCAACACATAAACACAACCAATACCACAGCAATAGTAATAACGACACTGCAGAAATCAAAGAACTGCTCAAACAATCCATAAAGAACACCGAAATGCTAACCAGAATGATAAGCGAACAAAACGCAGTACTCAGACAGCAAACCCAACAAATCACAGTCATGCTACAACTAATTACAAACGTGCTAAGCAAAAAATAAAAACGGACACTCTAAAAATAGCAGCCTGGATCTCAAACGGCCTACAACAACGGGCCCTCGAAATTAAAACATTCATATACAGTAACAATATAGACATACTACTTGTCTCAGAAACACACTTCACTACAAAAAGCTACTTGAAAATACCATACTACACCATATATGATACCAAACACCCCTCAGGAAAAGCTCACGGAGGGACAGCAGTGATAGTCAGAAACGATATCAAACATTATCTACACAGCCAAGTTAACAAAGAATATCTACAAGCAACCACTGTTACAGTTCAAACTAGCAGCAACTACTTCCAGTTGTCAGCAGTATATGTGCCTCCGCGACACAAAATAACAACACAAATGTGGGAAGAATACTTCCAGGACCTAGGGGACAAGTACATCGCCGCGGGAGACTACAACTCAAAGCACACGCTTTGGGGGTCAAGAAACATTACACCTCGAGGTAGAACACTGGAAAAATACATTAGAAATAATAACCTCAATATATTATCCACAGGAACACCGACACATTGGCCGACTGACCTGAACAAAAAACCAGATCTTCTGGACTTTGCAGTTACAAGGGGACTAAACACAAATAAACTAAAAATAACACCCAACCTCGAGCTCAGCTCCGATCATACACCCATAATAATTGAATGCAGAAGCAAACCAATTCACTATAGCAAACCAGAAACACTATGCAACAAAACCACCAAATGGCAAACTTTCAAAGAAATAATAGAAAGCAAAATAAACTGCAACATCCCGTTAAAAACTCCTGAACACATAGAACAGGCAGTAGCAACATTGACAGCAACTATTCAGGAAGCAGCAAGGACAACTACTACTCCCGAACCAACCAGCAGACAAACAATAACAATCCCGCAAGAAATACTCGACAAAATCAAAGAAAAAAGAAAAGCAAAAGCAAAATGGCAAAAATACAGAACCCGAGAAAACAAAAAACACTTAAACAAACTTGCAAAGGAAATAAAAAACAAAATAAAGGAGCACAACGATAACGAATTCGCAAAGTTCATAGGGACACTCTCCACACACGAGAACACCAACTACTCACTATGGAAAGCCACGAAAAAAATAAGGAAGCCAATAATACCCGTCCCGGCAATCAGAAAAGCAGATAACACATGGGCAAGAAGCAACGAAGAACAAGCAGAAGAATTCTCCAACCACCTCTGCAACACATTCACACCACACATTATCAACAACAGCAACCTCAAAAGTCATACGGAGGAGGATCCACAAACCACTACTACCACAGCCGATAAGGAATACACCATACCTAAAACATCGGCACAAGAAATTAGAAACATAATTGATAAAACAAAAAACAACAAAGCGCCAGGAATCGACCTAATCAATGGTAAAATCTTGAAAAACCTTCCGCCAAAAGCAATAAGACTAATTACAATAATATTCAATGCAATTCTAAGAATTCAATACTTCCCCAAACCATGGAAATTAGCACAAATCAAAATGTTACATAAACCAGGCAAAGACCCGCACCAAACTGCATCTTACAGACCAATATCACTGCTCCCAGTATTTTCCAAAATACTGGAAAAGATAATATACGACCGCATAAAACCAATAATAGAGACAAAAAAACTAATACCGGATCACCAATTTGGTTTCAGAAACAAACACTCCACGATAGAGCAAATGCACAGGCTTATAAACGAAATAATAGTAGCACTAGAAAACAAGGAATACTGCACAACCCTCTTTATAGACATAGAGAAAGCATTCGATAAAATTAACCATGAAAGTCTACTACAAACAATTAGGAAACAATTCCCGGAGCAAATACACCACTTAATAAAATCCTACCTAAGCAGCAGAACCTTCGTAATAAAAATCAAGGACACACATTCTCCTATAAATCCTACCTAAGCAGCAGAACCTTCGTAATAAAAATCAAGGACACACATTCTCAAGTTAAAGACATCAAGGCCGGGGTACCACAAGGAAGCGTCCTAGGCCCAATACTATACACATTATACACGGCGAACATACCAACAACTACCAACAGCACAGTATTGACATTCGCGGACGACACAGCTATACTAGTCAGGCATACTAACCCAGAAACGGCAGTCAAAATACTACAAGAACATATCGTAAAAATAGAAAATTGGCTACAAGAAAAACAATTAAAAGCAAACCCCAATAAATGCAACCATATTACATTCACGCTTTAAAAAGATACCACCAAACATCCTATTGAACGGTACGCATATAACGCAAACAAAGCATGTCAAATACCTAGGACTCCACTTAGATCAAAAACTTACCTGGAAACTACACATCAAATCAATAGTAGAAAAAATACAGAAAACAAGGAGACAAATGTATTGGCTAACAAGCCGAAAATCCAAACTAAGCACAGAAAATAAAGTAAAAATATATAAAACGATCATAAAACCAATCTGGACGTACGGAATACCATTATGGGGGACGGCAGCAATGAGCCATATAAACAAAATAGAGGTAATACAGGCTAAAATCCTCAGAACAATAGTAAACGGACCTTGGTACATCAGAAACGAAGATATACGAAGGGACCTGGGAATGCCAACGGTCAAGGAAGAAATCAGCAGATACTCCGAGAAATACAAATCAAGAATAGCAACACACATAAACCGGCTAGCTGCGGAAACATACAAAATCACAAATATGGACAGAAGACTAAAAAGGAAGCACCCAGCAGACCTTATAAAGGACATAACCTAACAAACACGAGGATGGTACCCCGCTGGGGGTAGCCACCAACATGCTAATGTAACCGCTAAAAAATTCCACCAAATGTCCAAATTGGACAAATAGTGAATTTAAAAAAATAAATAAAAAAAAAAAAATCACGAAACAGAATTGCCAGTACGTCATTTCTGTGCTCCCGTCCTCGTAAAAACGGTTTCACACGTTAAGAAAAAACGAATAGGCGGTGAAGAAAGAAAAAAGCAGACAGAGAGCGCTTTTAAAAAGCTGACGAAGCGTGTGTCACGTAAAATAAAAGGAAATTTAAAAGAAAGAAGAAAACTTTATTTTTCCTTCGTTTATACACTTATAAGACACTTCTGAGCTCTAGCCGTGACCGTACGAGACTGAGTCTCTTACAATCTTTTTACTTTCGGTGACATCTGTTCCCTCATTATCCCCACTACCCTGTAGGCGTACGTGACCGTTGCTACGCTTCTAGAACATTTGGTGGAAGGACCGTTAGTCCATAAATGAATCCTCAGGTACTCCGGCAATATACATTGTCGCCAAGGTCGCCATGTGTTTCCCTCATCGGTCCATCGGGTTCGAAGTATGCCAACCGGGACACCATCCTGCCCGCGGTGTGTGTGTGTGTGTCCTGGTCTCTGATGTGATTTACGTTACACGTGCGTTGCCACAACGAGACACACGGTGCTATTTGTCGTTTTAAATTGCGCCGCAACTTGTTTTTGAGATCTTTGCTAGAGACATGTGAAAACACGTTGGAAGTATATTTCTTGTTTTTGTGGAATTTAGCTGGAAAATGAAAAATAACGTAAAACATGTACTTACGACTTACAGGGTAATTGAATGTATACACTGTAATAACCAGCGATTTAAGGCTTTAAAAGATCGAAAGAAAAGAAAAGAAGAAAGATAATATGTTGTGGCAGTCTAACTCGATCTAAGGAAATAGAGAGGGAGGGGGGGTGGGGGCAAAGCTTGTTAATCTGGAAAGAATACAAGCATCAATTTCAAGCACTTACAGGGAATCAAGCGGGCTTGTTATGGTCGTAAGGTGGACAATTATCCCGTGTTAGGTTCAATCAGCTTAGTCCTACACAAAATTGATCCAATCATGCGAAAACAAATGTATTCTGATTTTTGTCGCAGATATTTCTGGTCTACGCACTCCAGTGCCAGCACAACTGATATTGAAACGCCTGATTTTCCCATATTCTACAGCGACAACATTACCTGATTTTTTACAACCATGAAGGACTCGAAAATACTTGCAATCTTCATCTGTTTGCAAATTATTTTCGTCACTTTCGTCCCGTCAGGGGCTGGTAAGTTGATACTGATTAATTATACCATCGAAATTCTATATAATGGCTACAAAAAATATTTGCATCATCACCCTCATTTCCTAACGAAGCGCGTTTTTTTACCAAGTTTTATATTTCATTTCATAGTATCAAATCTCTGTAGTTACACGAAATTATTAAATGATAGGAAACTTGATATACACGAATTTAATTAATTAATAAGTTACCGTTAATTAATAAGTACACCGTTAACGCTTGCATGCTGGTCGTTAAAGCACATGCTGCTTATTGCGAATATTGTACACAGCGATTCATTTAACTCGCCTTGAATTAGTTTTAGAAAGACAAACATGGACAGGGATAATTTTTGTCACGAGCCGTTTAATTTATTCGTTCATTAGAACGAATTAATTTACACCTGCTGAGATCGCGATTGATGTGACAAATTCGAAATCTTGTTCCATATAAATATTTTTAAACAACCACGTCGTAAGCTTTGTATATTTTTTAATCGCAACGAAACTGTTCAGAGAAATGCCGAAATTATTAATTAGAAAAGGAGATTTCTACGCATCGTTGTAAAACTGTCAGGGAAAATATTCGTGAAACAGTTACGTTGTTACAAGTTCTACGAGAAGAAATATTGAAAATCACGTTCCACTTATTCAGTTGCACGTGTAAAAGGTATCTTGCGTTCGCGCAAAAAATCTCTGAAGGATACATGCTTTATAATAATTGGAGTGTCGAAGTTGTTACGCGGATCGGCGTACACGTACCTTTTAATGAAACTAGGTTACCCATTCGTTATTCGTTCCTAATTTTCAGCTTCACGATTTTTACGCAATAAAATTTTATACACCTGTTCGGTTTATAAATGATTCAATTCAAATTTAACAGAATTAAAGTTGAAATAATCATTTGTACTTCATTAAAAGGTTCTTTCAGCATCTCGTTTTAATATTTTTATTGGTAATATTTTGTTGATCGTTATATTTAAATGGAGTTTTTCAAAGGAGAGACATTTTAAGGTAGGAAATGGACATACATTTATAATAAGAATTCAGAAGAAAGAATATTTCATACAGAAAGAAATATTCCGTATGTATAAATAACTACGCTATGAATTTTATATGTATCGGATATTCCTTCTGGTTAATGTATCTGATGTTTTTTCACGCGAGATAGCGTATATTTGCATCTATATGTCTCTTCGTTTCTCAGTAGTAAAACTTAGCATTCCTGCGGCTGATAAGTAGTTACGCACTGACAACGAGAAACATAAAATGAGTAAGAAGCATGAGACATTCTATAGGAAAAATAAAGTTGTTTTTATCTTTCATTGCATATTCGTCAGAATATTGTTAATAAATATTTAAGTTAAGATTTCAGTTGAAATAAATACATAGGATACATAGGATACATTTATTTATATATGTATCTATGAACGCATTTGACATAAAATTTTGATAACGACTAAAATTATATATTCTGATATTAAATTAATTTAATGAGAATAAAAAACTAATTTTTTTAAACAAGATTTTGTATAAAGTTATATTTATTAGGAAAAGTTCGTTCATCCCTTTATAATATGATAGGATTAGACTCATTGCTGTGCAAATCATTTCATGGAATAGTATATGTGTGCGTGTGTGTTCTACGTTTTTATTATAAAAATGCTAAATGTACTAGGAGACGTTTTTAAAAATTCATACATTTTTCTTCATCAAACATATCAATCGTTATATTGAAAAGTTAATTATCTTTTATTTGTTTCGAGCTGCACATTGATTGAGACATTCGTGTTGGTTATAATTGCGAATTTAACGCAACGAAGTTGTTTGAATCCCTTGCAAGCATGTAAATATATCGTCGAATTAATAGGTCAATTACTTGAGGTTGGAATTGAAAGAAAGGGAAAGGTGGAGGAGAAGTCTTGCGTTTGAACGCGGGACACTTTTAAAGCCCATAGTTCGCTGAAATTGCCAGAGAATTCAATTAAATGGCAAATTAAACCATTGAACTGAATCTGTTTCTAATCGCGAGCTTAGAAGTACTATCCTTTGAATTTTTATATCAGTCAACTTTCTTTTTGTACGTACGGTAACGAATACAATTCATAAATTAATGAAGTATGTAATTGGATGAAAGTTCTTCTTCCTGGATTCAGTTTAGACTAAGAAAAATTATATAATAACGAAATTATCAACTTAAAATTGATAGAGTGTATAGTTTATTTTTTTTTTTTTTGCGCGAGGAGGGGAAATGCTGTTACGCATACCCAGTGATCCGCATCACTGGGTTATGTGGGACTCGGGCGGATGTTGTTGCCATACCCACTAAAAACCCCTCCTCCTTTTTCCTTTGCTTCGAGGACAGACAACCCCGGTAAAACCTGTCGCCAGTCATCAGGGTTGTCCTTTCATGCCCCGTTGTATCTTCTTCTTCGGGCAGTTATTCTGTATATTCTGTATTGCTCTCGTCATCTTCTCAGCTAGTTCAGAATACTGGGCTGATCTCCTTCTGTGGTTCTTTGTTGTCTTGTATCTCTGCCTTCACTGCTCCGCGTAGTTGTTGTTGCTCTCGTTCTCCTCCTTGCCTCCTTCAAGGCCTTCGCTGTCACCCTCCTGTGAGACATGACGGTCTTGCGAAATTGCCTGAATTTATCTCAGCTCTCGTTCTTGGCGGTCATCGTGGCGATCAGATTGTCCACGTCTATGTTCTCACCAAGAGCGTTCTCCAGCTCAATCCTTCTGTCCGTTCACTTCGGGCACGTGAAGTCGGGAACGTCAACCGTTTCCAGTGCAAATTCAATTTTGAATCGCAATTTCCATGTTTGCGTGGCAAAAGCGTAAAATCGATAACGCACGCAAACATGTCTTCTTTGCTAATGGCGTATTATAAATATAAATATTTGAATAAATATTGCGAATTTCATATTGCTAAAAGATTTATACTATTTGTTCGTAAATAATCGTCGGATCTATATTTAAGTGGAAACTGCTGCATTAGATCTCTTTTCTTACTTAAAATTATTTGGATTGGTAACTTGGATGTAACATGTAATTTATTCTTCCTTTATAAATAGTGTACAGAAGATACCAATTCAGAGAAATGGAAGGAAAGTCTAAAAGCAAAGAAAATCTACAGGAAGATAAAACGTTCGAGCCTTGCCAGGCTATATAAGATGCTAAGTAATCTTCCTAGTCCTGCAGTTCTTTCTATTTTGATCAATAATTATTGGTATATGTTAGGAATGCAATTAGAATTTTTGTCCTCAAGCAAAGTATAATTTCAATTTTGTATGTAAACCAAAATATTAAATATCAAATAACCATCAAATAAAATTATATTGTATGGACTACTGTTTCTTTAAATATTTGAATATTTGGTAAATATTGTTTATTTAAATATTTTAAATTGCATGAAAAAAAATGATGCAAATAGATCATAGGGCATTTTAACTAAAGAGACCAATATCTATTTAACAGTGATTAAATCGTCACCGTTTAACGCTCCATCTCTTTTATTAACTGTGCCTTGTTAAACTACAGAGGATTACAGAGGATGCGTTTTTTTGATAAATAAACGTTCTGACAAATACGGCAGCGAAATCAGATATGTAGATTCTTACAACAGCAGTTATATTGTATGAATTCCGTTTTTCAGAAGCTTTATTTGTGAAACGACAATTCGCCAGAGTACGGATTC